>NC_061773.1:7902500-8262500 GCF_022458985.1 Mugil cephalus
TAAGTCATCTAATGTGTATCACTGTCTTTTGATCATAACCTCGTACTCAAACTTTAAAAAGAAGTGACCAAAACCATTTAAAATGGGAGGGTTACATCAGGGAATTTTTTCTATTTAGCTTTTTTCTTTTATCACCCTCTTTCCTTCCTCTCACACACTCATTAACCCCTTGCTGTTGGATAGACAAATCTGCACAGGGCTGCTCCAAAATATTATTTTTGCTCCGTCCCGGCAGCACTGCAGCACATGTATCAGCCCGGGCGACTGCGCTTTTCTTCAGGCGATCCCCTACTCGGAGGGGGGGGGGCTAAATTTAGCAACAGACTCGTATCCACAGCTGCAGCTGGATACAACTGAACGGGCTTCAGATTCACCAGTTCATCCACTGTTTTACCTCAAACCGGCTGCCTGGCAGTTTTACTATTTTGAGAGATGCAGAAGTGTTCGCGCTCTGGGTTCGTCATAAGCCGAGGAGATGATGTTTAGGCATTCGGAGTGATATAGATTGCGTTTCCAGTGTTGACCTCTTGAGTTCCTCTTTGAGCTATCTCTGGCTAGCTTAGTCTGACAGCTTGTCAAAATGTTCTAGTCAGAAATGTAGCGTGGGCAAAAGAGGTGGGAATGCCAGAGATTACACAATTCTGTTTTGTTTTGGTAGTTGTTTCTTTATTTGTGTCACATATGGCACTGCAAATATTTTAACATGTTGTAATTTATAATGATTTATAAGCCTTTGTGTTTGTTTGGAACAGATTTGAATTAATGTCTGATGCATGTGAGATGGTGGCTTATTATGGGAACAGTAATAAAATGGATTCCTCATATATGGTATAAAAAGATTTAATATGTCCCGTGGATTTATTTTTATTTTGAAATGTTACGTGTTAATTCTTCGTGCCTGTGTTGCCATTGTCCTTCCTCACCTGTCTCCATACCTTTGTGCCATAACCTTGTCCTCTCTCTTTATGACATAACGTGCATATATATTTGGGTGAGTCAGCTGGAGCCAGCTGGGGATTACTTGTATGAATACCCAACAGTGACAGGAGGTAGGCGGTCGGAGGCCATCTCCGCTGTCCTCAGCCTTTTAGTCGCTTTAGACCTGGGCCGTAGTCTTATTGTTTCTTAACAACATTCAGCATATATTTCTTAAACTGTCGCGTTCCGTATCTGAATAAAATGTGAAGTTGTGTTTGTTTTAAAGTTTTCCTAGGGCCATGACTATTGCATTATCTCCTCTCTGCCTCATAACTTGCTGCAAAACTGATAAATTTGTCAGAGATGTTCTCTGATTTTCTTCCTCATGTATCTGATGCTGTATTGATAATAAATTACAGTAGTTTCTTAGGCATCGGAAAATAACAGGGTTTTTCGTCTCGACACTCGCCAAGTGTTCTTTTCATTTCAGTGCGTCTGTGCGGTGTGGGAATACTTAGCCAAAGTGATTCTCATTCAGTATCTCAGGCTATCACGGAAGCATTCAGGACATTTTTGTGGACAGTTATTGCGGCCAATGCAAATTTAATGCAGAGGGAAGTTTTCTGTTTCCTACTTTTCTGACATTTCTGAAAAAATGGTAAAGTCGAGTCGCTGGAGCTGTTGTGTAACGATAATGGATGGAACCCAGATATTATTTGAAGTTGCAATTTGTGTAATTGTGTAACTACTGGCACATTGCTTGTGGTAGTTCTTGACTGTAATCCACATCTTTATTTTTTATTGTACTACCATTCCAACACTTCTTTCTGTAGTGTTATTATTGCAATTTCTATTCAGTTTGTACTGATGATGTGTAACATTTCTATATATTGCTATCTGTCATGTCTCATAGTTCCTCTAAGATTTATTTCAAAGTCATCTGGCCATAAGGTTTGTGTAGACTGCAGATTAAAAAAAAAAGGTTTGACCTCTCAGAATGCCAAGGTCAGGGATTTATTAACGACACAGCACAGCACAGCACAGCACAGCACAGCACAGCACAGCACAGCACAGCACAGCACAGCGCCTAGTCTCTGCATGTTCTTCTACAGGTAGAGGCCGTTTGGGGTCACAGAATCCGCTGTTTCATAAGCTTTCTTTAACCCCTTTAATTCAGCAAGTGAATGATAAGACCATCATAAGCTTAAGTTCAAATGGCATCTGCAAAATGATGAGTTGCTGTAAGTAGCCTTCTCTCTCTTTTTTTTTTTTTTAATAGAGTTTGAATGCAAATATGATTTTATTTCTACCTAACAAACAGTTTGTTTGGTCTGTCTTTTCAGATTAGTGAGTTCGCTCCCTCAGATTGTGTAAATCAGCTGTGTTTGGTTCGAGCACACCAAGTTACTTAAGTCATGAAGCTAAAATCCCTACGTGACAGTGAGGTATATGCTGTACTAAAACAGCCAATGTATTCACTTACTCACGCAGTCTAATTGATTCAGTCTATACTGTACTAGAAGCGCATTTATTAGGTAGTATATAATTATAGTACTGTTCTTTCTATTGTAACCCAGTGCACATGTATGATACATTGTACATACATTGTGATACTCGCCACATTCCCATATTTAAAATAACATAATTACATTTTATCACAGAGCGGCTTTAGCCAAAACCTCACATTATAAGTTGACATTACGTAACAGTCAGGGATTTCCTGTCCTGTTTTTTTGACTGTCTCAGCTCTCCTGCTCTGTTAGTTGTGTCAGTGGGGACAGCTGAAATGACAACTCCTCCTGAGCCCTGCTCTGCGGCAGAATCTGCCACGTTCACCAGAGAATTAAGAATTGTAGCACTTGCTGCCGGCAGATGTGACCTGTGTTTCACTTCACTCTTCTGTCGGAATTCCCTCTTCCACCTTTATATTTATATGAACTCAACTAACAGTGCCTCTTTGTCACGCTTGATATCATTAAGATTGGTAACCTGAACAGAATAACCTTTAAATGACAAACATCTTTAGTCTGTACATTCTCATTAGTGATTTACACAGTCGGCCATGTTTAGGCAGCTTTGGGATGCATTAAGCAGCTTGAAAAGCGTTACCACATCTGTCTATCAACACTGTCAGTCTGTCTGACCTCACATCTCTTTCCATTAAATCTCAAGACCTTCCACCCACTCACAAACACACACACATGCACCCATCCCTTCTCAGGGATGCCATCCACTCAGATATCCAAATCCTGATGAACGCTGTTCAATTAATCTCTCAGTAAGTGTTAAACCGCCATTGGACAGCTGGCCGATGGTTGTATATGATACAGCTGTGGTCATTCTGTGCGACTGTTAAATGTATCGTTTAGCCTGCTGTAAAAACACTTATGTTAAAATGTTGCATCCCTGTTTAACTACGGATTTCAAAGGCTCTGCCTCTGCGCTTCCAGAGGGAGACAGAAGCACATTTCTTGCTAAACTAGCTTGGACAGATCAGGCTGAGAACCCTGCAGCGTCCCAGCTTGATGGCAGGACCCAGTTTGCCCCTGAGAACAAATTAGTGACTGTACGAAGCACTCGCTCTGGTCACGACTGTGAATTTTGGGAGTCCTTGTCCCCTTTCCGCAGCGCAGGGAATACTTTGTGTTTTGTCTGGGCTCACTGTGTAGAATTGATTCGGAGACCTGACGGCTATTTTTAGAGCCAACGCTGCAGTTGTGGCGAAGGATGACTGCTCCGCTCATGTCCGTACTGATCAGTCATTCTGCTGTCAGAGTAGTTTCTGAAGCGCCGTTGAATTAAAGTCGCCTTCTTCTCTTCCGTCGTGCTGCTTAGCTGCAGTATGTGGGCTGCAGTTCGGAAGAGGTCAGTCATCTGAGCAGAAACTCCTGAACCAGCAGGACAGACCCCAGAGGCTTCATTATGGCAAAAGACCAACGATGGTCTAAGCCTCTTTCTGATCAGGGCTGAACAAAACCAATAATCGTGATTGTGAAAAATGCTATCATTCTGTTCTTTTATTATAATGGATGTCAAAACATTGGGAAAACATTTCCTCAACTTAATGTAATTGCCGTTTGCTTGTAGTTGAAGCTGTTGAACCGCATAGTGAATTCATATCTGAAGGTAGGTTTTGATGAATTCCAGTGAGCCGTAGTCGTGATCATGAAAACACACATGTTCTGATTTTCTCGCCTCTTCCTCCCCCACACATTGAATGAGGCACTGGGCCCTATCAGTCCTCTGCTTTCACTCACAGCGATGGTGTGTCTGAAGGATTTTGAAAAGCTCTGTAGATTTTGAGGATAACGACAAATCAGGCACTTAATCAAAGTCCGGAGGTGAAGGCCCCGAAGACGAGGGAGGACGTTGTGATTGTATGTGGAGCGGGAAGAGATTTGTTCAGCTACTGAGATCAGCACTAACAATGGAAACTAATAGGATTTGGGTTTCAGGTATTGTTCAGTTGTTTCCTCCTGCATCAATACAAAAATTGCTTTTTATTGCAGAAGGTCAGTCGTGTGTCGGCTTTCTGAGTCACCCTGCTGTGTTCACCCGAAACACAATGCCACTAATTAGCTATTTAACCCTGAGGCATTATGTGCTTATTTTTAGTTCGGCATCTGTTACGACTGATTTATCTTGTGACAAACATTTAATAGAAGTTCATTCACCGCATGCTCCAGCACACTGTGATGAATGAACACAAAGCAGCTCATTTCTCAGCCCAGTGTTCCCTCAATAATGGTGTTTGGTGTTGAGATAAGAAATTGTGATTAAAGTATGCGTAAAAGGCTGTGTGAGAGGCTACTATTGGGCCAAAAGACCGTACTGTATGTGGCAGTTTTGACAGGAAAATGGTTTATAGGGTGACTAGAACGCATTTGAACCCCTATCAGCGATGTCTTGACAGCGCTGTAGGGGTGTCACAGGGTGATAATGTCGAACAAGGTCTGCAACAAAAGAAAATGAGGGTTTCACTAATATTCCTTTCATTCACAGCAGTAGGTGTAGACCAAACAATGTCTGTCAAGCGTGTGCGCGTGTCATATTGCACCGATTAGGTGTCAGTCATCTTTAATGATCGTCTCTTCTGTTTATTGGTGCTTTTTTTGTTTTCCAGATACACTCAGAGGGAATCAAACACATGCTGTCAATCTGAAGATTGCTGGCAGATGTGAATTATTAAATCATAGCGAGCGTGACAGGCGTGATTTATTGGATCTGGCATATGTTTTGCTCACTCCGTCGGCATATTTTTGTAATCGTTAACAGCCTATGTTATGTTTATTAATTGCGAGGCATTGGAGTCTGTGCCGTTGTTATATTTTTATTTTAGTCGTTTTTAAATTGATGGTGAAAGGTAGTCGGCTGAACAAAATTCCAGAAAGAGCAATATGTTAAAGATGGTTGCTCTATTGATTTATTTAGTTGATGGATCACTAGGCTGTCGAGTGATGCATGCTCGTATCGATTACTGTACCTTGCATTTTACACCATTCAATAAATGTGTAGATTTTTAGATGCAGCTAAATCAGGAAGACTTATAAGGACTTATGTGCATGTGGTGATGACAAGAAATCACTCGTCACATGGTTTCAGTAATACTGAAAAACAGTGACAGGGAAGCAACGGCCTTGATAATATGCTGTGGAAGATTTTCTTCTCAAATATTGTTAGATGTATGTTTACATTAGATGTTGATGGCGTGATCTTATGGCCATGTCAGGCTAGATCACAAGTCTGTACGGCCTGAGATCCTGTCCCAGTTCTCACATCCCAATGTCATGACTTCTGATGGGGCCCTGGAGCAAAGCAGCGTGAATCGTGGTGTCACATTTCCAAGCCAGTGGAAGCGAACGCATGGGCCATACCCTGTGCTGAAGCAACATAAAGTCAGACCTCTGCTGTCACGGTCAACTGCTCCGTCAAAATGAGCAGGCAGAGTTCGTAAGAAAAATGAGTCAGAAGATCTGCTCCGGTCACCCTGACCTAAGCGTGCATGGATTCCAAAAGCCCGTCAATCTCTCCTCCATGTGGCCTCTGCTGCTGCTGAAACCGATATCCAAACATACATTCAACATGATTGGTATGTTGACACCAGCCCCCTTTTAACTCCTCGTTCTGTCTTTGTTACAGGGCGGATCATTCAGAAGGACCTTTTGAGCTTGACTTGTCGGCTCTCAATGTGAAACTGAAATCAGATTTCAGTTCAATTAAACCACCTTTCCCCTCAAGCTTCTATTTAAGTCCAGGAGTCCAAAAGGTCATAGCTCTAAGAATAGGGCTGTCAGTTAGCAGCGGCCTGTTTGCTGGATTCCTTTGATGGGGGCTCCTTTCTTCGACTGCTTTACTATACATGTCTGGTCCTGATGGCATCTCTTTTAATTATCTCCTTGGCACACGAGCTGGTCCACTCAGATAAGCTTGAGTGTTGTGTTACTGGGAGTGCGTGTCTCATCTGCTGTCACATCAATCTGGAACCACTGTAGCATTAAAGCCAGCTACTGTGGCATTCAACCCCCAGCCATTATCATATTTTTGCTGTTCGCTCAGTAAAGCCTGAGAACCTAATTAATCAAACACATTTGCAATAAACATAATGAATTAGTAATATAAAAATATAAACAGAGTCAGCAGGTGTGTTTTATTTACCAACTTAATTAGAGAGAATGTGTAAGACTGGATATAAGAAGGGTTTGGAGATATGTCTGCGGCATTTCTGTCTTGGACATATATTGCCACAGATAAAGTTACATAATAAATATTTCATGGGCAGTTGAACAGACCCACGTGAGGGGCTATAGGCGGTTTGCGAAGTCCTGACCACTGGACATTCAGCCTCCCCACTTTTCTCCTGACAGAATAAACTAAATTAAACCACACTGCGGGGCAACAGACGGACAAAGATTAGTGCAAAAAAAATGTACTACCCTTTCTTAGGGGAGCTGCTGTAAACACAACAGATTTCAGTGCTTTGCTCTCTCATGCCTCTGCTGCTCTCTGTATATTCCTCTTCATAGCTTCATATCCCTCCCACCACATTCCCTCCCCTCTCTCCCTCTCTCTCTCTCTCCTCCCATCTCTTGCCTGTGTGTACTGTGAAGCTTTATGCTGAGCACAAGGCATGCAGATGTAAGTTTAATCCAGGCAACAGTCAGAGCTGGGAAGTGAATAGGAGGTTGCCCTTTGACTAACACACAGTAGTAGTCAGGAGGATACGAAGCATCCAGCGCAACCGTCAAGGCGGACCTAGAAGAGGAGATGAAATCCACCTGGAACTGTGTGTCGTGTTTTATTCGCTCCATCTCTTTGTGTGGATTCATGCGCTGACACTCTTAAAGCTTGGCAGCAAGAGGTGTTATCTGTAGCACTGAGCTTAAAAGGAAATTGTGCGACTCTGCCTGTCGGCTTCTGATGAGCCTCTGATTAATAGATACAGCGAGAGGAGGATATCCAGATGAATCCAGGAAGAACTTAGAGGGACAATCTTTTTGTGTTTGTTTTTGATTGCGTTGTGTTAGGGCTGCGTTTTAAGTGAAGTCTGCAGTGATTGCACGTTTATTCCTCGTACCATCTGAGGCAGAACGACCACAGTGATGCTAATGATGCTTGGATTTGGACTTCCTTTGACAGGACTTTGTTTTCACCTGATCAGCAATCTGCACCTGTTCTAATTTGCCGCCTACCCGCTCTTTTTTTTTTCCTTTTCTTTGAGCTTATCAGTCACTTTAGAGAATGGGCAGTGATTTCTAGAAGAGTCACGGTGTGCAAGATTTCGATCTGGAGTAAAAACATCCATCAGTTGAGCTTTTGCGAGGAGTTACCGCCCCTGGGAGTTTATCTCACCTGCTCTATCCAGTGGGGAGCTAATCAGTGAATTCACAGT
Source organism: Mugil cephalus (assembly GCF_022458985.1). Classification (NCBI taxonomy): domain Eukaryota; kingdom Metazoa; phylum Chordata; class Actinopteri; order Mugiliformes; family Mugilidae; genus Mugil; species Mugil cephalus. Next base: position 7,910,308 of record NC_061773.1, read on the forward strand.
CGGGACAGTCAGCCAGAAAGCAAGATGCAGGTGTCTTTAGTGTGCACGGACCATCGAGGCGGGGTCAGCCGCACCACAGAGGACCGGCTAAATCGACAAAATGCCAACAGCCCCAACACAGGCACCCGCAGCAAGTTCAGAGCGGTGGCGATGGTTGCTCGCAGTCTGGGACAACTCTCAGTTCAGAGTGTCCCTTCCTCCAGCGAGCAAAGTGTGAAGACTGGCATGAAGTATAGGTAGGGCATGTCTGAACTCTTCAGTGGCAGCTTTAAATGTGGCTCTAAAACCTGACTCCCCTCACCCAGTTAAGTCAGATTTTGATGGAAGGCTATGCATATATGCGTACATGACAGAGAGCTGATATGTTCCTACTCGTCCAAACTGCCAAACGCCACTTATCTGAGATTAATGCCAGTTAACAGAATTTCTTTATCATGACGGTAACCAGCTATTTAGACATTTAAACAGGCATTTCTTTACAAATGACCCGAGGGTCAACTTGGAAATCTATCTTTTATTTACACTAATAGTCACAGCACTAACTGGTAGGTGTGTAATTTGAATTTGGTTAATTAGCATTCTCCTCTAATCTGTTCACAGAAGTGACTAAAATAAGCCCTACGGATAAAGAGCAGTAAGCTGCAGTTATTCAGAATTAAAAGGAATAATTATTTAATATTTCCCAATGTATTATCACCATTACTATTATTATAGTTTCTTTTCAGCGTATAAATGCAACAATAACTAACTCATGTGTATTTGACCAGCGGCTCACAAAAGATGCACTAATGTAAAAGAAAAAAGAAGAAAAAGTCATTCCTCCTCTAAGTAGCAAATTAATTTAGAAAATAAAAAAAAAAGATAAATGTTTTCGTGTACGAATTCCAAAGGGAATTTAAATAATTTTATTTCTTATATCATTCACTCTTTTGTCAAACAAACATATCATTTGACAGTTATACTTGATTCATGATGGATCTTTTAACGATAACATCCAAAATGTATCTTTTTGAACAATGTTTTTCAAGCTAAAAACGCGACAAACTGAAATACAGAATTTTTAAAGAAGACTATATTTATTTTTTGTTGTTTATTTTGGTCTCAAGAGCACTGTTGTCTGAAGGCACATGACGAACCGTTGCGCCTGATTAGCTAGCGGCAGCTTGGTCGGTTTGGAACACTGTCATTAGTGAGGCTGATGATATTAGAACGAATACAAATTATTTTCAGCCTGGGAGGTGAGGGTCTAACGGCTGTTTGTGCTCTTTGCAGTCAAGTCCAAAGAAAAAAATGGGTTCTGTGGTTCTGAACCAGCTATTTAGACATTTAAACAGGCATTTCTTTACAGGCTCGTATCTGATGTAAACAGATTTACCGTCCTAAATGCACCATGAGGCTCAGAGATTTATGTTGCAGATAGTTTGTGATTTTGTGAGGGTTAGGGTTAGTGATGCGAATGAAAAACAAGGAAGGCGAGAGTGTCCAAGAGGAAGTACAGTAGGCTGCAGTGATCTGTGCTCATGTCACTGTGTATCCTTCAGACGTCCCTCTCAGAGGCAAAGCCCTTTAACGTTGCCATGAATTTCTCTTTTCATCCTTCAGCATTTTTTTTTTTTACTAAAGAGAGTTTTAGCTTTCCATTGTGACAGCTGAAGCGGTTGGTGGTTTTATAATTCTTCAGCAAAAGAATAGTTAGAACTGTCTCATTCATCCACCAGAACTTTCCCCGATTATCCACTCTGCAGAATAGCAGTGTGAAATTCAGATCAGCCTCATTTACATACAGCCCTCTTCTCTTTCCTTGAATGCCAGCCTTGAATCCAGACACTTAGTCTACGTCTATGGACAAGTAAGCAGATTAAGTGGGGAGTGACCTCTCTCTCACTAGACGAAGAAAAACCATCAAAATAATCGTCTTCTCGAGGTGCGGAAGGATTCGCCGCAGCTTTATTGGGCTGTGATGTGACTCTGCTTCTGCTTGATATGACTGGTTAAAATCATCAAGCTTGACTGTGAGAGCCCGCACCTCTTCTGAGGAATGATTAAATGCCGACAGTCGGGAGGAGTGAATTAATGATGCACACAAAATGGCTTGTGATTATGTAAAGTAGCCCTTCTCGGGGAACGGAGGAATCTTTGTGCAAATGGGCAGGCAGTGCAGGTGAGGAGTCAATCCCATAAGACCCCCGCCATTCACAGCTCAGTACGTTCTCTCAGTCCGTCAGTCAAAGCCAGCTGACAGAGACGCTTTTCATTGCTAAGGTGTTACAAATGAACTGCTGCAAAGTAATGCTGAGGTGATTTTAGTGTCACTTTTCAGCTGGACTGACATTTTTTTTGCGCTTTGTGCAGACTCAGTGTAAGAATTCACCCGAAAAACTGCTGCGGTTAACAAATGCGCTTTATACAATTTTAAAGCACTGTTCTTTTTCACAGTCCGTATCAGCCACAAAACTCTTCTGCTGTGTTGCACACTGCGTCGTTTACTGCAGAGGCCATGTAAATTGGAGCTGACTCACCTCCTCCCCTGGTGTAAATCTACGAGTAACTCGTCTTAGCCCAGGCTGTCAGTGGGATTCCTCGCGTCTTCGGAGGTCCACTCTTGTTTACGAAGTTGACAGTGAATCGGAGCCAATGGATGCTGGCAGCGTCGTGTAAGCGGATGGCATTTAAAACCCACCGCTGCTTTGTTTCAAGCTGTAATGTATCATTATCAATGATACGACGCAAGGAAATAGCCTGTCCTCCCACAGTTGTGTTTGTGTAGTGTACCTTGAAGTAACAGATGGCAGAAAAAGAGAAGCTCGAGGAGAACTTTTACACATTAATTATCACCGTGCAGCCATAATGTTTTTAGTTGTGACTACAGGAAGGGAAATAAATTGATGTGTTTGAGTATGGGAGCATTGTTGTCCTTATTGGCTATTTTTTTAAGAAATCATTTTGGTACACAAACGCAAGATTCTCATCGTTTGGGCTCGCGTGACAGAAGTTGTGTGTGTGAGATTCGGGGCGTCACTAGAGAGTGTGGGTGCACGCTGGGACTATTTCCTACGTTCTGAGGTCTGTCTTCATCAGGGAGCCAGCGGTCCGCAGCGAGCACTCCCCCTTATTGAAAATATGAATCACGAATAGTCCGTGGTAGTTGGAACAATGCGCACACACAATACTGCGGTACACTTAGACCACGCTGACATAAACACTCAGACTCATCCTTGGCACAGATTCCAGGCCACAGTAACCACTTAGGTACCGTCTTAAATGTGTGCCATCTGTTTGCTCTGGGCTTGGGGGGAGAAACTGCCAAACAGTGGGATGGTTCATTTATTGATGTACGCTCATGTTTCACTGCCAGTAACTTTATATGTTGACAAGCAATGTATAAAAACTGCTGCTTGAGTATAAAAACGTCTCATTGCAGACACAACGAGCAAACATTTTGATCATTTATTAATTTATGCATTATTAGAAGAGTCTGTATTACCCATATGTTTGGAAATTTGTTCTTTATATTTAAACTGTCCACATCACACACACAAAGACTGTGGGGTTGTGGAGTATTATGCTTATGTGTGTATAAGCATGTGAGAGACACACTTGTGTTATGTTGAAGGAGAAAAGGAAGACAGCTGTTCTTTATTTGCTTCACTGATAGAGTTTAATTAGAGCCTCTGTGCGTGTTTGTATCTCAGCGCTGCTCATTTCGCTCCACGTGTTATTTTCTAAAAAGCTCTAGAAATAGCTTAGATTTATTATTTCTGCCAGAACAAGACAGATCCTTGACTCATTCAGTATCTGCATTATACTCGTGCAGCTTGTGCAGTTCCATACTGTACGTATGTGTGCAGGAATTTAATCTGACTGCTCATGTGTATTTTCCTTAAAGGTTACTCATGATCGTTGGAGCTTAGTTTAGCACAGGAAGCTGTTATTCTGTAAGATTTGGGTTTATAAATGGACACTGAATCACCTCCTTGTTTCGACAATGACATTTTCATTTAGCTGCTGCAGGAGAACAAGCTCGTTACGTAATGTGTAAGGCAGCCACTGGAGGAAGAATGTTTGCACAAATAGGAGTGAGACGGGAGCTTACACAGCATCGTGGTTACACAGTGTACGATCAGGGTTTAACCTCAACGTTCCTCCAATTAGGCAAATTGTGCCAGTTTGCTCTGAAGTGACATGTGGTCAGTGTGATCTCCTTCCTATATGCAGTGTCTCTGACAAGCAATATATAAAAACTTATTACAGATACAAAAAGCAAAGGTTTTGATTATTCATTAATCTATGGATTATTAGAAGAATCTGTTACCTATATGTTTGGAAATTTCAGACTATAAAGCAGATAATTGGGCCCCTTGCTCATGGGCACTTCGGCTGTGGGTGTTAAGTGGAAAAGCACAAGTCACTCGCTCCACACACACTCATATTCTCCCGGACAGTTGAGGCCACGGCTGCCCCCCTGTTACCTCGATTAGGTGATTGTTTTATTTAACTTTTATTAACACATTTCCACCAAAGTTCCCTTGATCTGAAGATGAGAGATCTTCAGATGTATGGTTTCATCTGACTAGTACTCCTACTACAGATGATGAAAGAATAGGGAAAGCAAAAAATACTTGAAGCTGAGACCAGATAATGTGTTTTTCCCTCCATATAATTGACTGATGATCAATGAAGCTTCTGTCGATCAACTAATTGATTTAGCCCCGTCCACATAAAAAGCAATTTGCTTTCTGGTTTCCTTGGTAACCCTCTTGTATACGTCCCACCACGACTGTTTCCTAGTAAAATAAGCAGGACATAAAATAATTGCTAGTGAATGGACACAGAAAGCTCTTCTTGTTCACTACTGAAAAAAAACATTATCAATGTCCACCATCTGTGTTCACCTGACGATCCACGCCTGCAATCAACAAGGTGAATTTGGTGGTAGGAACCAAAGTCATGGATGGTGTTTCCTTGCAGTGAACATTTTGGCGAACTCTATATTTGGGTCATATGTCAGTTAACTCCCATTCGCAGTCATCTCAAAGGTGAGATCATTTTTATGAACTCACCTGCTACTCTCTTCTTGTTTGTGTGCACTTCTAATCAAACTAAAATCAAACCAAATCATTAAATTACTCTTTGAGTAAATAACACATTTAATCAGATAGTTAGATGTGTGTTTGTTTTTAGATTTCTTTCAATAAATATAGATTGTTACTTTTTTTTTTTTTACTGTAAGGTTATTAAATGCATTCAGTTAAGTCACTGGATAAACCCTGTTATTTGCCTATGACTTAATAATATGTCAGAATATTACAGTACAGCTCAGTGTCATATTAAAGATGCAGTATAAGAATCATGGCTCTAAATTGAGATTCCTCACAGGTTCCAGTAGTTTTTCTGCTCGTTCTTTTCCAGCGTATAGCTGAAGATTTTCCATCCCTGTGGGTACTGGCAGATTTAAGTGCTGCTGAAAAACCAGACGATAAACAAATTCTTCCTCAGGAAAACCCTCTGAGCCAACAATCTGTTTATGTAAAAAAATAAAAATAACTTCTATTGACAGCTGTCTTTAAAGTGCTTCAGTGCCAGCAGCTCTGTTTCTGCTGTCATGTGTACGAACTTGTTTCCATAGTTTAATCACATTTGATATCCGAGGCTACTGTCAATAACCGTGTGCACGCTTCACAATGGTCTTGACACTCAAAGTGAGAGCAGAGATGTCCACAGGGTTCCTCAAAATAAGAAGTAAACACTCTCAAAACGACATGACATTTTTAGGTCCACTTGAGCCTTTTTGCCTGCAACTATACATTTGTTTATTTTAGTTTTTACTGGAGAATACTGTTCTGAACATTGAATGTGCATTAACTCCTGATTGGTTTGTAGTAATGATAATTTATTTATTGACCAAATCTGATACGTTGGGTCTTAACGTCTAGTTAAGTACTTTATGGTGCTTATACCAAAAAACAATGGAGCAAATACTTTCTTGCCAAAAGACTGGTGATAGAACAACACACTGATGGAAAAACCCAACTCATCATTTTGACATTTATGGTGAATGAAATAAACGGGAGATAATGTATTAATTAGTGAGCTTTAGACATGCTGGTGGACATTCCTTGTTATCTAGCTTTGACAGAGCCAGTCTTGCTCGCGGTCTTAATGCTGAGCTAAGCTAAATATGTCTTTGCTATAGCTTTATACTTAGGAGTGATATCAGGCTTCTCATCTAAATTTCAGCACGGAAGTGGATTAGCATTTTCCCAGACTTTTTTCACAGTATTTTACTCCCAAAATCTCATTATCCATTCACCTCCAGGTGAAACTCATTCAATCTGAAACAAGAATATGTGTCCTATTATATCTGAGTTAAAATAAAGGACGGTAACGAATTAAACTTTAAGGTGAAACTGTAGTATATTTACAACAACAGTTTCTTACCGGTTAATACTGAGATAATTTGCTAGCAGGTTTTATGCTTATGTTTCAGCTAATACAAAGTGGATCATACAAGTTTTAAATCTTAATCTTTGGTTTCCTGTGTGTAAGCAGCTTTTCAGGGTAAAGTGATTCTTTGCTTCTATGTTGCCAATTTTATCCCTCTTTCCAACTGGAGCGAGCTTCAACTTTAGAAAGACCTCGCACAATGAATGCCATTAGCTTTTGGGTTTCTGGCTGCTGGCAGTTTCCTCCTCTATGCAGGTTTATTTGACATATATATATATATAGTTGTTATAAACCTGAATAGCGAAGGAAACTGCCAGCAGCCAGAAACCCAAAAGCTAATGGCATTCATTGTGAGTTTATTCTGAAGTTGTAGCTGGAAATTGGTTGCATTAATAGTTCTGCTCAGTGAACAACATGTTCCTCTGTACAGCTCTGTGACCGTGTTTCCTCATTGGTCAGACTGTCCTGTCTGCTGACTTACACTCTAACTTCAAGCCCTCTCAATAACATTTGATCTGCTCCGACACTGATATCACATCACGTCAACCCATCAGCCATAGTTAGACAAACACATTCACAGCAGTGATAAAAACTTAGCACTTTTAGGAGGCAATAAATCTTGCTGCCAAGTTTTAAGTTGCTTGCTGGATAAAATGGCACAAGATACCAGTTTTTCAACATGCGTTTTTAAAACACTGTGAATATGACAGTTTTGTCATCACAAAGACATTTCTATGTCTACCAATGAGTTTAATTGGTTTTTAACTGTTCATAGTGGAGAAGAATGCAAACAGAAATATTGTTATGATAATCAAATCAAATCAAGCTGACATACATACAACTACAGAGAGAATGAAATTGTGTTTCTCTCATAGATCTGTGCAGCCTTAGCAAAAGTAGGTAAAAGCCACAAATTATGGTCTTAGTCCAAGTTCTTAGTCTTATATAATATATAAGAATATATATATTATATATATATTATATAATAATATATAAGAATATTATAATACATACCCTGACATGCCAAAACCTTGATGAACAACAGCATGATACAAGGTCCTGGATCTAATGGATGGATGGATGGATGGATGGATGGGCTTTCCCATGCTGGACGTGGGAGACAGGTTGTTAACAGCTAAACAACTAAAATCAGTGATGATCAGATTAATCTGGTTTAGAGCATATCTGAAACTATAAGGCTCATACTGGGCTCCCCAATCAAACATGTGGTCACAGTAGTCAGGGATGGGACAAACCATGAGCGGTGACAGCGTGCTGTGGGATGTGGCTGATGCATGCCGTCCTTAGATGAAGGCTCTTTACTGTCGGCACGGGGCACCTTCAGAGTTATGGTGTCATGCAGGTCTCAGCATAGCTCAGAGCTGCTGTTGTTGCATTCAACAGACGGCCAGCATACTATGCAGCAGTGATCTTTCTGTTCTGTCTCATCTGTGTGTTTGACTGAGGGGACGTTGTCAGAAATGATCTTGAAAGGTCAAAGGACTGTGTGTTCTGCTCAGTGTGTCGGGACAACTACGTTAACACCGTGAGTGTCTCAACCTGCGTGTGATCAAACCCCAAACAGACGGTCAAGCTTAATCAAATAAATCCAGTAGGAACTCCTTTCCTTTCCGCTTGGGCTTCCTGCTTTGTGGATCATGTTAACATTAGCAGAACCTCAGGGAAAAGGTTATCCACTATTTCAAAGATAGCTTGACATCTGTAATGGCCACTGCATGTCCTGTCCGCTGGATCCGTTCTGGCTTTGCTCCTGCGGCTGTACTGGTGTTACTGTCCTGTACTGTACCTGTCTCCTTTATTATTGAGGAGGGTTTGAGAGGGATGACTTTACTGCTGCGGTTCATGTCTGCAGAGGATCAGCAGTAACCTGACCCCTGCTGGCTCGCAGACCCTGGCGGAGGGTCGCTGGGGCAACGCACAAAGTAGTATTGAAGACCAGTCTGGTGAAATATTGAAGAGAACAATGTGCTGACAATGGGGCATCCGTACAATGAGAACAATGGCAAGGACAGAGCTGCGTGTTCCGATACCCTTGTTATTTATTTTTAGCTTACGGGAAGTGCTATGTCTGAGTGACACTGTGTGTGCTACGCTCTTGGTTGAAACATAAGCCCAATGAAAATGGTGCAAACACAGAAGCAAATTGTTTTACTGAACTCTGATCATTTTAAATAACAAGGATTTATTTAGTCACACGTGGTTTTTAAAATCTAGTGCAATACTTGAAATGGCGTCACAGCAGCACTGTCACACAAGCATGTTTCAGGAACGTGTCTGCAGTGACTGTAACCTATATAACCTATTTAAAGACGAGCTGAATGTGCGGCTAAGATTATATTTTGCATAACCAACGGAGAAACGTCTCAGTCCGTCAACAAAAACACTCCAGCAAACGTGCTACATTAACAGTTTCAGTCAGTGAGCTGCGTTTTGTTTCGGTCATCTCTGTGATGCAGGGTAGCAGCTCCCTGAGGGGCTATTTTAGTCACGCAATTAAGAGGCAGTTAATTGTCGATCGGCTCCAGTGGTTTGCCGAAGGGGACTTGCACTGTGGTGCACCGTGCGGCCGTACGGTCCCTCTAGATTCTCAGTCATCACAGCGTTTTCTCTGAAGGGTCCTGTTCACGACGTCATCCGGCTCTTAGATTCAAACTGTAACGCGATTACAGACCTCACTGACCAAAAAAGATCTTTTTAATGAGGTCCTTTGTAGAAACGAGTTGAATACAAGCAATAGACTTGGAAAAAATACACAAACTGAATGTGACACTTTTGGTTATTGCTGTGAGTTTCGGCTTTGAAGCGTGTTGTGTTAGAAAACAAACAATACAAATGAAGGGAGAGTGTTCACAGTGGTTTAGCGAAGTGTGGAACTAATAACGTTGGACGTGTAGCGAGCATTTAACTGGATTAACTCTTCCAAAATAGAGTTAATGAATGCACCCTAAACCGCACTCAAAGCATAAGAAGAGCTCGAGTTTTGTTTTTTTTGTGTGTGCTGCTCAAACTGAGCCCACTTAACCTGCTTAGAGACGATACTGTGGAGATTTGAAATGGTCTCATCTGTGTTTTTTGGACTTGGTGTTCAGACTTGGTGAAGGAAGTGTTTTGTTAGTCACTGCGACAATTCGGCAATCTTACCGTGGATTCACAAAACACCCACCCACCCACACACACACACACACGCAGAGACCCACTCACGCATACAACCACTCACACACTCATGCAACACAATGACATACACATCTGCACCCGTGCACACACCTCTGTCTCCCTCCGTACTCTTTTCAACTGTTGTATACGTTCAGCTTTATAAAAATATATTAGAAATCCTCCCACACGCTCACTTTGACTCCTGCTGCACGTTACATCATCTCTCTGATGCCTTTTATCTCTTTTGTATTGCCAGATTGTCATAGGTAGGAGATTGACCAGAAGTAGCACACTGCACCCTGTATGTTTAATATTTATTTATTTTTTTTTTTAGCTCGGAGACATCAGAAGAAACATCACTGTTACAGTATTATTACATTTTTTGAGATCTGAAGATGCAATTCTGTCCTGGAAGAATTTGAAACCGATCAGTTACTTGACTGCTCATAACAATTCTGTCATGATGCTGCATTTTAATGAGGAACCACGGGCGTCTTCGCAAACTTTAAAAGCCTGCGCAAATCAAAGACCTAACCAGAGCTGTTATTGTCAGCAGAGGGGTCCGTCTGAACTGTGATAGGCTCAGAGACGCCGGCTTTAGAGGCAAGTAGTTGTGAGTAGTCGAGCTTCCGTGTGGTTGTAGGGGATTTTAGTCAGATGGGGGCTGGGGAATCCTGGTGTGCTGTGAGAAATCTCAGTGGATGTCACAGTGGGCCTGCTAAAGACCCACATCACGTCTCTCTGATTTGTTTCGTTTTTATTATTTTTTTTCCCACTCCAGACATTTTTCCGCGCACGCATTCTCATCGTCAGCTCATGCGTGACCGTCCTCCCTTAACCATCCACTCTACATGTGTCAGGGTTGCAGTAGATGCAGGGGGGGGGCTCCAAATCTGCATGAAGCTCTGTTCTTCTCTGCCTCCATCACTGTAAGCCTCCACTGCAGTAACGACCTAAACAGCAGAGAAGCTAACGTTACCCAAGATTGATAGGGTTATTTTATTAAAGTGATGCTTGAAGTCCCTCTGCGCTCGTCACAGCCCCCGACGGAGTGCACAGTGTCACAAGTCACCGCCACCTCAGACCTCCGTTAATGTTAATGTGTTTCTCTCTGTTTTGACAGAAACCTTGGGAAGTCAGGTCTGCGGGTATCCTGCCTCGGATTAGGTAAGATCACGAGAGAAACTCAGAAGAGGACTCTGCCCGACAGATTTGTCACGGAACTGTGTTATTGGGTCTGAAAAAATAACTTCAATGGAAACTTCCACTGAGTGTGCAGAAATTACGAAATTGCTCCGAATCTATTTATCAGTGTTTGTTTTCGGCAAGTCTTGTATATTGCACACCACGTTGTGTAGGATCACTTTTGGCTCGCTGTGTGATTGTGTGTTTCTGTGCTGACTCTGCTTCCCTGTCGTCCCACGCAGGAACATGGGTGACGTTCGGCGGACAGATAACGGACGAGGTGAGAGCAGATGGATTTTGTCGTCTTCCATCAGTCAAAGCTTGGGAATAGAAACCCTCCATATGATCTGGCATGTGTTAGGTTGCTCAAGGAGCCTATTTTTACTTGCAGTCAAAACACACAGCAAGAGAGCCAGAGAATAAAGGTCACAGGAAGCCGTCGCGGCCTTCTTTAGTTGTGTGAAGGCAGTTTAATAATTGAAAAGTCCTAACACCTCACATCAGTGGTCTCACCCCACCCTGTCCCCTCTGTGTTTCTTCCCTCCCTCCTCCCTCACCAGATGGCAGAGCAGCTGATGACTCTGGCCTATGAAAATGGCATCAATCTGTTTGACACAGCGGAGGTCTACGCTGCTGGGAAGTGAGTATATCCTGTGCCGCAGGTCACTTCTCACTGAGCATTAACGCCAAACACCACCAAGCAGCTGCCGTGTGATTGATTGTAAAGGCACCAGGTGGAGATTATATATGAGCTGACTGTGATTGCCAGGTGTGCCTTTCATCTAAAGTCTAATTTTGCTGACGTTAGAAAATGTATAAATGGTGCATTACTACGCATAGACTCATATGACATAGACGGCTTGCTGATGTGAAAGTTCCCGATCTGTCAGGTTAACGCAGTACATGAAACATGGATTCAGTTAAACACATAGAAGTTTTGGAGAACTCCTAGCACCATCCTAGTATGTTAGGGAGCATGGGTTTTCTTTTGAGCAACTAAGAGTGGTGAGAAAATAGACCATTATTTTATGTATATATCTATGCAAAAACAAGATGTCATTTAGTGCAATGGAAACACATTTAGCAAAGTAATCACAATGCCCACAATCACATTTTCCACTAAAGCTTCGCCTTCATTGAGAGAACTTCTTTGACTGTTGAAAACAACAGAGCTTTGTGAGTTGACAATTTAAAGCTTTTTTAAATGAATGCATGACAAAGACGTACAATGAAGGCCCTATTATTTGAGGTTAGTCCTCTGGTTTCATCATCTTCTTTAACTGTGGAGTAAAGGCACTAAGTGAAAGTATTAGCTTCACTAGTTTGTGAGTTTCACAAATATGCTAGAAATGTACATCGATTGAATGAAAAGAAAAACTATAAATCGCCACCACAGATTTATGTTGCTATAAAGCGACTAACGATGTGCTATCTGTTTTCACAAGTTCCCCCGTAAACACAGAGCTAGCGAGGAAGCATTTCATCACATGCAAGTTTATTATACGCCTCCAAGAGCAAGATGAGTTATCAACATTTCTAGATTGTCTTCTGGTAGATTACAGCTCTTTTGTTTTGACAGTGTACAGGTGATGTATACCTGTTTATGTGTATGACGTTTAAAAAAGAAAAAAAAATAGAAGTTTAGTTGGATTTAATGGGGACTTTAATGTCTCTCTCCTTGAATGGGGACCTGAATCTGGGGCTCTCCTTTCCACCAACTACATGTCATGTTTGCAGTAACATTTGTGAGGATTCAGATATTCATGGCCTACATTTATAGGACGAGCAGTGATGTTATTTTAACATCAGCCTTGTGCTGCCTTTTGCCGGATATATAGTGACAGAGTGATGGTTTAAATTCCAGCATGGATTAATCTGGCCTCGTAGTAACTTGGGTGGTTTGAAATCATCTGAGGGATTATCCTTGAAAACAGTGTCTCTGATTAACAGCACTGAGTCCTGTTTTTAATCCTCCAAAGTACATTCTGGTTTTGCTGTTATGTTTAGGGAGATGTATCGAGGCATCTGAGCCTCCAGAGGAAACGCAGAGAAGAAACAAACAGTAGGTTTCAGTAATTGTCCTCATTTCTCATCTAAAGCCTCAGCAGCTGTTGTCTGATACACGTCATCACTACACGCTTCTTTGTTCTGTGTAGTTTTCAACAATCAGTTTGCCTCATTTTGTGTTTGTTTGGGCGAGAAAAACAACTTGATCTTTGACACAGAAGTAGAACTCTGTCTGTGCTGGCACGTGCAAATGTTTGTGACGCCATGTCACACGGCTCAGTATGTGTTGCACAGGTGTTAATCCTGACAGCTTCCACTGCAAAGCAGCACAGAGGAGCTTATATTACACACTGCAGACGCATACAGAGATCTCACATCTCACAGACCAGATTGGAAAAAGCTTTCATCTAAAGTCCTCAGTTGTGGATTATGATTCTTTAATCAGACAGACTCAGACAACATGAAGTACGGTTAGTGGCTGTGCAGTCAGCTGCTTTATTTTTGACAGATAAACACAGTTTGAAAGATGTTTGTGGCTTAGCCCCCTATAACAAAACATTCAACACAGGGATATTTAGATAGTGATTTTGGCGCTTGACAATTTGTCACAATAGGGAGGCTACTGTTTCTCTGAAATATAAATAAATATCCACAAATCCACATGTTGTGTTTATACCATGTCACAGCTGTTATCAGCAAAACAGAATTTCACCCCAGGCTTAGACACTTTGCTTCATACACAAACTAAAAGTATGTCATGATGTGAAACCAGTGACTGGTAGCATAATTACAGAGGGATCAGAAAAGTACTAATAACAAGAAAAGTAATATCATTAATCCATGAATAAGCAGCATTATATCATCTTCTGCTGTAAGTCATAGCATCGACTGTGCAGCATAAAGACCTAATTAATGGGTGGATGAAGAAAGTCAGCCTGCTCAAGGCGCCCTGTACCTCATGTTTGGGTGCTCGAATTACTCACATTTCTGAAGGGCACCACTCAGTGTGGCTGTGTGTGTGTGCTAGAGACACACACTTAGTATGTTGAGGCGCACACACACGTTATTACTCAAGGGAGGGCTTCAATGCTCGTTGTTTAACAAAAATGCAGGTCCAGCTGGTGAGGTCTGAATCTCTGCTAAAAAAAATGCAGCATCTACTGTTCAAATGCTGCAGACTGGATCAGCAGAAAATACCAGCCGCGCACACAGGAGCTGAACTGAAGTAAAATAATAAAAAAATAATAGTAATGCATCACACAGAAACAAAAGACAAGCAGAGAAAATTAAAAACTGATTTTAAAGCAGGTAAGGATGATATTTCAAAACAAATGCCTCATAGTAAAAGCAAGTTGTTGTATTTGTTTGTTTCATGAACCAAAATAATAGTGAGCTGCTAAATAGGTACAGTGAGACTTTCTTACCTTAAACCTAGTTTTACACGTACTCCATATAGTACACAAATTATCTCTCAATTTAAAAAGCTAATAAAGTCTAATGCATGTATATAAATTAACATGGATTCATCTCTCTCTAACAGCTAACCAAACTAAACCAGCCAGAACTGCCCCTCTGATATAAGGGAGTGTAGCCCTTCTTTTAATTTAATGCATGTTTCATTTAGCAGTCTGGAGCCAGCCATCTGTATTTCTACTTCAGTTTACTCATATGCAGTGTCGTACACATTTTAAGACACCAGCAGAAGATTGAAGATGCTGTCAGAACTAATGCCATAAGCAGTTCTTTATTTATCTTTTAGTGCCATGAACGGAATCCAACTTTTTAAAATCATTACAGTTCCTCTTAACACACTCACACACAGTTCTTCGAGGTATTTGGCTGGAAAGTTGTTAAAAGCATACTGAGTAAAGCATTCTGTGGTTGTGTCCCAGGCTGCCTCCATGACCTTAAGATCAGTGCTCTGTGGGGTCAGACAAGCTTTTGCAGAAGTCCTTATTCTTCCTGTAGCAACAATAGTTCTTTATGACTTAATGTTTCTCTACTTGTGATCTTTGTCATGCTGACAAAAAAATTTAACTTGTGTTATTGCATGATAGTTATGAATCAAAATATCAATAATAATGTCCAAGTATAATAGAAAACCTTTGCCTCTGATCATTTACAACGAAATAGAAGGAAAATCAAAAGTGTCCTTCTCTGTGCAACAAGACACAGTAAAAATCAATTCATTTAAAACTATGAAAGTTAATAAATAAGATTCTTAAAATTAAACGCATAAGAAACACTCACACAAGCTATTTCACTCTATTGCGCGACCGCTTTCTTTTAATGAGTTTTTAGACTTGGCAACGTTTGGTGCGGTTATGGCTCCGGGGTAAAAGATGTTTTAGTCTGTTTGTCTGTGTTTTCATCTTCCCACTCATTGTATAGATACACAGACTCACATAGCTGCATCCCACTGTGTTTTGCCTAAGGTAAATTAACAGTTTTTAACAGTATATAGTCCTCTTTAAAACTGCATCAGTCAAACCAGCTGGCATCAAATGGTTGTGATCAAGAGAACGTAACGAAGACTCCTCTACTAAGAGCGCTCAGATGAAACTGCATAGAGAGGAAGCTGCAGGTCGAATCCTGCAGCCTGACCATTGAGAGTGTCCTCACGTGCTGCATCACCCTGGTAAAGAAGCTCTGCAGAGTGTAAGAAACACAGCAGAAAAGATCACTGGATGTCACCACATCGTGATACTGTAGGAAGTCTGGAGACAAGGTTAAGGGCTGCTGAAACACATAACACCAGACTTGGTTTCATTCCCACAGTCACTGTCACACTGATCAAAAAATAATTTGTTTTCCTCTGCCAACACTGCTATAAAGTATGAGCAGTTTTTACTATTTTGAATGAATGCTGTGCTGTGTGTATATTTATAGTTAATGAATACACCACTTCAGGTGCTGGTAATAATTTTGTTGTTTACACTCATACAGTCAAGGTTCTGATACTAATGTTAACCACCAAAAATGAAACAGACAGAAATCATGCTGAATGTGTTTCTATACCTGAGCGTCTAAACGCATGTTGTGGGTGTGGTTCAAGGAGGTGTAGGTCATTGTGTGTCAAAGTGAGAGGACTAGAGAGACGTCCTACTGACAGGTTTCTGCCCCGGTGCTAATGAGCCCCATGTTGAATGTAATGTCAGTTATTAGCACCCCCGTGGCTGCTAATGACATAGTGGTGGCTACACAGCACAGCTGGCCTCAAGCCTCGCCAACTCTGACCTGGCAGCTAATTCACACTCACCAGTCCTAAACAGGTGCTCTTTCCTATGAAAGTCTCTTTATGAATTATGCAGTGTGTGTGTGTCTGTGTGTCTGTGTGTCTGTGTGTCTGTGTGTGCGTGCGTGCGTGCGTGCGTGCGTGCGTGCGTGCGTGCGTGCGTGCGTGCGTGCGTGCGTGCGTGCGTGCGTGTGTGTGTGCAGAGTTGGACTGCTTTCTTCAATTTAGAAATCGGCTCCCAGACAGTCTGGTGTAAAGCACTCTTATCACTTCAAGACCATCTTTATTTAATGATGTCTTCTCTCCATCTGCTTTGCAGGGCAGAAGTGGTGCTCGGGAACATTATAAAGAAGAAAGGATGGAGGTACGAGGCACACTTTAATTGAGTTTGGTGTTTTTTAATTTCCGTCCTAGGCAGCCCATCTAATCTTGTTGTGCCATTTCGTTCCTTTGCACATATCAGGAGGCTGTGTATTGTGAACTGGAGCAGTGAGGTGGGGAGATGAAAGATTAATGGGGACAGCCATGCTATGCCCATACTCCCTTGTCCCTCCTCAAAGACGCTGAATAATGAATGGACTTCTAGTTCCTGGTCTTTTACTTTGTCGGTCCTGGATTATCATTTGTATAACTCAAGTTATGTTGGATCAAGTTACACACCTACAACAACCATTCACTGGCGCGAGAAAAGTTCTGGCACAGTCGCACTTGTTGTGGGATGTGGATGATAGTAACATTGATAAAGGAAGGTGAAATGCAGGTTTCCCTCAAGGTCTGAGCGCTATGTCGCACCTTGTGAATATATATACATATACACTGCCTGGCAGTGTGTATATATATATATATATATATATATAAAAAAGAGTCGCTCTTTTTTAACTAAGCAACTAGGTAGCAGCCTCCTATTGGATGATTACTGCATGGGCAATTATCTTTAAGCTGGCAACAAGTTATTTAACTCCAACTGATGCAATGAGTCGCTTCTCATTTCTTGAACAACCATGTGGAAGATGCAACCAGTCCCTGATGGCACGGCCATATTCCAAGATGAAAACACCTGAATTCATGGGGCTCACATATTGAAAAAGTGGTTCAGGGAGCATGAGACATCATTCTGTCACATGGATTGGCCACCACAGAGTCCAGACCTGAACCCCATTGAGAATCTTTGGGATGTGCCGGCAAAGGCTTTGTTCAGTGTTCAGACTCTCCCATTCTCAATATCAGATCTTGGAGAAAAATGAAATACAACACTGGATGGAAATAAATCTTGTGACTTTGCAGAAGCTTCTTATTGAAACAATGCCACAGCCAACACCTTGAACACCGTCAGTCTGACACTTGTGATATGCAGCTCTTGGACCGTTCCTTTCTTAGTGTTAGTTAGATGTGTGTGCATAGAAATAGTCCTTTAATTGTATTTCAGGACTGACTTACATATTTTGTATGTCACTTACATATTTTGTGTGTATGGGCTTTATCTTAAGTGAATTATTTCCACACACTTGATGAACCGTTTTTAGTCTGACTGGGCTCCTCACCTGTCTTCTCAGAGGCGTCCATGTTGATATTGTCATGGGATCTGCGGCTAGTTGACTTAATACTTAGTCGATGTCGATGACAGTAGTAGACCACAGATGTCATAGACTCCAGTATATTTAGTGTTTTTGCAGTAATTGTGTTTAATTATGTTTGTTTGCCAGGTGTGTCAACAGATGTGCTTTCATTTTTCATTTTTAGACGTTCCAGTCTGGTGATAACAACAAAGATCTTCTGGGGCGGAAAGTAAGTTTGGACCTGGCCTGTGTGCCCAAATGAAAAACTATCCCACTGTGTAATTTTTCTCATTTTGTTTGATGCTTCTGGTAATGGGCCCATGTGTCATCCAAACACACCGCTCATATTTCACAAAGGATCAAATGACATTATGTTACCGTCGGGGGGCAGGTCCAGTCATATATTAAATGATTGTGTCTAATGTTTTTTACGTTTTGTTTTTTGTAGGGCGGAGACTGAAAGAGGTTTATCCCGAAAACACATTATAGAAGGTAAGTAGCAGTGCTGCGTGTTACGGGATTTAATGTTGACACTGCAACAAGAAAATAAGTCTTAATTAGTTGCTCGGGGTCAAAAGGAATCAAAGCTATAATTAATAATTGACATCCTCTTCAGGTTATTGGAGTTGCTAAGAAAACTTCTCCCTACTCATTCTAGACCAGTTTCTTTCTTTGCCTATGCAAGGAGGGAACTGCTGGTGAAACACTTCACTCTGTTATCAAAGAAGGGATTGCGTAATGTAACCCAAAGTTCTTTTTCTAACTTCGCTCTGTGTTTCACTATTGGAAATATAACCCACTCCCGTATTGCATCAGCTCCCCCCAATTGAGAACTGCACCAACCTGCAGTGAAACTATTAGACAGGGCTGGACGCTCCTGCCTCCAAGACTGCATGAGACAGCGACGCTTGAGCAACATGCAGACTGTAAAAGTGAGCGGTGTAGCCTAACTCGCCGCTGTACAAATGTGCTGAACGGACACTCCTCTGATGGCCCATGATGAAGCCATGCCCCTTGTGGAATGGGCTCTCAGTGCCAGAGGAGGTTCAGAGCCCCTACACCTATAAGCCACAGATATGGCTTCCAAAATCCAGTGCGACAGTCTCTGGCGTGACAACGGCCTGCCTCTGTGAGGAGCAGCCCAGGATACAAACAACTGATCAGGCCTTCTGAATTCAGCCGTCCTCTCCATGTTCATCCCCAGCGCCCGCACTGGGCACAATTTGTTAAGTCACTTGTCATCCTCTGAGGAGAAGGGGGGAGGGTGAAAACCCAAGAGCTCCATGGTGGGACATCTGTATGATGATTCCAACACCTTAGGGACATACACTGGACTAGGTTGTAGGCCCACCTTAGTGGGTTCAGAGGCCACTTGCAAACATGAAATGGATAGACGGAGCCTGTAAGTCACCTACCAGCTTGACTGTGGTTAAAGCCAAAAGCAATGGAGGTTTAATTGAGAGAAAGCTTATGCCCACTACGTCAAGAGTCTCAGCATCCAGAGAGCTGAGAAAGAGCATCCAACACCAATGATAAATCCTACAATGGGACCAGGGGCCTGGAAACTGGGATCTTATGGCGAGCACCCCTCATGAACTGAGGGGTGCTCGCCAGGAGACCAGGAACCAACAAACAAGAGGGTGCTGGCCAACCAGCTTGTCACCAAAGCCCACATGGCAAGCTGAAATTAACGCTAAGTAGACCTTAATTGTGGAAAAGACTTTATCCATCAACTCCTGCAGGAAATAAGTTAACATTCTGAACGTGTACTTTCACAAGTGCTTGTTTAATACACGCAGGTTGAATATGAGGTGAAGAGATGTGCTCCCTTTCTTTGGAATGAGGAAGCAACGGGAGTAAAAACCCTGTTGAGTTTCCTCGTTCCAAAGAAAGGGAGCACATTTATGCTTCTTTGTTAAACAAACAAGCAATCTCATCCTCCAGAACCCCATGGTGAATCTCCACTGGCCACTGAAGTTAACAATTTCATGGTTTCATAGTGAACTGCAGTCGGTATCCCTGAGAAATTGTTGGCAGTCCCCAGGGATGAACTGTGCATGTTCTCCACCTTTCGCTTCGAACCGAGAGTGGACCGAGTGGACTCATGGTGTTGTATGGAAGTGACCTCACCGAGGTGGCTCCGTAGACATATATACATATACCTATACATATATATGTCTATATGCTGACTCTGTCTGGGGACAGATCAACAAACAAGTGTTTTCTCTTTTTTTGTGTTTTTTTGCAACCAGCAACATTGCCGAAGTGAATTGTGGAACACATTGTGGACACTGTGAAACCTGCCCCTGATTCTGCTGTCCCATAGGGAGGGAGACTGAGAGAAGACTCCTCGAAAAATTGGGAACCATGGGAGCCTCCAAACACTGAACAGTGGGGCTGATCTCTTCCCTTACTGCCTTTCTTCTGTTTAGGGGAGGAGAAGTTTAGGAGGCCATTATAACACAGAAGACTGCGTTAGGATGGTCGCTTCCTCTTCCCCTCTCTGGGGTGAAACGGACGGTTCTTGGCAGCAGGATTAAATCATTCACAACACATACTTCACCCCAGAGGGCTGGGTTAGGTGCCCCAGAATCCAGCTGCTGACCCATCTCCTTCAGGATCTCACCCTGATAGGCCGACACTGAGTGCACAGCGTACTGCAAAAACTCCTTAAGGGGACGCCTGAGAACTGTTAAGCAGATATCCGAGCCAGCCTGGATGTGCTGAGGGAGCTTATTGTAGTTTCTCACGGGAAGATGAGTAAGGAGGGGTCGGTCGACAGTGATAGTACAAGGGGATGGGCCCCATATCACAGGTCAACCTGTCCGTCAAAGACAGACGTGGTGTCATTGGAGCTTCTGTAGTTTGTCATGCCCAAGGCGATTTCCCATAGTGAAACACAGAGCAAAGTTAGAAAATGTACTTTTGGTTAAAATAACCCTGTTCAAATAAACTTTCATCCCTCACTTATTCTGCCTAAACCCTTTAATTCTGTAGAAATTTCAGTAGAGGTGCACTGTTGACTAACTGTGGTGCTTATTCCCAGGTTTAAAAGCCTCTCTAGAAAGACTGCAGTTAGACTATGTGGACGTGGTTTTTGCAAACAGACCGGACCCTAATACACCTATGGAAGGTATGACTTTCGATTTATCACCTTTTTATAGACGTTTTTTCTTGTGTTTTTTCTGTTTTCTGTCTCTGTGACTACTGCAACAAGAAGGCTGGGATATTTACAAACCTCTTGTAACTGAAACATCTATTTTTAAATGCTGCATGTTGTCCTGGCGCTTCCACCTCCACAGTGAAAATGAGGATAGATACTGATGCTAGAGACCTTTAAATGGCAGAACGCTAACTGTGTGTGGGCTCAGTTGGTCCCACGGTACCCATCTGCTCAAGTGTCAGAGTTCCTCTTTGGGCTGGAGTTCAGTCAGAGGTCGTCCCGCGTCTTTGGGTTTGATGCCTCACTGGCTCTGGCTCTTTCACAACACCTCAGTGTCTCGTTATGCGGAAGTAGCTGGTGTTGTTTGATGGTGTTGTCAGGATGATTATTTTGCCCATCTGCCCGTTTAAAGATCGTACAGTTAACATGGACAGCTCCGAGTATATGTCGCTAGATCTGCAGTGGTTAAGCCATCTGGTGTATTTTATTGTGGCAGTAGCCGAGGGGCTAAACACGGTGAGGAGGAGGTGAACTGCTCTGTCAGTTTGCAGAGAAACCTTCTTAAACCAAGCAAGCCCAGGCTCTCTGGGTTACACATCCCTCACATTCTTAGAAACGGACCATCAGTAAGGCCAATAAGAGGATGGTGCATTAATGATGATGCGCCCGTTTTATTACAGCTCTTATCTGAATCACCCCAATTCTTTATTTTATATTTTGGTTGTGGAGGAAAAAAGACACTTCAGCCAATGAAAAGATTGAAATTACAGGTTATAGATTCTGGTTGAGAGCATCTTCCTCCCTAAAGGCTTTAGAAATGTATAATAATGTGTTGACACTATCCTGTAATATGTATCTTTCTGTCAGCACATTAAAAAAAAATCCCTAATTTTAACCATCGGCACCTAAAATACATAATCTGTAGCTGGAGACTCTTGTTGCAGATCATAAACAGGTTCTTGTGAATTTTTACGTTGATGTCAGTCAAGTGTGCCCCGTTATGAATAGATGTCACCCTCATCAGAATGAATCACTCGCCACTCTGATTAACATAATCAGCTTTTCCACTTCTCTCCTGAATGCCCCGGCCAATTTGGATTGCAGATGATAACAAATGCATATTTTAGAGGATAAAGGACAAACAGAGACACGTACAGTAGCCTCCCAGGGCATCTCCGTCCGTATAATGAGCTGCAGAAAAGCCCACAGGGTGATGCTGATTTTAACATTTATGTATATTTGATGTTTGCAGAGACGGTTCGAGCAATGACCCATGTGATAAATCAAGGCATGGCCATGTACTGGGGAACGTCCCGCTGGAGCCCGATGGAAATAATGGTGAGACTCGGCATGTTTGTGTAATAACTGTCCAAAATAATGTGATCACAGACTCATCTGATTCTGTGCCTCATAGGGTTTTATTTTAACACTGACTGTGCTTGTTCTGTGTTTTCCTGTAGGAAGCGTACTCAGTGGCACGACAGTTCAACCAGATCCCTCCCATCTGTGAGCAGGCTGAGTACCACATGTTCCAGAGAGAGAAAGTGGAGGTGCAGCTTCCTGAGCTCTTCCATAAGATCGGTGAGCATGGACAAATAATATAACACAGAGCCTCATACAACAGCTTAAACAGAGTTTTTACACAGAGCCTTGGTGACATTTGACATATGGACACACAAAGTTGAAGTTCGGGGCCAAGTTCGTTTGATGAAGAGAAAGAGAACATCACATATATGGGATATTTTTCTATATATATGTTTATGTTGTGGTGAAACTACACAGATGCTCACGACATTTTTAACATATGACGGCTTCATCAATATCACCGTCCATCTGAAGGGAGGTTGTTCACACTGTATCTGCATCAGGTCTTTTATGTGTTTTCATTAAACTTAAACTTAAGGGGCAGAAAAATCAGAACTAAAACTGTAGTTCCCCAAATGGCCACTTGAGGCTGGCTCCACTCAATCTCTGTAGACCTTCATGTTGAAATATTCAGAAATATCTGCGCAAATTTAACTTTAAATTATATTAAGACTCAAGTTAGTACAACATAGCTTTGAGTGACTGGTCATGTCATCTCAGGATGCTGACTGAGGAGGACTCAGTCACTGGCACAGGATCAGTCACACTGTGCCGGTGCAGTCAGTCCCATTTAAAACTCAAGGTTGTGTTCCTGAAGCGGCCGCTCCGTCTTCCAGTGTGAATTTCGATGATGACATATTTCTGTCCTCAGGTGTGGGGGCCATGACGTGGTCTCCACTGGCCTGTGGGATCATCTCAGGGAAATACGACGGCAGGGTCCCTCCCTACTCTCGGGCTTCTCTGAAGGTAGACACCCCTGGCTCGCTGTTCCCTGTCTTGATTCGATCATCCGTGCCACCGTCACTGTCTGTGTGTTTCCCTGCTGGCGCGCCGGTCGTTTGTTTATCGTGTGTTTGTGTCTTTCAGGTTCTGTAACTGTGTGCGCACTACATGCCGCTCACCTGTGTGGTTCCAGTGCCATGTCGACGCCATGCACTGTGCACCTTTTCACAAGCAGTGCGGCTGACACTGCTTCATGCATTTTCGTGCACGCACATGAGCACAACAGGCACACAGGGAACTATAAGAGCACAGCATGGGTGCTCACTAACAGATCTAGATAAGAACACCAACTCTAGTTAAATGGAAAGTAAATAATTACACTGGTAGAAGAATCATGAAGTTAGGAAACAAGATCACAGTTTAAATACATGAAGAGAAGGAACAGTTTTACTTCACACACTATCCTTCACGTCAGATTGAATTGTTGCAATAGTTTTCTAGTCCAAGGTAACTCGACACATAAGCCAATAGCCGACTCAGTTCCATGTTGTGTCCCTCTGTGGTGGAGTGGCATGTTGTGTTTCTGTGGATTGTGTGTCAGCTGATTAGTCGTCCTCCGGTCCATGAAGCCGGCTCTCCATGTCGCTGTCGTACCTTTGATGACTTTGTGTGGAATGTGTTGCTTCCTGTTTGGCTCAGTGTTGCCTGTGGATGTTTTTTTGGCTCTTTAACTCCGTGATTAATCTCTCTGGTTCTAATGTGTTACTAATGGCACTGTTGTAATATTTAGTTCAGACAGCTGGATATAAATATTACTTTGTGACTCAGCCGGTCTCATTTAAATGGATATTTATTGTGCATCTTTCTAATTACGACATAATGAACCGAACATTCAGATGGAGCTGTGTTTCCCTGGCTGAGGTTGGCAGCAGGAGACAGAGTCACGTGTTTAAAAACAGGCCCTGGTGACACAGGCGCCGCGGTGCGGCCGTGTGAGCAGGGCTGTGTTTTTGAGCAGGTGTGCTGTGTTTTCGACAGGGCTACCAGTGGTTGAAGGACAAGATCTTGAGCGAGGAGGGCCGGCGTCAGCAGGCGAAGTTGAAAGAGCTGCAGGCAATCGCGGAGCGGCTGGGCTGCACTCTGCCCCAACTCGCCATCGGTACGCAGATACACTCTGCCGCTCTCTCTCTTTCTGTCTGTCTGTCCGTCCCTCTGCCTCGGACGGGCCGAGGTCAGCACCGCTCTGGTTCGACTGTTGGTGTGTTGTGTTGTCACCTTTGTGTCTGTGTTGTAACTGCTGTGGTTATATAATATATATATATATAACATATAAAAAAAATTAAAAAATAAAAGAATTGAGGATAATAATATAGGGAGGACACATTAAAAAGGAATAAGGACACACACTAAACGTGAGGCCATCCTCACTGATGCTGTAATTATGTTCACAGAGTATGTTTGTTCTTGCAGGTCGGAGGTTTTCCCCGGTGTTTACATGTTTTTAACGGTGTCCACACTGTCAGCATCTCGTACATAAATCCAGTGGGTGACTGTTATTGATTCACTGCCAAGCAGGAAAGTGAGAATGTGCAAACCCCACAGACGCACGCAGCCCTGCGACGGCTGTTAAAGCGTCGGACGTGAGGGACGCAGGGAATAAATCTGGAGGTCGACCTCTCATCTCGGCACAGATCACAGAAGATTTTTCACTCCCGCAGTAATACGGTGTCATAGATTAGGTTTCACGGCCCATTAGTGGAAACCCTCAACTCTCCCAATTACCATAAATCCTTTCAGGGTTCCTGAAGGCAGCGCAGGAGATTTATATGCACCGTGTAGTCCTGTAGATCACGGTGGCACTTCAGTATTGGATTAAAACTATATATTAGTGACAGAGTCACTTGGTCCTGGAGCAGGTGATGAATTCAGGGATCAGACCAGAGCAGGAGGGAAAGTACTGCGTTACTCCAGAGAACGACCACTTCTTACGCTGGGAGAAGATTTCTATAGAATGTGCATCCCACTATTTTTAACAGTCTCCGTCCTTTTATGCTGTAATCTGCTTACAAGTGTATTTTCCTCCGTTGCAAGAGCATGCAATTGCGTTGCGTAATGCACCACACAATTATAATAGCACACCAAGCAGACGGTTTTTTTTTTCTTCTTCTTTTAGAGCTAGAAAGGCAGCCGGAGCTGAAATTTCATATCAGGAATGAGCTACATCAAAACAGTTATTTAACCAGAGACTTAACCCTTCAGAGCTCTGAGGAAAACTGACCTGTGTAAAGGCGGAGGAGAAGAATGATGAAGCGTTTGTCCTTTCAGTCATGACAAGTCATGACACCGACCCCTGGTCTCACACCACCTCCATAAAAAAAGGATCAGAATTAAATGTATGTGCAAGGAGACTCTGAGCAGTGGTATGAAATAGGTTTTGACAAAAATAATAAGAATTCACAGTGCTCCAGTTTCACAGCCAGTTATGATTTAAAGCTGCAGATTGAGCAATACTTAGAAAATTAGATTTCTCTCAGTCGTTTAAGACATTTAATTACCTGATTAGAGCGGAACTTTCATTTTAATTTTTTAGGTTTGTCCTATAGATATATGTATGTATGTATGTATATATATATATATATATAGTGATATAGTGTTGGTGTGACCGGAGCGAGGTTTTAAGCTATATTGAATTGTATTAAATTCGTTTTATCAGGACTTTTCTTATAATTTGACGCGTGTAAAAATCAAATGTGTGTTGTGCAGTTTGTGTGAATCACAAAGCTTCCTGTGTGTGCGTGTGCGTGTTTAGTCATGTTGGGGGTGTCATTGCTGTTTACTGGTCTCCTGCAGCGTGGTGCCTACGGAACGAGGGGGTGAGCTCTGTCCTTTTAGGGGCGTCCAACACCGACCAGCTGATGGAGAACATAGGAGCGATTCAGGTGAGCGTGCGTTTGTTTCTCCTGCAGAGAAAATCTGAAGCTTAACTTGTGACAGGCCGTGTTCCTGCCTTCGAGTCCACAGCAGCAGCCTCCTCTCCTCTCCTCTCCTGGGTACAGCTCGGCCTCTCGGGCAGTTTGCTGCTGCACGCTTGGGTGCTTTACTGTACCGAGTTAATAAGGTCAGCGGAGTCTCAGTTGCCGGGGGCGCCGGAGACAAGCTTACGGCCTCTTCCTCCTCTCCTGATAAGATGCACTCTTTAATGGGGTTTTCAGACCGGTGGGGGGTTCTCTCCTCACATTATGTCTGGCGTGCGGTAAAGAGCATCTCCTCTATCCTCTATTCTGTTCAGATGCTTTGCCTGCATGTCTGCACGCACTTAGCGCATTTGATATTTTGAAATGCTATGCTCACATTTCCCAAGGGCTCTGCAGTTTTCTTTTCACCAGAATTTCATATCACAGAGCCTGAAATAGACGCAGTGCTTCATGTGAAAGAGTTTTTATTCGTCACATGAAATGAATTTGTAATTTAACATTTATTTAAGAGATAAAAACTATTGTGAGCAAATAACCTTTAGTATTCACTACAGGGAACTAGTTCCTGTTTAATTTAATGGTAGTGACATTTGTTATTTTGCAGAACACAGATTTGAGTATTTGCATTGAAAGATAACTTTATCATTATCCACAGGAAAGTATCAAGGAATTGGTTGTTGCTGTTGTTCTGTTATTCTGTTTTACTACGTTTAAATTGAAATACAGTTATAAACCTTTTACTGTAAATGAAAAATCAGTGAAAAATCATGAAAATCAGTTCATCTACAGCCATGCTCAGATGAAACATTTATTACACAATAAACACAATAATAACACAATAATATAACAAAGAATTTCTATTAACTAACTGAAATTGCAATGCAGTTTAATGCATCAGAAATAATATTCAATATTCATTCATACAGTAAAAGATCGTAATATAACATGTTTTCTGCCGTACATGGAGTCATTTCTCTGAAGTTGTTTCTCCATGTTGAACAAAATTTGAACAAACGACCTTCGGATCTGCTCCCTGTCCCTGCGTTAACAGACGCTACAGGCTGTGTAAAAGAAGTTAATGTTATTGTTTTTCTGAAAAGAGACGCAAGTGAACGTAAACCGTAAACCTGCATTTATTCAATAGTCCAACAGAGGGCGACTAAAAGGCAGATTGTAGTTGGTTGGTATAAAGTATCAACGAGCATCATACCCAAAGGGATTGACGTGTTTTTACCACATAAAAAATAAAAACAGTAAAAGTTTCAGAACAGTTTTACAAGGTGGTTACGTCAACTTCTTTTATGGCATGATGGGGTGAGTTTTGTTAAATCACTCTTCAGCACCCTCTAGAGGTTGATTCAGTTTCTACTGATTTCACCCAAATCACTGTTGAACAAGAGAAAAAAGAAAGAAACGATTGCGACACTAAATCCAGGAGAATATACTCACCACGTGTCTCTTTCCTGCCACAGGTTCTTCCAAAGTTGTCATCGTCCATAACACATGAGGTGGACAGCATCCTGGGGAACAAGCCGTATAGTAAAAAGGACTACCGCTCCTAACGGGCGGCACGGCCCCGCCCGGCAGGGCTGCACCCGGCCTGCAGCCGCAGTGCCCCACCTTTGCCTGATCCTCTGTTTGCTTGAGCTTTTACTGAGTGAGACCCTGGCGCATGAGTCTGGCCACACCAAGGCCACCCAGGGGCACCTCATTTAGAGTTACAGGGATAAGATAAGAAAAGGGGGAAAAAATAGTCAGTCACCTCCACATGAAAGGATGGGATTGAGAAAGAAAGACGAGACGAGGTTAGAGATATGTGCTCATACTTAAATCAGTTATTCATTCAATTCAGCTGAACGTATTTTAAAAACCATAGAGAAGAATTACCTTTTTAAAAAATAAGCACACGCTTGCTTGGCAGCCAGATTGGTTCACTCTTTTTTTTTTTTTTGCTCTTTTTTTCTAAAAACGAATGCAACTAAAAGGAAGATGAAGTTCATACTGTATGAATATCAGAGAGCTACTGTTGCACATGTACCATAGCCATGCTTTTGTTCCCTGGATGTTCTGTTTACAAACACCTTTGTACTGTACAAGTCCGTCAAGGTTTCTCTGAAAGAAGAGTTTGTGTTGTCAACGTTACCAGAGCCTCGTCGTGGGCTTTAACAATCAGCACTTTAGTACTGTCAGTAAAGCTGTTGGAGGGGAGAGAATGGGTATTATAATAGTCTTATCTCACAGCCATTGCACTAGAATCACATCGCCTCCCGATGATTCCCTCTCTTCATCCTCCCTCTGTGTCTTCACTGGCAGTGTGATTGTCCAGCCTAACGCTCCGATGCTCCAGCTTCAAAGCTCGAGTCCTGAATTCAACTGGACTGAGAGGATGAGGGGGGGTTGGGGGGGGGTGAGTGAGGCTCCGACCACTGAACCGGAGCTTAGGAGCTTGGGCTGATGTGTCTGGGCAACTTGTCTGCCACTGAAGAGATGAGCAGTCTATTTGTCCCCAGCAGTGGCGTTGAATCAAATGCAGCGCTCTGCTTCACTGTGTTCCCCAGCCGCTGTAGGAGCGCCCGTATCAGTGCTGGCTCCCCATCTCCCCTTCATCAAATTCTGTTCTACTAGTTTGCCTTATTTACAGTTGCATCAAACTGTGCTTGGGGCTTTGGTGTAGACGAGCAGCTCGACAGCTGCCTCTTCGGCCGACTGGTCACACGTCCCCAGAGTGAACGGAAACGCCGACTGGCGGAAGGTTGTGTTCGTTGCTCCCCAACTGTGAGGACGGAGTCGTGTGTCCAGTCGATCAGTGAGTGGCAGCAGCTCAGGGAACGGAGCAGGTGGTTTCAGTCGCGTGTTTGCTTGCACATGGTCGGGAAGTCGTATTTAGTCGTCTGTCTTTCTTTCGTGCGTGGACACTGGGGAGGACCAGTGACGTTTTTAGCGTGGCTCGAGCCAAAGATCTTCTTCTTCTTCATCTCTTTTAGACACACACACACACACACACACACCCCAGCGTTTCAATCCCACGTCCTGCAAGATTATAGAAATCACGCCGACGCATGTGCTGTCCAGCTTGTTATCTATCTACGGTATGGACTTGGCTCCATATATATCTTTACTTGAACAAGCTGTTATACTAGTAAACAAATATGTCCTTCATATACAGAATGCATAGTGCAGCTAAGTGCTTTAGGATTGGTAAGGTTAGTTTGAGGCGGCAGGCGAACGGAGACATGTCACAAGTATTACTGCAGCCGTCCTTTATCATTCTTTGTCCTTCGGGTGCTCTTTTACTGTGATTAAAGCACAAGTGGATTAGCATGTGACACATCCTCTACGCATGGACCCTCTTCACCCAGCCTACAGTACCTGCGGGATAAGCTAGGGGGCGCTTCTCAGCTTAACTAACACATGTAGATAAGTAATCTTTACTAACAGCTGATAAACTGTTGATTCTTAGCAGATAAAAAACAAGAGCAGATTAGGAAACTGTATCCGTGTGAATGACGTGAATGAGAGCTTCTCAGCTGGAGAGGATAATCATAGTGAACATCGCTGCGTGGGGTTTGTGTGGAGAACTTTTACAGTCTGCTTCAGTACTACTAGGTGAGTTTTAGTTTTAGTCAGTGTGGGGACGGGGGCCACACTTTAACCTGTCCTATTAGTTGACCCCTGTATAGGTTTGGTTTGCTGTGTCTTGTATGTCTGAGTAAATAAAACCGTCACGAGCCGATGCCGTTTTCTCAGAAGAACAAAAAGAACGTTTAGTTTATTAGTCTGTGGAGTTTTCGTGTCTTAATATTTTCATCTGTAGGGAGCAGAAAATAAGTCTGAGACGTAAAGGAAAAGTCCAACGTTTGGGGAAATAAACTTATTGGCTGAAAGTTGAGTAATAAGCCTGACACCACACTCACGTCTATAATCAATAAATTGGCCAAGCAAAAAGAAACAAGGGGAAGCAGTTCATCTGGCCTTACCCTGAGGAAACATTATCCACCTGCCAGCATCTTTGAAGCTCACTAATCCTAACCCTAACCCCCATGTAGATTGTTAAATCCATACAGGAAAAAACAGAAGAGACTCCAGGAAGTCACTGGTCCCAGCCAGGAAATAGACCTAAAGTATTTCCAACCCTAACCAGTCTTTTATTAGCTGTGCTTGACTCGACTTCAACCTTCCCTGAACAGTTCTGGCATGCCGAAGCATTCACTGAGCTTTAATAGTTGTGTTGTGGACATGCTGAGGCTTTCCAGATAAAGAGCAGGTTCCTGGTGTGATGAATTCATAGGGATGTATTGGCAGAAGTGGAGTTGTTTAGATTGAGCTCCACCGTACATTGTGCCACTATATTTCTACAGTAGTATTCATTTGGTTGCAGTTTGCATCCATTACACTAGATGGCACTGAATCCCAAATGATGGTCCTTTAAATTAAAGGACGCTACCATTTTTTGCAACAGTTTATGTGACTTTGTTGTGATCTTTATTTGTTTTGTATCTATGGCGTTTTTACAAATGACATTTGGGTAAATGTCGCCCTCATTAAGGTGCTGATTGTGTTTCCTTAAAACCGCCATAGTTCCCCGTTTCCAGTCTTGTTGCTAAGCTAACGTAGCCAGCTGTTGGCTGGGTTCAGCAGACAGATGTGAGAGTGGTGTCAGTCTTCTCGTTTAACTCTTGGCTCCAGTGAGCCCCCTGAACTGATGAACTCTTCCTGTGAATTGTATCGCTGTGCATTTCGTTTGAGCATCAGTGTTATTTCTCATCGTGCTGACAGTAGAAATAACACAACGTTGCGTGATGCCCTCATCTGTGTAGGAGTGTATTAATGCTTTAAGAGGTTCTGGTTTCATCACATTTGCTGTCCATACATTTTAATGACGAGCTCAGAAATGAAACGGACCCGCAGATTGATAGAGCTTTACAGACGGTTCTAGGTTATACAGAGAGTATATTTTTTATGTTTTAGCCTTTAATGCAGTAGAGAGAATTAAAAGACCATTATTTATTTTTTTTTCATCTTGCTGCATTTCTTCCTATCAGTATTGTGTTGATTTCAAGACTGACAAACAGAAGCAATCTTTTGTGTTGTGTATGCATCATGAGTGTTTGGATGCAGCAGTGTACTGAATTCACTCTGAAGACGACGTAGTGAGAGCCCGGTGTCCCCTGTACATACTCTGACCTTTGTAGATGTATATATTTCTGGTTGTGATCACCTCTGCCTTTTCTCTTTTCAGTTTCTTTTTCTTTTGCAGGCGTTGCTATCTGCACTGTGCTTGAATCTGAAATTTAGACAGGATGTACAGCTTCAATCTTCAATGAAAAATGAAATCATGATAAAAATAAGAATGGAAAACAAAACCTGTTTGCGTCTGTTTTTTATTCATTTGTTCGGCTATGCTCTGGGTCTTTATTTGTGCTGTTTGCTGGATGTGTCAGAACTGTAAAGTCTCTTTTACCCAGTAAAAAAAAACAAAGATACTGTTTATTTAAATGTATACAACCGTGCAAAATATAAATATGAAGCAATTTATACAATAAAAAACTCATGTCAAAAGAAAACATTTAGACGGCTGAACTGTAAAATTCCAGCTGCCCATTAAGGCGTATTGAGGAATGTGCTAATCTTTGATGCACTGAGCAGTAAAGCACCATTGGACTGAGGGCCATTCTTCATACTGAGTATACCGAATAACAACTTCATAGTAAAGGAGAACCAGTCACAGGTTGATATAACATATTCAGCATTATCACCGGTCTCTTATTTTATGTACAGTACCTGCATGTTTGTGAGCACAGAAATATTAAACACAGGTGACTAAACGTGCAGTCGATCTCCTGATGCTGCATCTGGATGGAGTTTTTGAGGAGAAACTCTTATCCTGAAGATTAAAGTTTCATGTTCCACTTTGAGAATCAGCATCTGCCGGTGGCAGATTTTGGCACAAAAAAAGGAATTCTATCATCCAGCCCAGGCTCAAATATGGAATTGCAGTTCTCATCGGAGAGTCTATTTCCAATAATCTTCAAGCTTCTTCTCATAAGCTTTCACTCACTTGAGTAAAAACCTGTGCCCCACCTGAAGTGTTCCAGTCTGGTGGTGCTGCTATAATGAGTTGCTGTGTTGTGCGTCTCCTCTGCTGCTTCCGTAGGTGAGGTGCGGTGGTCCACCTGAGGAAACAAACACAAAGAGCTGTGAGTCCAGTTCAGCAAACATTCATGTACAAAGCGAAGCGCAGCGTCTGCAGTTTTGCCTCACACAGGCACGGTCACAGTCAGCACTTTGTTATTTACTCCCGTTTCACCACGTCAGCAACATGTCACACCTGTTCTGACTCAAGAGTGAGCAAACGACAGTCCCCCGCCGGCTGTGTGGACGTGAGTGTTGGTCATTACTGTACCTTCCTGACAGGAGAGTCCGATCCAGCTGTGCAGGCAGCTGCAGCGGCCATTGCGAGGGTCGCACTGAGCACCGTTCTCACACTCGCAGGTCTCAGAGCAGTCCGGTCCGTAACGGTTTGCTCTGCAGTCTGACACACAACACAAATGAAGGTGAGTCGTGTTGATGAGTCAAACTCAAGTTTACACACATCCAGTATATTAACTCAAATATTTTACCTAAACACAAAGTTCATACTTTTACAATTTCTCTGACTGTTATGTATCCCATATTTACAACTTTCTACATCATGCACAATAAAAAAATACTCAACAGTCACAGATTTTCTGAAAATGTATATGTATTTATTTTATATTTATAGAAATATGTATTTTGAAATATGTAGCATTGCAGCAGTGTAGTGTAAAACCCAAAGACGGTCTCTAATTTTGTCTAGTTGTTAATTTTCCTGAAGTAATAAAAACATCAGTGAATACATAAATCATGGGGCCATAATATAGTCTGTACTTTGCACTTCTTACAGTGGACACATGTTTTGATGTGAGACGTGCAGATTAAACAGTCACTTACACATGTAAGTTGGGGCGGGACTGTCACACAGATGCTTTAATGAAGGCGAAGTGGATGTAAATATGTGATTAATAAAGGAGGGCGCGTGCATGTGAACAATGAAAGTTACCGGTGTCACATCTGGGTCCGGTCTTCCCTGAGGAGCAGAGACATCGTCCCGTCACAGGATCACATGGAGCGTCGTCTTCACAGTCGCACACCTTGGCACAGCCTTGACCGTATCGACCCTGTTCACACACTGAGAGATAGATGGGGACACGGGTAACGTTTTCAAGAAGAATAAATTAGACGTGAGGATGCCAGTGACCCTGTTATGAAATTAGATGTGACTGACCTCTGTGGCAGCGCGCTCCGTGGTGTCCTGGAGGACAGACACACTGGCCTGACACAGGGTGACAGGAGGCCCCGTTCATGCAGTCACACTGCAGCTGACACAGTGGGCCGTGGAAACCAGGAGGGCAGGCTAACAGGGGGTTCAAAGGACACTTAATGTCGACCTTCAAAATCTTCTGGTTGATTAATTAATGACTATGAACCAGAAGTTGAAGTAACTTCACATCATGTAAGGAAGAAATTCATACATTTGTACAATGCATTAAAATCGACCAATTGAAAACATTCTTGTGTTCTTCTATAATATGTAAGAACTGAAGCTTTTTCCTTAAAATTAAACATGAGGTTTGTAGAAAAACACTTATTGATCCAATGAAAAGACCAAATTTAAAACAAGTTACAAATTAATTCTTTACATCAATGTATTTTGTTTTCAGCTAAACTTTATTCATTGATAACACTAGAAATGATTTACTGTGTTCTCTACATCTTATAAACTCAGGTTTTCTTTTAACGACAAGAATGATAAACGTCAGTCATCTCTGGCTGCTAAAGCATCTAGAGGGTTTTTGGAAGTTTTTTCACCTTGTACAGTAGAGTTTACCAAGTTCAATAAAACACTGATGAGCAGTATTTACAGAAGAAGATGACGCTGTAGGGATCATGTTGGTCATAATTAAAGAAGAACAGTCAGGTGCTGAGTGTTGGAGTTGATCCAAAAAGTGTTCTTATGTGTGCAGCTCTCACCATGTTCGCACATGTGTCCGTAGTAGCCTGGACCGCACTGACACGTCCCCATCACTCTGTCACAAGTGCCGTTATTTTGACAGTTACATTTCAGCTGGCAGTTGGCACCAAATTTGCCCGCAGGACATTCTGGGACAAGATGAACAAAACAACAACACAAACAATCAACCTCCCGACTTCATTTTGCTTGGACTCAACATCCTGCGGTAGAGAATGTGTCGTCACCTCTGTTGCAGTGTGTACCGGTCCAGCCCAGGCCACAGGTACAGTTGCCAGTCACAGAATCACACACGCCTCCATTACTGCAGTTACAGCGCTGGGCACAGTCTGCCCCGAACCAGCCTGGAGGGCAGCCTGAGGCAACACACACACACACACACACACACACACACACACACACACACACACACACACACACACACTCTAATTAAACTGAAGAAAACTTCCAGACATGTGAATGTACTTCAGAAGCTTAAATATTAATAAAAAAAAAAAAAGTCTTTGAGCTGTTAAACTCGTAGTCCACTTTAAAAACATCAGGGAAAAAGAAAAACAGTTTGCTGCCCTTCACTCTACTACAATATGAAAAACAGCTTATAGGAGACATGAAAATTGTCTGACTGAGATAATCCATCAGAGAAAGCACCGTCTCTGACACTAATGGAAACCTGCAGAGGAGTCTAGACTTTGTAATGGTCACCGTGCTCCTCTTCAGACATCTGACGCTGTTCAGAAACTCACACAAGTCACAGGCAAAGCTGAGACGTCTGTCAAGACACATCAAAAACCAGTGATGAGCGCTCACCGTTTCCACAGTCCTCTCCTCTGCGTCCAGCCTTGCACACACACCGACCGGTGACCGGGTCATTCTGGGCTCCGTCTCCACACAGAGACACCTGGACGCAGTCGACGCCGTAGCGTCCAGCAGGACACGCTGTCACGACAGAGACACACGCTCATCAATGAACCCTCTAAAACTAATGTTACTTATTTATTGTTATCGTCACAGCTTGACTGGGACTCACTGATGTTGCAGCGTGCTCCTATAAATCCTCCTGGACATTCACAGGCTCCAGTAGAAGGAATACACTTCCCTCCATTTTCACACTGACACTCTCTTTCACAGTTTGGACCATAGTGACCGTCCTCACAGACTGTAAATGAACAAGGTAGAGTTTAGTCATGTCATTTGCTTTTACTTATTTCCTCAGTGCAATTTTTATGTTTGAGCTTCTTTGTTTGTACTTTTGTCACATCTGGGGCCGTGGAAGCCTGGGGCGCAGTAGCAAGATCCAGACACCGGGTGGCAGAGCTGGTTCGTCTCTGAGCACTGGCACACCTGATTACAGTTTTGCCCAAATGTTCCTGGGAGACAAGCTGACAGAAGAACATACACCATGTTCAGATGAGGCAGAAATCAGTGTTTTGTTACTTAATGGATGACCTGCTAACGCAGGGAGAAGTTAGTTTTACTGAACCCACTCTGTTCACAGCCGTTGCCAGTGAACCCAGGAGGACAGCCGCACTCTCCGGAGACATGATGGCAGGATGTGCCCTGTGCACAGCTGCAGCGCTGGATGCAACCCTTTCCATATGTACCAGGCAAACATGCTGAAGGATATAGGAAAGAAACAATGTCTGGTAAATAGCTCCGTACATCGTTCATTTATGCCTCATAGGTCCATAAATCTGATCTCAGTGAAGATCAAGTTTTCTCTTCCCTAACTTTAATCCATAAAAGCAGTTTATTTCTTCCCTGTACCTTTCAGGTTTGACTGTAAAACTACAGTACAGAACATTTCTCCCCCTTCTGGCAAACACTCAAACAAACAACAGTTTAACAGTTAACACATGAGTGTGACATATGCCTACAATCTACAGAACTCTCCAAAGACTAAAAACCAATCCAGTGAGAATAGTTTGTCCTTTCCATCAGTCTCTTTATTTTATATATATATCCTTCCTGTGAAACAGAGTTTCTTTTTAATTTGGATTATTAGAAACTTTTCCTGGAAGCATCTTTGTTCCCGTTTCCTCCCTGACTCTGAGTCAGTGAATTCATAGAACCTTAATTACATTAGTAACTCTCACCGTACTCTTAGATGGTGCAGGATAATCTGTCTAGGTTGCTATGGTTTCTTTCCTCGTCAGCTCTAACAAACAGCAACAGTAACAAACTGAGGTAAACCACATCTCCACAGCAGCGTAGGAATCTCATCACAGACATTTATAATTCTGCTAAACTGGAAAAGTCCCATTCTACATATTTAATAAAATATCAGTAGGAACCACATAAGAGGGATCAGTAGTCAAGATATAATTTAGGAAATCATATCAAATATGATGTAAAATATTAAGTGACTCTTACTTGAAAGAAGTAAAGAACTTCTATTTAAAATATATTTTAATATAGTTTCTTCAGTCCTGGACATTAATGTAGAAGTTTGAACAGGTTAATTATTGATGGAACAGGACATTCTCTGTCCACCAGGGGTCGCTAGAGTCCCTGTAACTACAGGTTTCTACCTTTGTCACAGAGTTTTCCTCTCCATCCCGGCAGACACTGGCACTCTCCAGTGACATGGTGACACGAGGCCCCGTGCACACACTGACATCGCTCTGCACAGCCTTCACCAAACAGGCCTGCTTCACACGCTGGGCAGAGAAAGGTGCAAATTAGACATTGTATTTAACACAAATGCATAGAACTGCCGTTTCGGCTGCAGAGTTTCCATGTAGCTGAATTTAATTTGGCTCACCTTTCTCACAGAACTCCCCAGTCCAGCCGGCGCTGCAGCTGCAATGTCCGGTCTGTCTGTCGCAACGGCCGCCGTTCTCACATTCACACTGCTGCTGGCAGTCTGCCCCGAATCGGCCGGCGACACACTCTGTGTAAACATCCAGCGCGCACAAGCAGAAACACATGAGCGAGAGGACAGGGGAAAGAAAACAGAGACTTCATGATGTGAACGACACACAACTGGGAAACTCGCTCTGTCACATTTCTGCTGAGGAGAGCAATATACTCCTTTTTTTCACAACAATTTATAGTTGGACCATTTATAGTGTTGGCAGTCGGAGGTAGTGGTCACAGAGCTTGGAGGCTAAAGCCATTCCAGTGACAGAATTAGAGGTTTCCTGAGCACTAAGAGGGGGCCGGGCATGGCACCGCATGACGGGGAAAGGTTGTAACTGGCACAGAGGGAGGATAGTGTGTGATGTAGCCCTCAGAGGGAGAAGGAGCTGGAATGTCACCGTCGGGTCGACTTAGACTTTTACAGAGCAGATTCGTCTGTGGTGCAGAACCAACTTATTGCCAGCAAATAACCAGACTTCAGGAAAAAAAATGAACTCAGGCAGCAAATTAAAGTCAGACTGATGTATTTCCTGAGCACAGTAAAACAACCACAGGCCACAGTTTTTAATGTTTATCTTGGGGTTCAGGTGATGTTATTCTTCTACATATCTGTCCAGAGCAACTGGCATCAAGTCTTTGTGGTTTAATAGGATGGTTTGAAAATGACGAGGCTGAGTTCACAGAGTTGGGCAATATTATCTAAAACCTATAGCTGGATAAATCATCAGACTCCTACAGTATCACTACATTATCTTCCGTTACAGTACATCCCATTAAAGCCACGGCCGGCTGGTGCACTGACTGGTCGGTTGATGTTCTGGTTGGACGTCATCGGCTGTAATAGTTTTCAAACGTATATATACATGTATAGTGTGAACTGTGGGCAGGGGGTTCATACTGTTGGTCGTTCTCTGCTGCTAAAAAGGTCGTGATCTACTGTGATCGCTGCAGCTGGACATGCAGATGGTTTTCCTATAAAAATCCTTATTTGAAACATTTTGCGTGTGTTTTACCTTAAAATAAAACACTGTACCAATTTAAATAAGCTAACCCTCTGTAGAGTTTACACGTATGTCAGCAGATTAATTTTCTGAGCACAGTGTTATTATAAATGACGTCCAAATGTACAAACAGTGTTCCAAGTTGTAATAAATTAAGAGTTTTTCCGTGCTCTGATTTTAAGTGGTGTAGCGGTTACACACAGTGACTTTTACTCACAGCATCTCTGAGTCTTACCCAGTTCACAGGCAGTTCCCGTCCATCCGCTGGCACATGTGCATTTTCCGTTGGTCTGGTTACAGGTGGCTCCGTTCTGGCACAGGCAGCGCTGGCGACAGTCTGCTCCGTAAAATCCTGAAGGGCATTCTGGGAAAAGAACACAGACAAAACCATCTTGTGACCTCGTCGTATAGATGATCTTTTTTTTCTGTTGTGTAAACTCACCCTCTGTGCAGTTGGGTCCGGTCCAGCCTGGCGTGCACACACACTGCCCATTGGCCGGGTGGCAGATGCCATCGTTACGGCAGCTACAGCTTTGGTTACAATCTTCCCCATAGAACGCAGCTGGGCACGCTGCCAGGAGAGAGGCAAATAATATCATTACCTCCTGATGAACTCTGCAGATCAAAAGTGGAAATTCCAGTGTCTGGTGTAAGTAATACAGGCTTCAGCATGGGGAACATCAACTTGGTACTTTCTCATGTGTGACTGGGCTTTCCCAAATAATTCTCAAACCAAGCGCGTTTTTGTTCTACTGTGAGGCAGCATTTAAAAGATGTTACCGCTCAGCGCCTGTAGAAATGTCCTGCTGCAAACAATCAGACTGCACCTGTTAACATCATAACTTTCAGCCGTGCATCTGTCACTCACTGAGGTTGCAGTGCGGGCCGATCCAGCCGGCAGGACAGGAACAAACGCCGCTGATGTGATCACAGCTCCCACCGTTCAGACACAAACACTTCTCCTGACAGTCCAAGCCATAGAAACCCTGAGGACACGCTGAAACACACACAAACAAACATAAACACTACCAGTTACTCGCATACATATTCAACAGGTGAGTTTAACTTCATGATCGATTAAGGAGATTCTCTTACGTTTCTCGCAAAAGGTCCCCGTCCATCCGACCTGGCAGGTACAAGCTCCACTCACGTGGTCACACAACGCCTTGTTGTCACACTGGCACCGATGACGACAACCGAGACCAAACATACCTGCTTGGCACTCTGAGAGACACGCACACAATAACACAATTGTAGAATAAAGAAAGGTGCTACGCCGTCTTAATAAACTGGTAAATAACAAACAAAACAAAATAGCTTCAATGGAGAGTAATTCTTATACATTTGACTTTGGTGCCGGGGGACAGGAAAGCGTAACAGCTACACAAACTACTAACGGAAGAAAATCCAATCAATTTTCACCAAGATTGTTTCTCTTTTTCTAAAGGCTGTGAAGGAGCAAATAGTCCTCCCGTCTTTATTTTTGACATTTCATTCCTCTGACCTTCATTTCAACCCAAAATAGACTTTTTTTCTTTCTTTCACAATCACAGTTTTTAATCTGATAAACCTCTGAATAAAACTTGAAAGAAGCAAAGATTACGTAAAAACATCAAAACAGTCACATGGCAGACAAGCTCTTAACATACTCTGATGGCAGTGTGCTCCAGTGAAACCAGCTTCACAGTTGCACTGGCCGGTTACAGCGTCACAGCTGCCGTCTCCGTTTCTGCAGTCACATGCTTCTGCACAGTCAGCTCCCCAGTGTCCTGCATCACAAGCTGCAAAACAAGGGGCCCAGTATAATTTTTAATTGTAAATGCTAGATTGAGTCGCAGTGACAACTTGCGCTCTTCATCACTGTTACCTTTCCTGCAGTTGTGTCCAGTCCAGCCAGGAGCGCAGGTACACCGCCCACTCACTGGGTCACAGCGAGCGTTGTTCTCGCATACACATTTCATTTGGCATCCTTGTCCAAAACGTCCACTCGGGCAAGCTGCACAAGGAAAAAGGGAAAAAAAAATACTTCAAACATCAACACTAATCTACCATAACCAACTCCACCATACTGCATGAGAAGCACACCAAGTTCCCATGACAGTTTCTGCGCTGCAATTCAGCCGTGGAGTGAATCTCGAGTTGCCAGTGGTTGGTAAAGATGAATTATATTTTTTCTTCTCAGTGGAAATACGTCTGGAGGATTTCAGATAATGATCTTCGAAGTCTAGGAAAAACTACTCCTTTGTCCTCTTGTATGCTGCTTCACATCGCAACTGCACGTTTTCCGATCTTTGCAGCGCTGCCATCCTCCTCATCTGGTTGAATGTTTGATGCCTGTTGCTATGGAAGTGTTCCCAAAAAGTATACTGCAGTTACTCACAGTTTTGGCAGAGTCTTCCCATCAGTCCTGGAGGACAGCTACACGACCCATTGTGTTTATCACACACGCCGCCGTTCTCACAAGGTGGGCAGGTTTCTGCACAGCCTGGACCCCAGAAACCCTCCAGACACACTGAGAAAGATTGATCATTAATATTGTTATAACTCTCGTCATGTGAAATAGTTTATTTTGATCTCTGCTGTTGTACTTACAGTTCTCACAGTGCTTTCCTGATGTTCCGGCTGGACACTGGCACTGTCCTGTCACTTTGTCACATGGGGCACTGGTACAGTTACAAGGATGGATGCAGCCGATGCCAAACCTTCCCTCTGGACAGTCTGACACAGGACACACAGCAAGTATTGATCTCAGATACTAACACAAATAAACCTTAATGTATACAAAAACAAGCTGTCTACACAGTGATCTACCTTGATCACAGTCCTCCCCGTGTCGACCAGGAGGGCATTTTCTCTGGCAATCTCCAGTCACGTGATCACATGACACTCCCGGTGGACAGACACACTTCTTCTCACAGCCAGATCCATACGTCCCTGGTGTGCACTCTTCAGAGAAGACAGAGCACCGTTATTGGAGATCATGGCCATCACCCTCCTACACTTAGGTTT
This sequence comes from Mugil cephalus, assembly GCF_022458985.1. Taxonomy (NCBI): domain Eukaryota; kingdom Metazoa; phylum Chordata; class Actinopteri; order Mugiliformes; family Mugilidae; genus Mugil; species Mugil cephalus. The sequence continues at coordinate 7,951,273 of NC_061773.1, forward strand.
ATTAAGTGGCTCCATTAAATGGAATCTTTGTTAGTGCGTATATCAATAAAATCAGTACTTAACTGAGTGGCTCATGTTGTACATTTTTCACTAATTATTTGAGAAAGCAAGTCAAATTATCTGAAACTTAAGTATCCACTTTCAAAACTGTTTATTGGATGGTTGAATTACTTTGCAAGCACGGACATTTTTCCTATGTCAAATTAGGGGAGTCTGTGTTTGACTATTGCTGTAATTTTCCAAAACTGAAGATCCAACTTTCACACCCACTTCATGGTATGATTGGAGGAAAGCAAGGAGCCAGAGATTAGAAAGCTGTTTGTCATTTCTGACAGGACTTTTGCTATTTCTTATTTCCCACTGTTCTATATGAACATAAAAGTGACATGAATGCCACCCAAGACAGACTGTATGAAAATGTGCAACATTATACCCAAATAGAAATGAAGACATCAAGTTCCCCCTTTGTGTCTGCAAGTTTTTCCCTCTGCCTTTGAGTTTGGTCATACGGGACAGCTAAATGTTTTTCATATACAGTGTGGTCAAACATCACATTGTATGAACCTATAGCACAGTACACTGACTTGATATTTAAAGTGTTTAAGTTTCCTTTTCTTTCAATGTAGTCATGTGGGATTTTCAGAAGCAACATTTCTTTCAGAAGCAACATTTACCATTTTTCCCCTCTGTGCTTGGCATACAATAAGTCTAGGTTGAAATTTATAAAATAAAAATTAAAAAATAAAAGTAGATATAAAAAGCTCTGAGTGTACAGGAACAGCATCTCACCTTCTTTGCAGGTGTTTCCCTGGTAACCAGGTTTACAAACGCACGTGCCATGGCGTCGATGACATGACAAAGTGTTTTTCTGGTCACACTGACACTCCTCTGAGCAGCCGGCTCCAAACGTCCACTTAGGACATGCTGAAGGTAAAAATGTAGTTCAGTAGTTGAGACATGTGATATGACATTAAGTTAAGGTCACAAGATGAGTATTGAGGTTTGTTTTATGGAATATGGGTTTTTGTTTTTATAAATTGTGGTTTCTGAAGCTGGTGATGTGTAAGCAGTGATACTGACGCAGGTGACAGAAGCGTCCATAAAGTCCAGGATCACACAGACAGGCTCCGTAGGTTCGATGGCAGCGTCCGTTGTTGGCACAGTTACACTTTTTGTTGCACTGCTTCCCATAGAGACCTTTAGGACAGCCTGGACACAAAAACACATCTCAGGAAATCTCAGATAACAACTGCAACATTAATATAATCAGATCACATCTTTAAACGAAAACTGTTTTCGGTGAAACCTAAGACAAATAATTGCTGACATAGAAGGTAGAAAAAGGCATCTCACCATCTTGGCACAAATCCCCACTGACACCAGGAGGACAGCGGCAGGTTCCACTGACAGGATCACAACTGGCCCCGTTTTTACATTTACAGGAGAAGGAGCAGTTTTTACCAAAATATCCCTCAGGGCAAGCTGGAAAATTGAAATATAAAAAGGGGTTATGACTAAAAATAACTCAGCAGCAGCACTGACACACAGGTGTTTGCATGTGTTGGATCAATTCTCACTCTGGTTGCAGATGATGCCTGTCCACCCATCGGGGCAATCACAGCCATTTTTCCACAGATTACATTTTCCTCCATTAGAACAGTCGTCACATGTCAAACTGCAGTCGTGGCCGAAGGTGTCATCCAAACACACTGAAAACAAAATAATCAATGAGGCATTTTGACTCCGGAAACCTGCTACTGTATGTTGACACCCAGGACTATTAAAATGTAAGCATTGTTTTTACTGAATGTACCGTTTAACCCTCATAAATACAAAAGTTGATAAATGCAAACCGTGAATATGTTTAAATGAAAGGTCTCCACTGTTGGGATTGCAACATTGAACATCTAAATACTCTGGAATCTGCATGTAAATAGCAGTCTATCTAGGTTTAGAGAAGTTAGATTGAATATTCAACGATGGCTTTTATCAAGTTCAGGAGACACAACACAGAGCTCCTGACTTCCTGCTTCTGACTAGCTGCCAAGTCATATAAGCCTCAGCGATCCTTCTAGAGAAAGTATGGTGGTTCATTACTATGTACGTCTGGAAGCATGAAGCAAAGTGATTAACCCCCACCATGTGGCTGTTCCTGCCTCCACTAAATGAGCCTGTCAGACGGCTTCACAGGAGCTGGGTAATCAGACGCAGGTGTCCTGTTAATGAGACATTAATGGTGTAGGAAGAAACTCACCAAATTTCTCTGCCAGGTTACTCTCAGCCCTCAGCTCCCCCTCGTCATCTTCGTAGTCGTCATAGCGCTCCAGGGGTTGGCTGTAGTCCTGCAGCAAGGTGAGCTGGGGCCGAACGAGAGGCAGCTCGATGGCACCTCCGCTGGAGAGGGCCTCGATCGCATCTTCAAGCGCTGCAGTCAAAGGAAAAAGGGAAATCACTCAATATGTGTGTACAGCATGTGTTGGATATGTTGGCATCTCAAAATGCTTTCCTTAGAACACATGCGCACAAAAAATCCACAAACTGAACAAGATTCATACTTGTCTTAAAATTGCTCTCATGAGTTATGTGTGTGATGGTACGATTGTGCATGAGTGCAACGTAAGTTTTTTATTATACAGACATGTACTGGTACTTTTTTTTTTTTAAATGAAAAGGTGACCAATGTGTTTGTTACAACATGCTGGCTCTTGTTCGACAATATTCTATGACAATATTCAATATTCTATTCTTGACATGCAGGTCAAGATACGTAGTTAAGTGCCAGTAACGGCAGGTATGAAATAAATTGGTAGCAACTATACAAGTGTGAGTGAAACCAAAACATCAGTCTTGCAAATGCTTTATGACTTCAGAAAAGCATCCGGCATATTTGTGGGACCACAAGAATACATATCATACCAACTTCACAGGCAACCTTCAATGCATATGAAATAAATTTTAAGTGTGTTTTCAGACATTTTTATCATTTTTTCTTGAAACTGCGAGTTCGTGGCATTATTACTGTCCCTGTCAAATCCAACTCTAACAAATTTGAGGCTGGCTCAAAAATACCATTTCCGCAAATCAAAACTTTGTTCAACAGTGAGAAGTACCTGCTTTATACTTCAACAGCATATGGATCACATTTTCCTACTTTACGTGTCGACACCTCTTTAAAAATCTTGTCTAAATGACTTGGTACACAGAGGTTTTTTTTTGGAGGTGGAGCATGCCAGGTTTTCCACTGGAATGTTTTTGGAGTGATTCCCGCTCGCCCGCTCTCTTTGACATGATTGCTGATACTCACGGATGCAGGTTTGCCGGTCCTCGTCCAGACGGAAACCCCGACGGCAGAAACACTGGAAGGAACCGGCGCTGTTCTGGCATGTGTGATCACAACCACCATTAGCAGCCAGACACTCGTCTACATCTAAACAACACAGACACAGCGCAGAGGAGAGGAAACGCCATAAGCAATTTCCCCAAGTGGAGCTCAGCCAAAACAAAAACAACACTGTGTGTATCAAAATAGGACTCTGCTAAATCAGCAGCAAAAAAAAGCAAATAACATATTTTGACTGAGGCTGAAACGAACCATCACAGCTACACCCGTCAGAGTTGAGTCTGTATCCTGCTGAACAGTAGCATTCATAACCCCCGGGGTAGTTGGTGCAGTCCTGCTCACAACATGAGCTCTGCTCTCCACATTCATCAACATCTGTGGGAAGGAAATCCATGATTAAGTGAAGTGAATATATTTGCCAAGAGAATATATTTATAAGACATAAACTGTGCAGGTTTAATGGTGTAAAGAAGTTTAAGCATGATAATGAACTTCTCTATTTTCTTCTCAATCTTTACGCTTCAAACTGTGGCATTTATCATAAAATGTTCACTCCTGTTTTCAGGCACAACAGAGTACATATTTACTTAATAACAATAGAGGAATTATTTTAGGATGAAAACACACTGAATACCTGAAACAAACAACAACTGTGGCTAAAATCCAACACAGTAACTGTGAACTCATTAATGTGATACAGAAGTAGTGAATAGTGCATACAGGCATTTATTTATTTACAGGTTGTGGCACACATATCCAACAAATACCTATTTACAAATACACTTTTAATTCAATAACTAGTTCAAGGCCTTCTGCTGTGACAGCTGATTTAATGCATATGCTGTTGTAAATGTGTGTTTATGTCAGTGTCTTACCAACACAGTTTTTAAGGTCATCATCTAGCCTGTAGCCATGGTTACAGCTGCAGACGGGCCCGCTGGTTGAATGCTGGCAGTGATGCGAACATCCACCATTGTTGTTTTCGCAGCTGTTCACGATCTCCATCTCGATCCCTTCGGGCCACAGTGAGATGAGAACATGTGAATAAATGGAGTTAAATAGATAATGTATGAATGCAAAAACATTTAGGTAGGAGGATTTAAACTGACTGTAACACTGTTTTCCATCAGATCCCAGTTCATAGGCACTGTTACAAACACAGGCATATGAGCCCAGTGTGTTGTGGCAGCCGTGGGCACAGTTGGCTTCTTCTGTCTCACACTCATCAATATCTGTGGAAACAATGGATTAAAAAAAAAACAGAATTGAGGAAGAAGGTCCTCTGGCCACCAAAGATTTATTTTCAAGAGACAAAATCCAGCATTTTTCATTTACAATTTTTTTTTCTAAACCACGGTTATTTTTATTTTTTTCTCCAACTTCCTTTCTTATCATTTCATTTTTATCAATTGATATATATATTTTTCCACTTAACATAACATAACTTAACATATGAACTTAAAGTGGAAATGAAGGAATCAATCAAGTAAAGTTATAGACAGAGTTCCGCTCTTAACAATGTATAACACTCTTGACAAAATATGGCATCTTTCTGTACTGTGGCCCGTGACGTCACGGGGTTGGATGGCTTGGTGATAGCGACAGACAGTGAAGAAGAGAGGGCTTGAGAAAGACAGACGGTGAAAGATGGACAGCGGAAGATAGATCGTTTTAGTCAGATTACTGAAAGATATATCCAATACCACGAAGTCTGTACTTGTTTTATATCACATTTCAATGTGTGGTTACAGCTAGCTTGGCTTACCTGCTACAGTGGAGTGTTTCCACTCAGACATCTTTCAGTGAAAGCACTGCCTCTTCAATAAGTTCTCCCGGCATATAATATGGAAAGTACGCACTGTGGTGGTACCACTGCTCGGTTTCCACGCCTTATCGGTTCAAACGCATATTCAATAGGATTTATACCAGGCTCAATATTTCTTTCCATTTCATCCTCGTCCATTTCAACGACATTCAGAGGGATCCAACCAACCCTGTGACGTATTCGATGACGTCAGTTCAAAATGGCGACTCCCTAGCAGGCAAGCCAGGTGGAAATAACGAAAAATAAACTTCTTAAATCTTTGATTTTGGCAACTTTTTAACATCTGATTTAAGCAAAGATGTTGTTTCAGACATAGTTCGCGGTACAAGGACTAACACATGTATCTTTCATTTCTCCTTTAAGTGAGATCCCATTCTTAATCCATAAGATTTAATGTGACGTTGGCCCACTCTTTGCAGCTATAACAGCTTCAACTCTTCTGGGAATACTTTCCACAAGGGTTAGGAGTGTGTTTATGGCAATTTGTGACCATTCTTCCAGAAGCACATTTGTGAGGACAGACACTGATGTTGGACGAGAAGTCCTGGCTCACAGTCTTCGCTCTAATTCATCCTACAGGTGTTCTATCATGTTGAGGTTCCAGCCAGTCAAGTTCTTCCACACCAAACTCACTCATCCATGTCTTTATGGTCCTTGCTTTGTACACTGGTGCACAGTCATGTTGGAACAGGAAGGAGTCATCCCCAAACTGTTCCCACAAAGTTGGGAGCTTGGAATTGTCCAAAATCTCTTGGTATGCTGAAGCATTCAGAGTTCCTTTCACTGAAAGGAAGGGGTCAAGCTGAGCTCCTGAAAAACAACCCCACACCCCTCCACCAGACTTCAGACTTGCCATAAGTCAGACAAGTACCGTTCTCCTGGAAACCACCAAACCAGATTAGTCCATCAGACTACCAGATGGAGAAATGTGATTGGTCACTCCAGAGAATGTCACCACTGCTGTAGAGTCCAGTGGTGGTGCGTTACACTACTGCATCTGATGCTTTACATTGTACTTGGTGATGTATGGCTTGGTTGCAGCTGCTTAGCCATGGAAACCCATTCCATGAAGCTCTCTACTCACTCTTCTTGAGTTGATCCGAAAGTTGGCGACCCCACTCTATCATTTTATGTGACCTGACACTTCATGGCTGAGTTACTGTCATTCCCAAACCCAATCAGACTGGACTTGGACAGGTGGCATCTTATCACGGCACCACGCTAGAATTCACTGAGCTTCTGAGAGCGACCCATTCTTTCACAAACGTTTGTAAAAGCCTGGGTACTTGATTTTATACACTTGTGGTGATGAAAGAGATTGGAATACCTGAATTCAATAATTTGGATGGGTGAGCGAATACCTTTGGCAATGTAGTGTACACTTCACCTGATTTATCCCAAGCTACATTACAATAACACTGCTAAAAACATTGCTGGTGTTACTGATGGATTTACCTTCACAGGTTTTCCCATCTTCAGCCAGGATGTAGCCAACTTTACACTCACAGTGAGCCCTGCCACCATCAGGCCGACACTCATGCATACAGCCTCCATTCAGATCCGCACAGGGATCGTGCACTGTAAAACAAGAAGCACGCACTCATCAACATAAAGCGACATGGAAAGCTCATCCTTTGATTGTTCTCTCTGCATAGTTGTAAGTGTGTCTAACTTGTGTAAGCCTGTCTGGCATGTGGGATGAAAACCTTCAGCTCTGAAAAAATTAGAGGAACCAGTTCACAGCCAACAATTACAAAGTAAAAGCATTCGAAAGACAGTAATTTAAAATACATATATGTATAATCTCCCACCTCCAGTGAACCAAATGTGATTGCGCCTCCTCAAAGATTGGGGAGATTAAAAAAGCAAGTATATCAAAACACTAATTTGAGTAAAGAAAACGAATGAAGAAGACTTGTGTGACTCATTCCCATTTAATGTCTTATCCCATGACAGACAACTAATCATATTTCCACACAGACATCCTGTAGGATAATTACAATTGGCAGCTGATGCAAACAATGTGTTTTTAATGTTATGCTCAAATCATCAGACTCAAACCTTCAAAATTTTATTCAGTATTATTGGCACTCTTTTCTCAGTCACCCGACGCATTTGTTTTTTCCTCGTTTTGTATTGTGTTGTATGTTTTGTTGTGTTGTATGTTTATTTGATGTTTCTTTCTATATTCTTAAAACATGGGCACTCACGTTTGCAGTGCTTGCCATCCTCTGCCAGAATGTAATTTGGCTTGCAGCGGCACCGAAAATGAGCAGCAGACTGTTGCACACAATAGTGTTCACACCCACCGTTGCTGATGGCACACGAATGGACAGCTATGGAAGCACAGAAAATGAAACATCATTATATGACAAAGGGACAGAACTTCTGAGATACAGGGGGAAAAAAGTTAGTCATTCAGAAGGAATGAGAAAATCAAGCATCAGAAGGAATGAGAAAATCAAGCATAGCTGCCGTCCAAAGTGAAGATAATATTGCATATTCGTCTTTTGGACCTGCGACGTGCCTGAAACATCAGATCTTGAGAAATCCTTCTCAGATAAACTATAACCACTACACTGACATTCCTAATAAGACACACTCAGAGAATACCTCAAGGAATTGTTATTGTTAGGAACTGCTCTGAACTATGAGAAATCCATCATATCAAAAGAACCAAAAATCACAGAGAGACTTGAATAACAGAAGGACATGAATCTGTGGTGAAAAACTCTGATTAGTTTGAGGGCAGCATGAGCTCAGTGGTCTTCTCCATCTGCGTTGGATCTCTTTGAAGGAAAACAAAAGGTAGAGGCTGAACAGCTCGCTGCTCTCACAGACAGTGTTTTTTATAATCAGCCTGGAGTCAAAACCCATTAATTCAAGTACATGTCAAACCACAGAGTGCTTTGACATGATTGTGGGATAGATCTGACCTCTGCTAGCAGATCATGAGCTGGATCAGACAAAATCTGACTGTGCTGACTGGTATGTGTTGTTCTTTATCCAGTTTGCATTTAGTCATCCTGTTTGGTGCACAGTGGAAACAAATATTTTGCAGCTTGGCTATGTCCAGTTTTAACACGACTGTCAGCGGACAGATATGCAGCTTCACCTGTGAGTGGGGCCACATGTACACTGTGATTATTAGCGCAATCAGTCATTTTTTTCATACAAGAGCCTCTCAAGGACAAAGAGGACAGTCCCTGTGAATGGACGGTATTTATTCTATAAGACAATGAAACGACTTTGCTTCATGGAGCCAAGAATCACATAATGATTTTCCACTATAAATGTCAAAGAGGACGTTCTGTATACATTCCTGACTGTAGAGACCAGTGCCAGGTTCATACTCTTTTTTTTTCGTCCCATCAGCCATTTCTGAAAAAGCCCACAGCTAATATATCTGCTACGACAGGAGCAATGTACAGTTCAGAGGTCAACCGAGACAGCACAGACTGAAGGAATGAATGGTGGATCTCTCTGTATCCATTGTTTTTCCCTATTTTATAGTTCACATAACTTAAAACAAATGCTCAAAATCTAAGTGAATAATTCTCTATGGCCTCCAACTCAAACAAAGCAATGCTTCTTGGACTGAGATTTCAGAAATAAGGTTCATTCACTGAAGTTCTAGACCAAACAATCTCACCACAGTGTCCATTTAGTGGTGGTTCTGGTGCGTCTAAGCATACCACACAAACCACTGCAGAAGAAAGTTTGCTCAGCAGTTGCTGTGTTGTAGATTTTTGAACCACTCACTTTAGAGTGAGACAGCACAAGATACAGACAGAATGTCAACAAGTTACACACTAAAACCTAAAGATACTGACTTTAGTGACCGTAAGCTGCTTGTTTTATCAAGTAAAGCTATGACAACAAAAGTGTGAGAGTGTACTGTAGTGAGCATGTGTTATTTAATTTGTACAAGAGACATTGTGTCAGTTGACAGACCACACATCCATATCAAAGGCTGAGTGATGATGTATTTCCTTTTACTTCCTTTTTTCCTCTGATGTTAAGATCAAAATGCAAATGGGGACCGATTGGTGGAAAACTTCTATCATGGGATGATTTTTATAAAGCCTTTAAATATAGTCAGGAGGAGGCACAGAGGTCAAGTGTTCTGTCACAATACTTAATATACCCTAAAGCGCTATACACTAAGCATACACACTGCAGCCATTAGAGAGACAATAGACAAGAAGAGTCTAGAATGTTTTGATTTTCTTTTTTTCAGTCACAAATCCCCTGGTTTCAGGTTCTCTGTTGTATGATCTTCCTCTTGGTTCTTTCAAAGTCAGCATCTTCTCTGTGTACTCAAATTTTTGGACAAAACAGGTCATTTGTCAACCTGCTGACTCAATAAAAGTGTCTTTAAACCCGTGATTCTATCGTCAGTTGCAGCCGCGCTAAAAAAAATTCTCCAGGATCTGTTGTCAGCTGGAACAGATTCAGTCAGAAAAACAGCAAAAAAGGCACAAGATATCCAGTGAAAGGAAAAGCTCCGTGAACTGCACTAAATGTAGCTTCACCAGCAAATGTTATTTGAACCACCACACAATAGAGCTTTTTGTGAGAACCAAAAGGGTGCGTCGAAACATCATTAATGTGGTCTACATGATTAAGAGCCCATGTCGAGAACCATATGTGGCTAAACTTCAATGAAATAATGGATAAAAAATTAAACTCACAGTAAAGACTTAAAAAAATCCAGTAGCTGAGTTCCTCCAAAACAGTGCCCCATTGTTTTTGTGAGTATTGAAGAAGGGGGGTTACATTACAAAGCACCTCTGGAGGCCTTCATATTCTGTTTCTAATTGGGTTCAGTGAAAGACGAGACCTAAAATCAATCCCTTCATAGCATTGTACTCACGTCAGGTTTTTAAAAGTTTTGCGTAACACTTTCCTGTTTACAGATGTAACCCACCGACACATCAATTGATATGGTTCTCCTAAAATATGTAACTTGTCATTTTTGTATATATATATATTTATATATATATTTTATTTTTACAATACAATCACTGACTCAAAGCTGTAACATACTCACCGAGGCAGGTGCGGCCGTCCACGTGAAGTCGAGAGCCCGGGTAGCATTCACAGTAGTAGGAGCCTCTAGTGTTAACACATCTGTGCTGGCAGCCTCCGTTATGGACCTGGCATTCATCAATATCTGAAGGATTGGGGGGGAAGAGACAGACAGAAGGAGACAGAATGAGAGAGACAGAGGAGAAATGAGTGCAATTTGACTAAATGTGCTCATTACGAGAAAGAATTGCACACACTAATAAAGCACAGCTGAGCTGGTAAGCTGGGAGACGAACTTAAAGTAGGTTATAGGGTGTATAGGATGTTATAAGATGTGCCCAGGGAGATGATGGATGAGAAGGGAAAGTACTCCACAAGCGCATTGCAGCTCAAACAAACATATCTCCCATGTGGTAACAACTACTGAACATTTAAAACCAAATTTAAATTCCTGAGGTACTTGACAAAGTCCCTTGGGTGCACAAACATATGGAAACTTAAATCGAAGGATGCTAAACATACACATTCCTCTCAGCCAAGCGTGTGGATTGTAAACAAACAAAAGAAGGAGGTTCTTCAACTGAGAAAGCAGTGGTGAGTGAAATCTGATCTTCTCACTGTGTGACCAGATTTCTAATGAAACAAACCTTTTTCCTAAACACTTATTTTAGGGGTCAAAGACTAATAAATTGTTTTGTGAATTCCCCAGTAGACCTCCGTGTAAGATCTGAGCTGATTTATGAGGCCCTGCTCTGTTTGGACTTCTGCTCACAGCCAGTCTGCTGCTATTAGGACATTAAGTCAAACCCACCTCACCTCCAGGGCAATGACAAGTCACACATTTGCTTCAAGATTGCTAAAATTATCACAGCGGAGATAGTGGAAATTTTGCTGACAGCAACAAGCAACGTGACACATTAAAAAGGTGAGTGTGAATATATTGTTGGGTGCCGGTTGCCTGTAAAAACAACTAGCACACAATAAAATATGCTTAGTCAGAGCCAAGTTAAATGTCGGGTTGAAAAATGTGTTGTTCAAACCAGTCATGACTCCAGGTAGTAATGTTCTACAAGAAACTATTTCAAGAATTCACGGGAATTCCTGTGGAAGGGGGTTTCATAAAGGAGACAATTTATACAATTTACTATAGATAAATATTACTTTTAGTGAACATGGTACAAACTGTCTCACAATAGACTACGCATTTTGTCTTTGAATAATATGTTGTAAACAATGCAGTTAACATATCACTATAGACACAGACAAGTTGATTAGGACAGCAACCCTGCAATGCATATATGCTTGTAGATAACAGATGATATATAATATATTTTTAGTTTGACATGGTAAATATGTTTGCACACAGTCACTAATTTTCAGATATAATAGATATAGAGCAGCACTAGCTCATGCTCTATTTATCCATTTTGTTTCTAGACACTTGGTGAATGCAGCTGCAATGCTCCATGTACAGACTAGAGTTCATCATGACAAGTGACCCCTTTCACATTTTCACACAGTTTTGAATCAGTGTAAAAATATTTACTGTTGCAGCCAAAGTCATACTTTTTGTGGCCCACAGGGAGACATATGAATATAAATCTCTTTGTAGCACGGAGAGAAAATCTGGCCTTCCTAGTGTTTTCATGATGCTGTGTGGCAATCTGTATCTGAGCCTGACCTTGCACACTGAACACCATCAGATCACAGTCTCAATGTTCTCAAAGTTTGTGACCTGTAATTTACACATAAATCAGGTCTTTACAGGGCCAAAAGTCTGTCACCTTGATGTTATAAGGCATGATGGAGGAAATACGGGCTTGTAAATCATTAAAAAATTGTGGTTAATATATGAATAATCCATGCTGTGCTTTTAGAACAGGATTAGAGAAAAATATGCAGGCTATGAGCATAAAGGGACTGTTAGTAATGAATTATAGAAATATCCTTTAGCTGAACCCATCTGCTCCCAGTAATCTCCAACAAAACCTTCAAATATAGAGTTTGGATCAGAAATCAGCTTCTAAACTTTCCTAAACTTTTCTAGGTCTCCCTGCTGCCAAATTTCAGCTTCTCTTCATCCTGGAAAGCTGGCAGCGACCTCCCTTTGGTTTTTTTCCCCCATTCATGGAGTAAGCTGTCCTTTGGTTTGGTTTTTCATGAAATGGGACCAACGCTGCGGAGCTGCTGTTACTGTAGCACAAAGTCAGCAGATCCCCTCCAGCCTGGTTTCCACGTCCAGAACACGATCCTCTCAAAAGCTCAAGCCAAAGCCTCAGCAGACGTTGGCTTTAACAGAGGACATTAATTCTCTGCTCGTAGCCACCTACAGCACAGTGTCGTTTTCATGGAAAATTACTGCGGTCAGTTTAAGTTAGGTGATTTTGTTTATTGTGTGCAGTAGATGAATTAGTTATAAAACATCTAAGTAACGCAGAAGACCAGAGGGATTATCAACAACGTGATGATAATAAATGTAAAACATGTTTCACCATGTGCACTGCAGTCACCTCAAACGTGAAAAGAGATATTCAGTCATAATAACACCAACATAATGCGTTGAGAGTGTATCTGGTATTTACCCCTGTTATTGGTGGCTTTACAAAACATCTCTTGTGCATAGTTGTTTTCATGTGCACTAATCTGTGTTGACAGAGGTAAATCTCTTCTGCTCTCATCAGAGACAGAGTTAACACATACGGTAGACACATTTATCAGAGGAATTTATTTGCTACTCCAAGTACTCCTGTAAATAACTCCCTGCTTATTCACTTAGTCCTTGGAGACTATAAGTTATTTTTTATTGAGAAATAATAGTGAATTCATGAATAATAGTTATTCGTGAGGACAACATTAAAGCTGCTACTACAGCTGTGAAATCATCGCTTACCTCTGGCCAGATAGCCAATGTTGTATCCCTGGTTTCCATGGTAACAGTGTGGCCTATAGCAAATCCTCCTATAGTAACTATACGGATAGTTTGCAGCAGATGTAAGATGTGCTGCTGCCTCAATGACCAGCAATAATAAAATCCACTGTTCTGAAGACAAAACCATGGCTGATTTATAAAGTACCAGAAAAGATTCAAAATTGAAAGATTAATAAAGTCCAGTAATCTACTGCAAAAAAATAAAATGCTGTAAACATTTTTTGTTTAAGATATTTTTGACCTATTTAATTGAATGACCAGTTCTCTAGTAAAGACTCCTGGTCTGAAATAAAGTTGTAACTACTCCTTATTCACTCTGCCTCCAGATTTTTATGCCTCCCTCCCTCCATCTCACTCGGTGTTTCACCCTCCCATCTACCACAGCTACATGTCCATCACATTATAGATCCTCCTCTCTCTTCGAACTCCTCCAAAAACTTCTCTACCACCCCAAGCCCAAAATATTTTTTATACTTTTCACTACTGGGCCACTGTATTGTTCTGTCCCTTTAAAGAATATTTTGTGATATATAGTGAGGTTTTACGAGGGCTGATTAAACTCAGGTGATGGATAACAAAGAATGCGTGCTGTCCTATAATATTTTTCTTTTGATACTGACATGCATTTAAAAAAAAAAAAACAGCAACCATTGGAATGCTAAATTTGACAAATGCCAAGTCAAATTCATTTTTTTTTTAATCCAAACATGTGAGAAAGGAATGAGCTATACAGTGAAACCGCCTATTCAGGAGCTCAGTGCTGCACTCTCTCATCTGTTGCCAACACATACATGCAAACACTGCAGGAGAACCAAAGCAGCACTTATCAGGAGCAAAACATGCTCATGGTCAGCATCCCTTTGCCACTTTGTAGGGAAATGTCCCGCAGAGAAATAGCCAATAGACAAATAGCCCCTAGAAAAATGCTTGACATCATGGCCCACTGTAGGATACAATGACCCTGAACTTTGATTGTATAACTTTTCTTTTAAATATTATAGAATTAAATTCCCTCTGACATACGTCTGTACAGTTATGCCACAAGCATCTAAGAGGCACTCCAACAAAGACTAGCAGAAAGTAATATGGAAAGTTTTTATGACAATGCTTGCCAACATCTTCCCAACTCTGCACGCATACACTGCATATTTGTATGGACATCAGAATCATGTGTGGAAAACGATGCCAACCAGGTATGAAGAAAAGCAGCCAGCTCAAGTAAGGAAGCCAGATGACAAGAGGCAGATGATAGGCTCAGAGCCATGTCTACAAAGTAACTCAGCAGACAATAAAAGAAATATGGATAAAACACCATCCAAGAGAGAAGCTGTTCTCTAACTGTGCAGCTCTCTGGGTTAACAAGAAAAACTAAAACCTGTTTATTTTGGTTGCTCATTATTCAATCGGTGCCAAGCACTGGCTCAGCATTAATGGTCTGAGCTGTTACGTTCATTTGGCGTGACAACTAAAACGTTGACGTTGGTGCACTCAGCAAGACAGCTGTTAGTGTTGGCCACGTCAACTTTGATCGACACCACTTGAATCAATGCTGTGCAGCCTTTATAACACAAACTTAAAATCAGGAATTCAACATGAAGTCTGCATAAGGAATAAAAAAGCAGGATATCAGAAAAAATAATGAATAATATTTGTACTCGCGCTGAACAAAAGTTGTATTTGTTCATTTCTTATTGATGCCAGATATTGATGGCACACTATGCTGTATTGTCTTTAACTTAAAAAAATCCCCAGGACAGAATACCACATATTAACTTGGTCATCACTGAACTCACTATTGTTTATTTTCAACAGCTATTTGAATGGATGCTGTCTCTCATCTGGACATGTGTGTTTTGCTCTGCAGTCGTCTGCGCTTCAGGGCATCATGCAAATTTAAAGCAGATCACTTTCTGCAGACGTAGCAACACACATGCAGCTCTAACTTAAACATCTCCAACACTAAAAGCTTCTAACCACCTTCTTTTTTTTTTTTCCCTTTTGTTAATACTCCTGCCAATTACAGAAAATTAGGATATTAATGCTGTGGGTAGCTTTTTTCCTCCAATATACATCAGTGGTAAAGGGCAGACAGCTATGAAAGCCAGCTGTGACAACGTTCATGTCAGCTCTCTTAACAACCGTGTCCTGGATCAGATCTCTTGTGGGTTCCTCCAGCAGACAGCCGTACTCTCATCTAGGCTTGGCCACTGCACAGACGAATCATTATTCTGATTAATCTCACCGCTCGCAGAGACTCCCTAATCAGAAACATCAAACTATGAGCGAGCAAAAAGAAATCTTATGGCACCTGCAGGTGAAGCTAAGTTTTGGTGTGTTGTGGTTCAGATACAGGGCTCCCTAACAGACTGACTTTGAGTGTTGAATAGAGGAAACCAAGATGCCTTTTTTATGTTACAGCATACATTACAGTAGTTTTGATGCTGATTCCACATCACTAAGCCTAAAATGAACATTAACTCATAAATGGTCACACACACACAAGCAAATATACGGACAATGGTCATTGATGATGTCAGTTTTGATAAGGATAATTTCTTCACCTTTATTCGGGAAGTCATACAGAACTCAGCTCATTTTTTGCAGGAACATCTTGACCACACTTACACATGTACACTGGCCTGTGCTCACTCCTGAAAGCTACCAAGTAGAACCACATTTTGTCGGCAGCACCATTGGATAATAAGGGAGGAGCAAGCACCAGTGCTATTTCACCTTCTCTGACCGGAAGCAGCCAGTCCAGATATAAAACGAGAAACTTTCAGTTAATAAGTCAACTTCTTCCCCATGTAGACATTAAAGAGACATTAACAACATAGTAAATGTCAAATTACCCTGGATATGTTTCACTGCTCCATTTTACATAATTCAAGGCCAATAGTAGCTTATGATCCGGCCTGTCTAGTAAGTTTTTAAAACCCTAATTTGGAGCATGCAGGGAAACCAGATAAGCCAAATTTTCTGACTTCAAAAAATATCTCCCTCTACAGCCACAAAGTACAAAATAAAATTGAAAAGCAGAAACTGAATGTGTCACTTTAAAAATTATAGCTTGGACCTTTAAGCTGAAACAACTTTACAACAAAATACTACAGTGCACTGACCTTGACATGTTTTGCCATCTTCATTTAGTTTCTGTCCAGGGGGACACCTGCAGTAGAAGCTCCCAATGGTGTTACAGCACAAAGCTTCACAGCCTCCATTGGTCTCCTCACATTCATTCACATCTGACGGGGAACAATAAGGCAAAGTTAATCCTACTGTCCACAGATAAAAACACAAGTTAAGAAGAGGAAAGGGTAACACAGGTTAAATGAAAACACCTCTTCATGGATTGTGATCAAAACTAGTGTTTTGGTTTAAAGAGAATGAGCTTTTGTGTGCAGCAAAGCTTAAGAGACAATTTGTCTACTGTTCCATGTCAGTCTATTAAGCTTTAAATGCCTTCCTTGAATAAATTTGGATGCGACTGTGGAAGTGTGGAAAGTGCTCATGTGCCTGGAACAGGAAACTGTCCACCACATGTATAAATTTGTTTCCATAGTACCAACTTCAAGCAAAATAGAAAAGTACAGAATAAAAACATCTCCGGTGATAAATTAAGTGAGACAACAGGAAATATGCACTAGTAACATGTCCTCACACTACTTTTACCCACAGAGCTTCCTATTTAAACCTCAAAGCCCCCATCAGTCTCTTAGGACAGAAGACGCTACTCGGATGAGTGGCGAAACGTCCGCTCAACAGGTCCAGTTGCTTTTTTTTTAAATGCTTTTTGGATATACCATGACCTGGGTGACTGAGAACCTAGACAGACAGAACCAAGAAGTAGCATTTATCAGTCATAAACCACATCAAAACACTTACACAATTTTCCATTTCACATCCATCAGCGCTAAATATGCTGCCAAACCTGTCAACAATGAAATCTTTCCCCTTGGTCCCTAAACTACTCATAATGAGTGGGGTCAGATACAGGTGCTGACAGTGTACTATAATTGGAGCTGCAGAGATTCTGCATTATAAGGATACAATAAAACTGAAAAGAAAAGGAGGAACATGCTACGAATTATTCTCTTTTCCACTGTAATTTTTAAGACAAAGGCACATATTCCCAGCATTAACATTCAATTTTGTTCATATGGGGCTTTGTCAGGAGAGATTATGCTCACATTATAGTTTAATACTTGATGACATTGGGTAGTTTTGGTTGCCATGCCAGTGGAAGGAATCTTGGACTGAAAACTGAAAACCATGGAGCAAATTACAGAGGAACATTCACTTGGCACTAATCAGCTTGTAAACATTCACAATGGTCATAAAAGCAGAGAGTTACTCTAGAGAGAGAAGAGTGCGAATGCAAAGAAAACTGCTTTATAGAACATATTCCCCCTTCTAGCAAATGTTGGTACATTGCAATGCCAGTGTTTAACCCGTCAATTAAATTATTTCCCTCTCAGTTTACAACATCTGGAGATGTTTGCACTAAAAAAAAAACTGTATTCTTTCTATTACCAAATGTTTAAAACTTTCTTGAAGCCTATAAGACACATTATCTAATAAGGTGACATCTTTAATGTGAAGAATTTATTTTTAGGATTTCTTAGTGTTTATTACGCCAATCCTTCTTAGAAGAACCAGACGATTTATCTAGCTAGATGGGCGAGAGTCTTTTTAGTACGGTTCATTTAACTTGTGAATGGCAGAACTGAAGACATTTATGCAGATAAACAACCAGACTAAAGCAGACAAGTGATGGACACAAAGTAGTATGTGACCTGAAGTCAAGGGCAGGGCTGAAGACCCTGAGGCATCGTGTGGCCACACCAAAGTGTGTTTGTCTTGAGTATGTGTGAGGATGTATCTCCCTCTTTCGCCCCCTGAGGCCACACACCTGTGTGGCAGTTTGAACCGGGGTCTGTCCACAGTCAGAGTCACGCTCATTATTCTCCAAATCCTTCTGTCCGATAAGCAGACAGGAATGGTAAACAGCTACGAGTCACGAACAGAATAAAATCCATCAATAAGAAAGTGAATGTCTACACTAGATCAATAAAGTACTGTTTTTTTTTCTCTCTTCACTAATCAGTGAGTGAGCAGGCAGGGGAAAGATCTGTGTAAGATCAAGCACAGGTCATGCACAAAAATAAACAGTTGTCTTGTATTTTTCATAAATTTTGAATCTCTTTGGTTTCTTTAATAGTGAAGAACTCATTGGAAACAAATGAAACAATCCAAAAGACAGAGAAAAGCAAATAAGACTGATAAGTTTAATATATTTCCGCTACAGTGCTGTTTAATATATGCTTTGTAAGCAACAACAACAATCTGAACTCAATCTGAATCTTGAACTCAGTGACATCAGTGGTGTTTGAAACAAAGGCAACACCGTTACGCCAGAAGGAGTTATTTTTATTTTTTTCAGTTCATCGTACATCAAGCTCACCCATCCATCAATCCGTCCCCACACTGAACATCCAGCAGGGCAACCAGACACATCTAAGGATGTGAAACAAGAGCTGTACTCTCCTTTCAAAGGAGAAGTGTTTAAAGATTAGCCCCATCCTGTGAACATCAAATCACCAAGGTTTCTTCTACCTGACCTGAGCCCTGGCAGGAGGTCGCTGTTCACTGCTTCCAAAAGGAGATCAGATGCCTAGAATATAGGGGCGTGTCTGCAGCCCAACTCATGCCCCTTGGTCAGAGTCAAAGGCCAAGGTTCACGTGTTGATGCCATGCTGAGACAATCACATTCACTGCATAACATTATGACCACCTTCCTAATACTGTGTAGGTCTCACTGTTTCCGAAACAGTTGTGACTCATCAGAGAATGGACATGGACGTTCTGAGGGTGTCCTGTGGTGTCTGAAACACAGCGCTGTTAGTGTGGACCTTTAGGTTGTTTGGGATGTAGGGAATTTGGAGACTAGGTCAGCACCATGTGTTGTTTTTCATATTTAAAAAAAGCTAGAAAGCTACATTCCTTTAATTATTCCATTTATGAAATGTTGTGAAATATTGTGCCCAATATTATACTGTATGGGCAAACCTACTTAATTTAATTTCGGGGCTGAATAAAATAGTCTGTCCGTCTGTCTGTCTGTCTGTCTATATGCCAGAGTCTGCAAACAGTAAGTGACACATTGGAGAATTAAATACATGTATTTTTATGTCACTGATCCACCCTCTATCCCCCCTTAATTTATTCTGGATAAGCACTGTGTTTAGTTTCTGTTTGCACACTACACACTAGAAATGCTGCTTTGGCTGTATGCTAATTCTGGGGACTGTAGTTAGTGGTTTGTTTTTTTATTGCAGTGCATCTGGGATTTCTTGTAGTGTGTTCTAGCATAGACACACACCAAAACTTCCGCTTCTAAAGAAAAGTACACTTTAACAAAACAAAAACTTACATGTACAACAAAACATGTAACTGACCACAAGAACACAGAATTTTAAGGATCTGAATGGCCAAATACCAGAGCTGAACATTTTCATGGGAGAATCCTAGAGATGCTTCTAATATTTTGTTATGAGTATATATGAAGGTGGAGTTTCTGTGCATTGTTCTGCGAAGACAACACAATCTCAGCTACATTACAGCGACAGCCAAATTGTCTTATGTCTTCTTGCAAGGGAAATATATAACAGACACATAAAAATGTGGATTCTTTGTAGGAGACACTCAGCTCCGGAGTAACCCCGGTAAAGAATGAATAACAAAGCTTGACAAAAACTTATGTTTCTGAAAGTTCAGCTGCAGCAAAGCTTTGAGTTGACATTCTTCTGTTTTATTGTGTGACTTCCTCTGATAAGGATGACCGCCACAGGTCCCAGGAGGATGAGGCTAACGTCTCGACTGACCACGAGGGTCTGTCAGGGCCAAAGAAAATCAGGGGTTGATGGCCCAGAAAATTGTAGCATTCATCATGGATTTGGGAGGGGGCGGCTCTAAGCTGTTTCCTTTTAGGGCCCTGATCTAAACGTCTGCTGGTGTAATAATGTGCTTTGGAGTTCATTCCTGCTTGCATTCCCTGAAGTCCTCACAGCTGCTTTCATTTACCAGGTGCTATAAAGATGTGGATTGGCTAGAGGTTGCATGAGATGTATTTGAGTCGGAGGTTTCATTGAGAAGAGGATTTCTCAGCTGCTGACCAGCACACATGGTGGCCGGTGAAACACAGCCTATAACGTGTTTGTTTTCCAACGGAGGAGCTAATCATCTATGAACTGGAACTGGCAATTTACTTCACACTCTTTCAAATGAAACTAATCTTCATCTTTGAACTGCAGTATAAGCGACCCTTGAAATGTTTATTGTAAAGCACAAGTTCTTTTATCCATCTGACAGGCAGGACCACAAACCTGCCTCCTACGTGTCCAAGCGAAACAAATGATCTGGTGAAATACGCTCACCCATGCTCACAGAACATGAAACTTATGAACCCCTGAGGATAGGATTCACATATCCCAGATACTTTCGAAATGTTCTGTCCTAGCTTAAGTGTGGATGGATGTGTCTCCATTATGTGAGTACATTGGCACTAAGGTTTCTTTATGACGCTGATAGACTACAAGCAAATAAGAGCAGATATCAAGCAAATGGCACATTTTCCACGCTAAGTGTAATCAAAGATTTCTGCTTCTGGTTTAATTAAATAAGTAAAAAAACAAAAAAAAAAAAAAACAAAGATTTTCTGGCACAGTTTTGCAACAGTGTGCATAATTTCAAGCGAAAATTGTTCTATGTAAATAAGAGAGGATTGACTGGGCCGATATAATTGGTTGGTCTGACTTCCTTCTGAGTCAGACTGCCAATATACACAACTATAACTCCAACTACATGTGTCAACAACTATCTGATGGGTGACTATATTATGTAAAAATAAAAACTCAACATATTTATCTTTTTCTTATCCTCAGCTCAAGTTCAACATTGCCCCCTGCTGTTAACCTTTTGTTACATCAATTATATAGATCCCCAGATGTGGAAGTGAGCATTTATTAAGTTGACACTGTGCAATTCTGCTGTGATCTAATTCATCATGTAACTCAAACACAGCTGCAACAGTGAAATAATTCACTGTCAAAGAAAGAAAGTCATACTTGTCAAACTGCCTGTTTTGGTAAAACAACTTTCCCTCTGGTGTACCACACTGACCTACTCAAAAAGAATATGTACGCTGGATTAAGCATCCTATAATTTCCTCCCCTACTCTTATTTAATCCTGTGTTAGTGCTCGTTTTGAGTATGCCTTTCTTCCTGAAGGTCTTTAATTGTGGCCAACATGGCAGCTGAGTTGTTGTTAAGTGGCACTATCACTGGGATGTGGTGTGGCTTTTCTGGAACCAGAGAAGTTTCCTTTTAATGACAAAGGATTAACCATACACAGACCTCTGTTATGTGCACTCACTGAGGTTTAAGACATCTGCACCTCTATTCGCAAACCACCGATGTTTCCATAAAGTCATCAGCAATCTCTTTCAAGTCTGGAGTAAAACCCTAACCCTAACCATAAAAGAGGGTCTTACACCAATAAGTCCATTTCTTTAAAACCTAACAATTATGTTCAAAAGACGCTCATAACCACATAGCTTCTTTAAGTGTCTTTAAGTTTTTGTACATCTAACTACTAAATAAAACTATAAAGTCATTATAAGTCATTTAAGTAGCTCCTTACTCAATTTGTTCACAAACAAAAAGACAAAATGATTAAGAAATGAAAAGAAATCAAAGAATTAAGAAAAATGGTTTCCAAAAATCACTTCCTCTATAATGAAATTAAAAAAACAGCTTCAAAAACCTATATTACTTGAGGTATCTTGACGGCCCATTAAAGCCAGTTAGAGAGCTTCCTTTGATGAAACCATTCTCATGAGAAAATGCAGAAAAACAGAATCGACACTTTCTGCTTATCTGCCTTTTTAAACACTTTGCTTTTGTTTTTATTCAGTGCCTCTTCCAGGCATGTGTTGACAAGAAAATAGACAAGCAGCAGACTGTTATGCTGACAGAAGCAACAGAGCCTGTCTGACTCTAGAGTAAAAATATTAATCACACGACTCAGTAGTCTGTATCCAGCTTATTAAGTTCACCACACAGCTTCCAGGTTTAATATTTTAATAATAGTTTGACCATAGGGGAATGGGAGATATTAAAGACACTGAAAGCCAGTGTTTGAATTTGTTTAGGCTCTACTGAGTCCTAACTGCTCTAATCCCTGTTTTGATGATCCATTTCACTGCACTGCAAACTTGAAAGTGCGGGAGCTTAAATGTGCACGTTCTTTAATGTAGGCTCTTATGCATGTTTATGTGTCGAGGGATACGCCTTTCTCAGGGGCCAGCTGCCTCTCATTTTGTAAGCTTTCATTTTTGTCTTTGCTGGAGCTGAGTGCAACTCTCACGACTCCTTCGTTCTCACACAGGCAGCTCAAATCACATCAGCAAGTCACAAGGCTGTTCCCAAAGGCCAGCCACCTCAAACTGGAAATCTGCGCGGGTAAAGACAACCCCTAAGGCTTTCACAACATCGTTTTGACTAATCGTACGATGGAAACTGACAGAGCAATAAGTCTTGTGAGAAACGTGTCCCTTCAACCCCTGTGGGATACCTGAAGGTTTCTGACTTCTGTCGCTCAGTGCAAAAGTTACAGACCAAAGTAAGAGACTGCAAAAAAAGTAGGCCAGCTGCATTAACCTATGCATGTCTGCAGAACAACATTTTATGATCTACACAGATGAACAAGACTTCAGGGGATTGCCCCCTGACCCTTTGCGTGTGCTCAATCTCTGTTCTACCTGTTGAGACCTGCCTTTTCCATCTTTGACCCAGCAGTTTTGAGCGACTAGGGCAACACGTGGATGCCTGCAGGAATCCAAAAATTACTTGTTGTGGTTTCCAGCCTGTCCCCCTTTTGGCTGCGAGTGTGAGATATGCTGCAGAGGTATGTTCGGGACCTGAGCACAGGAAAGCCCTTTTACCTACAGGGCAAAAGGTGGCAGATACATGACAGACTGTCATGCTCAAGGTATACAGAGGGAATAAAGACCGAAGCAGTAATTATCGCCCTACATGCTCAAGTGTGATATTACATGGTTCCACAGTTGTTCAAAGTTAAAAGCAACAGCAGTCAAATATATAACCCCCTAGGTACATGTACTTCAGAGGTAACAGTCTCCATTTTCATAGCATAGCTTGAATAAGTCATACTACATGTGACATTTTCTTGACACAAACGAGTTCTGCCACGTCTCTGATGTTGTCATGAGTAGTGCTGCACAACAGAGTTGCAACATGATGTGTGCTCCATACTGACAAGGTATAAAGCCAGACATCAAAAAAGATCAGATGGTCAGTTGTGGGCACTATAGCGCTTTTCTAACTCAGTGTTACTCTCTCAACAAAGGCAGCTGACATGCAAGGTGCTTGCTTACCATTGGAAGCAATGCCGGTATGATTTTCCTGCCCAAGGGAACCTACTTACACGATGGCCATTTGTAGTAAATGGGTATGCCGTTATACTTGACAAAGGCAAAGCTTTTCTTGAGGAAATTCTCTAAGAACCGACAATTATTCTGCTAGATTAGAAAGAAGAAGAACTGAAGAAAATAAATAAACAATCGAACATTATGTACATTTTTTTTAAATGTTGTAAGAATGTGAAACTATATGTGCTTTATCTTTAAAGTTTACTGTGAGTCTATGGAAAAAATGTCAGTAAAACTTCACTGCTGAGATTAAAAAAAAAAAAAAAAATACAACTAAATATACCCCAATGAGAATAACAAGAGTCAAACTGTAATCAGATTTTAAGAAACAGCCTTTGCATGTGAAACACAAGTGACCGTGTCTCATCACATCTTCTTCGATTAGTATTTGCTTTGCACACCTCAAGAAACATCAGCAAGTCAAGCAGCACACTGAAAAGCCAAGGCTGCTTGGCGAAAGCTGCTCAAGGCTAAGCAGCTTCCATATGGAGAGAGTACACAACAGTGGCAATAATGTCAAGTGCAAGAAAAACAGAGATTAGAAGCTGAATACAAAAGAAGCAGATAAGAAGAACAAAGGAAAAATTAAGAGAAGATATCTGAAGTGCTGTGATACTTTAGGTAGCACAGATGGGGAGAATCGGGCAACACTGGCACTTGAAAAGATCATTCCACGCTGATAATTCCTCTAACTGTATTTTGCAAACTCTTGTCACTTCCAATTTAGTCAAACTTGATGCCCTTTCCCCAGTGTGACCAGGAGAGGCCTTTCATTGGGAATGCTGCAAAGAGCCTAATGAGACAGGGTGGCAGTTCAGACTCAATTCAGCGCAATTACGGGAGATTAGGGTGCTTTGCAGGATGTAATAGCAGGTAGGTGGGCAAGGATGTACCCCACCCTCTGACTGCAATGCACTCCCTCTCATTAGAGATGCCTTTTTTTGACTTCACAGGCATAAAGCAGCTCTCTCTCTCTCTCTCTCTCTCTCAAACAGCAGCAAAGACTGACTGAAGTATTGATGCATTTCTCTACTAGACATAGCACCCTTCTCTATTGTCAGTGTGACAGCTACATTTATCAATAACTTTTTTGTGTTTTTGACAAAACTGCTTTCTCCAATATGCTCATTGTGAGAAGCAGTTCTAAAATATTAAACCAAACAAGAAGAGTGTTTCTTTACTCTCCACACTAAGACAACTAACCACTGCTTTGTGCAAGTGGGAAGTATTAAGGTTAGAAAGAGGGAATGAGAAGGATGTAAAAAAAATAAAGGGGTGCTGAAACAAAGGAGTTTGGGACAAAGAGGTAAAGAATGCGTGAGAAAAGGTTGACTCGGATGTTGGCTGTATCACCCCAGACCCCTTCATTTCAGCAGGCCTGGAAGTCTCGCTATGCTGGCTGCTAACAATACTCAAAGAACGGGATTAAACTTTCAAATGCCCCAAAAAAGAACAAAAAAAAAACAGTAAAACAGGTCTGTGACTCTAAATGGTCCATTTAAACTTCGATTAAGGCTAAGGAGGTAAATGGCATCCATCACTAGTAACATTATATCATTACCTGGCTTTGTTCTCGCTATTCCTTAAAGAATTCTCAATTTTTTTCACATTATTTTGTGTGTTTAGGGTTAAGACGTAACAATTCTCTCTAAAGTAGAAAAGCAGACTTCAACCTGGTCACAGTTATTTCAGCTGCAGCCTGTTAAACCCATCACAATACAGAGACTCTGAGAATGATTTACACTGCATCTGGTTCTCCAGATATTTACTATTTTATTATCAGCAATTTGACTTTTACAACATCTTCTTTCCGACTTACAGATGCACTAAAGGTCTCATGGTTAGACTATGAGCAGATAAAGGAATGATAGCCATAACATAATGGTTTAACTAGTATAACCCAAAGCCCTGAAGTCACCTTTTGACCTGTAGGTGGAGGATGGATACGCCAGTCATGAATGACAAACTGCTGCAGCTGGGCATCTCACTGCTTTATAGTCGCATAGTGTTTATAGTTCTTCATGCACACTTCGACAAAAATAAAAGATAATCGTGAGTTATGAGCCAATGTGAAACAACCACCACCAGTTCCAATGTAAAGTAGTTAGAGACAACGTGAAAAAAATAAGGTATCATTTTCCTGGAAGGGAGGATTTCCACAACAACCTTGTCATACGGTTGTGCTATAGTAGTACCACTCAATCTCTCAAGCACTACTGTAAATCTCACATTCGTCTTACACCATCACAAACGCATGTACATTTGGTTGTGTTCCACTTCATTCTCCTGGAAAATTTACTTTCTCACAGCACTGAGGAAGCTTCCACTGTCCTTCAGTCAAAGAAGGCCTAATACAATTATCAGCAGTGCCAAACGATGCCATTGTGTAATAAATCAGCGAAGAGCAGTGAAGCCGTCCTATCTCCAGGCAACAGTGCACACATGAGTTTCATTTTTAGGCAATTTCTTGCTTAAGTACTTCACTAACTCAGCATGGAGGCTTAGCAAATGTTTTTCTTGATCCCAAGTAAAAACTATTCAAAAGGACTCAGAGTTCAGGGATTTATTTTTACAATAGGGAGGGTCTCAAGGCCGACATACCAAAAGCAGCTCTCCTGTTGCATACCTCAGAGGTGCCCAACATGAAGAAATACAATTTTTTCCACTTACTGTCAAAATTGGACCCTAGACAGGGCGAGTAACATGTTTGAAATGGTTGCACTATACGTTAAAGGGATGTTCACATTCAAAAGATAACTCATGTGAATCTGGATCCACTAAATGTGACAGACACCATCTGTGTCATCGCTGCTCTTTACCATCACTGTCAGTCTCCAAACAACTGACAGTTACCCGACATTTTCAAATATAGCTAAATGATGCGTGTCTAATTGTTGTGGTGGTCCACTCACGCTTAAAGGCAGTGTCAGAAATATGTAGAACAATTGGAAATGTATGCTGCTCTGGTCTGTGTTTGTGCTATAATGGGTCCTTTTGTTTTGCTCCCGCAGCACAAACGTCAGTGAAGAACTTCTTTGCAGTGAAGTGAAAAACAAATTTTAATATGTAGCCACTGTCTGGGTGTTTTTCCCACTTCTCCCACATTCAACCTACACATATTGTACCAGGGGCAAGTTGCTGTTGGCTGGTTGGAGGTCTGCAGAGAAATACATCTCTGTGGCCTCCACATTTGTTAAATCCCACTAAGCATTTACATAAACGGAGAGGTACCCGAATGAACACCAACATGGAACAATAATTTAGCAGGTTGTAATGCCATGAAAGTGAAGCCCATTCTGAAAAAGGAACAGACTAGGTCCACATACAAGTTGACCTTTCACAGCTGTCACATGAATCAACTTAATAAATCAATCATCATATAATATCACTGTTGAGCTTCCACTCTGCAAGTCTAAAAAGACAAACACTAGCGTGTTGCATTCAAATGTAAAAACACTGTTTGTGGCTGTGGCAAAAGCAACAGCTGTGTGAAGCAACATTTGTAAACCTACGACTAAAATGCTACTAATGTGTTAACTGGGATTTGACATCTGGGAGGCATGAACCACCCACATTTCTGGTCACATTTGCCCATAATGTGCTACAGCAGATCCCATAACAAAGCAGAACAAACATGTAAAAACATAAACAAGACGAGAACATACAGTGTTTGTGAGTAAGAAAATGAAACATATTCATCAAAACTCAAAAATATGTATGCGTTAGAGGGCCTGTGGCCTCCTTTAACCTACTTTAGTATGTCTACATTTGAGTGAGGTGAGAGGAGGGGTGTCAAAAAGGCAGGCTACAACAGGTTACCGGACTGTTAGTCTCAGGAAAGGCCACTATTCAACCTTAAGTAATTGCAGAGTAGGACAGCTATTAGGAAAGGAACAAAGGTACTGCAAAGAGCAACATCTGAAATCATCCTGGCTAACTGCAGCTATACACGCCAACTCTTCTGAGGCACATACTTTCCATTTAAATATTACTATCTGGAAGGCTATTTAACAGCAACAAAATACATGATCGAGTCTGATAAGAACTGGGAAACTGTATAATGGCAAGATAAACTCTTTAATGTAAAAGTAATGTCCTCAAGAATGGAGCATTTTAAACACAAGAGCACAGTGAAGAGATGATGACATTTTTAACTGGTTATATTTCTACAGCTCTTTCCTTCTATGTCACTTTGCAGAAATACACTTGAGACATTTTCTACATTCAGCCTCTTGACCAGACGACCCATGGTTCAAGTCTGTGTACATCAAAGTCTGTGTGCAACTCAACAAGCGACCTTTAAAGAGACAATGAATTCTCACAATAGCTCCAGGGGTCCTGTCCTGACCTTGAAAACACTTCCGAAAGAAGGCAGAAACCGATTAATCAGGATAGCAGAAGGAAAAAACTCCAACACTAACACTCCATATACCTATGTTTGACGCGATATCATAGAAAGGTCATTAGAACTAGCTTCAAACATCTACTACAAAATTGTACATTATCTGAGCCGAGATGATCAGAATGGGATCTCACTGTGTTGCCACCGTGTCTTTTCTCAACACTACAACCACTAAACTGTGGAGGATTTGTGTCATGCGCCTATAGAGTCGACAGAAATATTTGACCTCATTATTTTGAGCTTCAGTCAGCTGTATAGAAGCTTAATTAAAACTCAAAAGACATAATATTCAAAGCTAAGGTGTTCTTTATTGGGCCTATGTTATTGGTAAGAATCTCGACTAAACCCTACCAAATTACAACATAATTATGTAATAGAGATTTTATTGACAAAATGTCACAAAAATAAGGTTGTGTGGTTTAGATTGATCATTGGCTGTGATTTGTCATTTTAAAAATAGAGCATATACTTAGGATTGAAAAATTCCTTTTCACCTCTACATTTGATATAAATATCTAATGACCAAAGTTGATTAAACTGAGTTTGTTTTGGATTTAAATGAGAACTGGATAACAACCTAGTATGTCCACATCTGTTTCAGTGCAAGGTCTCTGAGCATTAGCAACGCAACGTTTCCAATACAATATACAGTTACCAATAAAATATCCACAGCACTTATTTTACCAGATTTCAGTTGGTATAAATCAGACTGTGGAGCTTTACTTAAGTCAACTCTAATCTGGGTGGATAAAGTTAAGTAACTTGGAATGATAGAGCAGCATTTGCATTGACTACAAGCTCAACATTGCTGTGGCTGAGAAACACGTCTGAGAGCCTAGAATGTAACAACAGTCATCAGTACAAGTCCATCTTGAGTGATATCTAGAACAAGCTGGTCCTCCTGGCATCACAGTGAACACAAAGTGAGCCCAGATTTGCACATATGATTTGGGGGGGAGCGGAAACATAATTACTCCAACAGAGAAAGACGTGATTCAGTGAAGTCTTTCAGAGTATATGCTACATATATGCTACACAGGATTTTAGGGATTTTACTTTAATGTCATCGACTCCTCATATTTGTGTCAAATACCTAATAAATCATCTTTTTGTTTTTTAAATAACTTCTGCTTTAACTTTCATCTGGGCACATGATACACAATGTAGCTTTAAAAGCTCTTAAGCAAAGAGACGGTAAAGTTTCATGTTACAAAGAATGTCAGCCAGCTTCTGTGTTTGTCTGTCTGTTTGTCTGTAGCTGAGCCCAGATGTCGGCTGGTATGAAGACATCTGTCCTGCCAGAGGTCTGAAAGCCTTGGAAGCTGCCGATCTCAGTGGATACCACTTGTCTGCTGATGATAGGCTGGATACAAAGTACATCAGGCAACAAGTGAGTAAATCCCACTGGATATAGACAGAGACCTTTAAAAATGTCAAAGCATCATGCACAGTGGATGGCCATTTCAGTACTGAGTTCAATATAATACAACTTAATTACATGCAAAATAGAAGTTGCAGGATTGTACTGTGGTAATGTTTTATTTAGCAACATAACATCAAACTACCCAACATTTGGTTTCAAACTTCCAACTGCAACAATCAGTGTTTAGAACTAAATAAATACCACATATTAGAAGAAAGGTAACATCATTGATCAAAGATTGTTCTAATTAGAACAATCTAACATTTTGGCAACACGTTTTTTCCACAGAGGGTACCTCAAACTAGTGAGAAAATCACACACAAAGTACAGTGAAACCCTCAACTGCTGTGCTAGTATAGGACATCAAAAGAAGATGACCTTTATAAGCACAGACTTATCATTAGAAGGTATCTCCCTCAGTCATGTCAAATTGAGAAATGTTTAAATCAGCTAATCTATCATCTTGTATGATAGGACCATGGTTTGGAATTTACAAAGTTGAAGTTGGTGACCCATTCACAACACGTGATGTATTGTCTATGAAATGACTTAAGAATCAGCTTTTGCTTCAATACAGAGTTAAGGCACAGAAATATATATGCAATGTGGCCACAAAGAAAAACAGATGACGGCTTCAGACAATTATTCAGAGTGGAAGACTAATTGCCCCCTTTGAACAACATAAACACACACCAGTTGCTATACACAAACATGTACAAGCCACATCAAAAGCGCTTTAGGGGGATATCACCACATGCGATTGCGGAGGAATGCTGCTGAGAACGGCCTGAAGTGATCAAATGATGAGTGAATCGCTGAACAAAGTGCAGCTCCACAGATTCGTCTTAGGCCACATCCTCCTCTGTGGCATCAGGTTTTACACATACACGTCAACAGAGAACAAGCGGGGTCTGATAGTTGTGTGAAGACGTGGACCGCAGCAGTAACTGAATTATAAGAGCAGCTTGTGCTCACATCCATACAGCCGCCGAGGTTATTTATCCAGAGCTCAGGAATGTGTCAGAGTTACAACAAAATGGTATGTGCTTGACCACCAGTGATCTTTGTAATGGCTGAACAATATATCAGAGCTGTCACTCAATGAGCAGTCATTCATTAAAGGGCTGTTATTGCTCCTTCTCCAATGAGCCATTTTGTACACGGCCTGCAATGATTCTCTTTGCCCTCAGGATTCATTACCCTGACATGACCTGTATTTGGCATATTCAGGACCCTCACAAAAGCAACAGCTGTGAGTGTATTCCTGCCTGGATCTGACTCCAATCATCCCAAGTGTTGCCCCTGGTCAGGCAAGTCACTGACAGCCCCACACCCTTCATCCAGCTGCCCATTCAGTGCCAGTCACAGAGCAATATAACTGCCTGAGAGTTTACAGACTGATGGCCTCCAAAAGAGGGAGGAGCAGGGTGTGGGGGCTTCTCTGCATAGCACACCACCAGTAAGGGCCCCGAGGTACCCATTCATGACAGCTATCATTCACAATGCAGAACAATGCTGGTTGAGCCCAGCGTGTGAAAAGGAAGGGAGGTGGTTGATGGCTGCGCTGATATCAAACAGTCTAGCTCAAGGGCAGGCTGGAGGTAAAATCTAATACTGTCTTAAAGTGAAAGGACACAAAGATTCATTTTTACAACAACAACCATCCAAGATTAGAACTAAAGAGTGTGTGTTCGACTTAAAATAGTAGTACTTGGCACAACAGGCCAGAACACGTCAGTTTCATAATAATAAAAAGCAGATATTGTCTGAAGATTCCTACCTACTCACCTCTTGCAATAAAGTGAAGTTGTGCCAGAGACCCTACAGAACTACTGGTAAGACAACCGATCCTCACATACCGTCTTTTAAATATAGTATTTATGTTTTCTGTCGTTAAGTATATGAAATAAAATAAAATATTGAGCAGAACTGTTTAAGTTTTGAAAATACTAAAGATTCTTTAGATCCCAAAGTGCAGAGGACGGACATTTTTTCACCTGATACATTTAACCATTGATTTTTGAGCTCATAAAATCTTTTTTTGTGTTCGCCATATAAATCTTCCAGTACTGTACAGATGACTTTAGATTACAAACAGAAATACGACACAGTCATTACAACAAAATAAAATGTACAAATAAATAAATAGATGTACCTTGCACCCACTGCCCCTCACTTCAATTCGTACCATGATGCAGCATCAAGTGTTCGAGAAACATGAAGTGCTGTTCTGTTTAGAGTGACTGATGAGCTTCTACTTCTAAACGGAGGACAAGCATCGTATCCTCCCACAGTACCTAAAAACACTCATACACATGTATTTCACACCTGTAGGTAACGGCATCCAAAGAGAATACAGGGCTGGTTTCTATGTGTTTACGGTGAGTCTTTTATACTTCTGACAATGTTCATATGTTCAGTTTTATGTACAAACATGAACGCTGGCCAGCAAATATTATTTTTACTTGATGGTTTCAATCTTTTCAAAGATTAAGTCCACCAGGACCAGCTTGTTTAGTCACCCAATGGTTTTGAGCAGCAGCTCATTGGGCATGTGAGTTCACGGATCCTCTGTCCTAACGATTAAGTCTTTCATTTGAGCGTGAAGTAATCAGACCTAAGCCAGGTCAGCTTAGCTGCCACAGAGACTCTGAACCTATAGAAAAGCTGTCAGTGC
Source organism: Mugil cephalus (assembly GCF_022458985.1). Taxonomy (NCBI): domain Eukaryota; kingdom Metazoa; phylum Chordata; class Actinopteri; order Mugiliformes; family Mugilidae; genus Mugil; species Mugil cephalus. The sequence goes on from NC_061773.1 coordinate 7,983,411, forward strand.
AACAGTTCCAAAGTCTTGATCATGAGTCATGCAGGAAGTGCAAAGAGATATCAAGAAACTTGATTGAGAAGACCAGACCATTGTAACAAAAAAAGCATTGACGTTCAATTGTTCTGCAGTCTGAACTTGACGTAATGCAACGACTCAATGTCAGGGAGACATGGATAACTCTGGTAAATAGTTGACACTAAGAGGAATTTCCTGTCGTGTGGTGTTATCAGAGAAATAACAAAATCCTCCACTGTTTTACTTCAACAGCTGAAATGCAACAATGGAATTGCTGATAAAATACTTGGCCTTCTGGTGTGTAAGCCAACTGTTGATGAGAGGAGGCTATCACTTAAACAGAGTTAGAAAGCAGGCCAATATGGCTGGAATGAATCAGAAACGGATCAGAATCCAATGTTAAGATGAGCCGATTAGTCTGTTCTTGTTTTGTATTTTACAGGTACCAAGTTCTCAAACTAACACACTCCCAAACACAAACACTCAGTGACAATAATGGCAAATGGACACACGGATATTCTGAGAATAGCTTCACATAATTTTGCATAGCGACAGTTTGTAAGAGTTGCCTCCAATCACATAAATTACCTTTGTAGAAACAAATAACAGAACACTGAAAAATATAGACTGTCCAAGACAAAACACTAGATAAAAAGGGTAAGTTAAACAATTAGAGAACAAACAAGAAAAGAACTGTTTTTGGACATGAAAGAGTGCAAAGTTGTTTGTACTCACCATACTGGCAGCTGGGCCCATTAAACCCTGCAGGACAGTCACAAAGTTGTGAAGATCCCTCCCGACAGTGGCCCCCATTGAAGCACACGCCATAGCTGCACACCGCTGCATGTGTACATGAGGACAGACGAGGTGGTAAAAGAGGAGAGACAGGACAAATAAGTAAGTGAAGCAAAGGCACCTGGCTGTTGTCATGAGGTGTCAACATAAGCAGTTTCAAACAGTGACCTCTTTCTATCAAAAACTTATCATCAGCCTGTTAACTCATGTCTGAAGAGGAACCTTGATTCACCTCCATTCACACTAACCAATGTAAGAGGAATCCAACACTTGGCTTTGAGAAGAGGAGCAGGCTGTTGGCCAACTAAATGAAAATTCAGAACTACACTCACAGAAAAGCAGTGGTGACTGTTAAAAATGACAGACAGCAACAGCTTGTATGGTTTTCTTCAGGAAACTGCACTCCTCCCCACACAAAGTTAGCCATGAATAACCGTGACTGACAACCAAACCTTTGATCATTGTCACAAACTGTGATCTTACACACATGTCGAGGTGAGCCACGGGGTGTGTGTGGTTCATCCATGTCTTGGAGTCAGAGACGCCGTGTCCATGAATTCCCTTAAGTCACACGTAAACATGGAGAGCCACTAGGTACCATGTATGTAACATGTATGAATCCCCTTCAGAGGTGGATCATGACAGCCCTTCATCTAAACTGTGTGTGCACATACAGTACAAGTGTATATCACGTCACATAAGTATATGTGATGTGTGTTCAGGCTCATATCCATTTTTGAGCAGAGTACAGTGCTTATGGATGACAGGTTCAGTTGGACACTGGGAGAGTAAAAAGAACAGTTGAGCTAATCACAGAAGGAATTAAAATACCACTGCTTCCTAAGATGTTTGTTAAGCCAGATTAATTTAGCATCCTCTGCCAGATGTGCATTTTTGTGCACCTAATCCAAAAGAGGCAGAATTGTCAATCATCACACCAGGTGCTACTGGTTTTGATTCCTTTTTATATTGGCCATATATGGTCATAGTGATGGACATCAGCGTGAGTTCAACATGTATAAACTTTATCTTTGTTGTCATTACTGCTGTTTTTCACAGATCATGTAGGTTGCATGTTACATATACAGTAGAGGCACCGTGCCTTCGCTTGTTTTATATCCACATTTAGTTTGGAACTGAGCAATTCTAAATAAGCTGAAGCAAAAAGCTTATTAGCAAACAAAAAATGTGTAGATTTTTGCATATAAGACATTTATAGTTATTTTTCAACATTTTGTGGATTAAAAAATATTAAAATAAAAGTATTAGTTGCATACCAGATTACATTTCCAAATACTATAAATACATGTACAATTAAACAAATACAACCGTTCAGCTTAGAAAATTAGAAGATGCTTGTATCTATGAGGGAGTGTCAGCTGCACCATGTCAGGACTACCACAGGGAGTAATATAACATTTCCAGACAAAGGAGATGAATGTGAAGAAGTATTTTCTCTAATAACCACAGATGAGCCTGCGTAATTTCATGCATGTCTCTTATTAAATTCAGATGGCTCTGTGGAGACCAGCACTCAGCCTAAACATCCGCCTGTCATCTGGCCCCATCCTCAAACACCCGCTGAACAGATGGACCATCATAATCGTCTACTACAGATAACCCATACATACACATGTACTATTGCTGTATAAAACACAAAACCCTAACAAAAACAGCAGTATCTCTTTTTCCCATTGTCCACACATTATATAACCACAAGGTGGTACAATACACAATTTGAAATGTATCTGTCTTGTGGTAAATAGCTTACGTTGAACATTTTACCCAATTTGTGAAGGCAGTGAAATCCTATTCCAACAGGAATACCAGCTCACCACTGCTAATAAACCCATGATGACTTCCAGTTCCTCAAGACTGCGCGGCTACAGAAACCATGATAGAGGAACGTATCTATTCCTACTTCTGTGATTATATAATGTGAAGGAATTTTGATGTGGTGAAAGTAACTGATGACAGACGAGACGAGGAAAAAAAAAAAAAACGTTACACAGTGGTCAGGTTTAATTGCACTTCTTCAATAGGATCCAAATTTTTTGGGATAATGATATTACCACCAGCTGTGAAAGATCAAATTAATGAGACATTCCTGAACTGTGTGGAAAAAGTGCCTGAAATGAACACCAGTAACAACGTAAAAGGTTAGATGCCTCTCAGAGTCACTTTGGGGTAGCATGACTAAGCGACAACAAGGGGAATGCACATGCACATGCACATTCCCTCTTCAGAGATGTGAGACACAAGAGTGTTGGCAGCTCACCAGAGCATTTTTGGGCAGCCCCCTTCCTGAGCCCCTTATGCTGCTTAATCTTCCCTGAAATAATTCCTTAATGTGGCATGCAGCGTGGCATGAAACTCACTCTGGCCTGTTGCTGAGAATCCCTCCACTCTATTACAAAGACACCTTCTCTGAGGGGATTAGCAGCTTCCACAAAAAGAAGAGGCAGACAGAGCAGGGGTCAACGACTCGCGGAGAAAAACTGAAAACCAACAAGCAGGTGTCACACTTACAACTTCTGAAGGGGATGACCAAATCAGCATAGAGGAATCTGTGTGTTTGTTTAGACCCTGTCGATCTGTTTGACCCCCAGAGTGCGACCCAGAGGGAGACCGCATTTAGAGCAACTCACAGACACAAAGGCCTGTGCTCAGGGCTCTGTTTGGTGCCATAATTGGTACGCACACTGCCGCGCACTGTATTTTTGAGGCAACAAATCATGTTTTGCTATGAAGAGGAATGTGTCATTTGAAAGAGTTCTTGTGAAAACCAGGTCTAGCTATGTCAGATGATCTCTGACAGGTCTTTCTGAAAGTCTTTAAATACCATTCAAGCTGAGTCGACCAAAAAGCTTCAGTATGCAAAACAGTACAACAGAATATGTGGGACATTTCTGTTCTGCATTACATTATACACATATCAGCCATAACATATAAAACAACTAGTTATAATCATTAGTGAAGTGAATAACACTGATTAATTCATTATCGTGGCACCAATCACAGGGTGGGATATATCAAGGCAGCAAGTGAATATTTTGTCCTCAAATGTATTAGAAGCAAGAAAATGGGCAAGAGGTATGATTTCAGTGGCTCTGACATCGGTAAAATCAGCACATCTCCAATACTGCAGCTCTTGTGGGTTTTTTTTTTAAGTGCCTATCAAAAGGCAGTTTGTTTGATGTGGGTTTGCATAGCTTTAGTTCAGCCAATGAACAGTGGAAGAGTGGCATGGCCTAATGAATCACTTTTCTTTTAGGTCAAGTGGACGGCGTGTGTGTCGCTTAACTTGGAAACATAAAGCACCACGATACAAGGAGCATGGCACTGGGGTACGCCTTGTCTGCCCTAATGTTCAAGTGGTTGAATTCATGAAAATAACATCCACATAAATGTCAGACGCAGATTTCCCACAATTTTCTTCACATCACAGGTTGGTGGTTTTAATGTTGTGACTTGTCGATGTACGTCTATATCACACTTCTGAGAGAAAAAATATTTTGACAGTACTTGTTGCAGCTGGTTGAATCAAGCAGGTGGTTATGAAATGTGGCCATTCAGACACATAAGATGAAAGAAACTTTATAAAACCATCCACAGTGAGATATTTCATTGCTTTTCCTCCATGAGACAAGGAATGAGATAAGATAATAGCGTGTTTCACGTTGTTGAGAAAAAACAAATTTGTTCACACCCACGTAAGTTCCTCAAACTTTAACAAATGTGACAGCTTCGAGTTGTTATTGAGTATTCTACTGACCTTGCTGTCTTTGCTGCACATTCGTCATTACATCAAAAGCAATGATGCGGTAACCACGGGGACTATTTTGATCAACCAAACAATCTAAACTACACCACTGTTTTGTCTGGGTTTCACAGTATGCGTCTGGGTCTGTGTATTTGTGTTCAGCTATGCACAAAGTGGTCCCCATGAAGGCTGACATAGTTGTTGCTGTGTTCCATGACATACTCAAACACAGACAAAAAGACCACCCATGGATAGACAGAGGACCACTTCCTCTTTTCTGGATACAGAGCCTATTTCCATCGAGCTACCTTCACCAGTCGCGCCACAAAAGGGGGCCGGTTCCCATTCAGCAGTTAACGAGGACGACAAACTGGCGAAGCCATTGTCCCTGCTCCTCAGCCCCTGTTATAAAGCTTATTGTGGCCGTCAATCAACATAACTGGTTGTTTCCACTCCCAGTTAACCCTGGCCATCCTCACTTGTCCTGTGGCTGTTTACTAAACTTAAAGGTTTAACTCACTGACTGAAAGGTCCTCCGAACACTTGAGTGGAGGAATTTGCCATCACAAAGTCAAGAGCTCTTCAGCTGCCTGAGAACCAGATAGTTATTGAGTAAATTGGAGCCTTTTCAAAACACACAAAAGTCACCTCAGTTACACTTTTCGGATGGCACGACATTCTGGCTCCAGACTCCACCTGACTATAATGTATTGTAATAAATATTAAGGAGAAGATTTCCAGAAGACCATATAAACACACTTTCTTTTTTGTGTGTTCCTTGGACAATAATGCTGGAAAACATCAGAACCTCAAATCTCAGGAAGCGCTTGGTAAATCGGAATTAATGTTGTAGTCTGCATGGAAAACACATAAACCTTTATAATTAGATGATAGTTCCCTGAAACAGAATGATATGGGAAACAAGAGAGAGGAGGTCAAATTAGCAGAATAAAATGTGAAAATAATCAATTGATGTTTGCTGCGCTGTGGGGTATTCTCTCCAAATGTGTGACTAATTATGCTAAGTACCAAATGTTGGAGCGCACAAACAACAGAGACTAGTTTAGAATACTGTTCAATAGATGGATACAATGGTAAAGAAACACAGGTAAACTAAAATCAAAGGGCAGAAGGAGGAGTTGTCCAACAAACTACTCAACTTGTAGATACAGCACATGATTAGACCCTTATTTATGGTCAACTGCCTCACAATAACCAGAGGTCATTAGACTAATTACCTAACACTGACTGACTGATTTTATAAAGGAACACACACATACCCAGAGAAGGAAAAAACAGGCAACAAGGGACATAAAGAAACCACAAAGTACCCAACAATAAATCACTATCTCAACACAAAGCATTCCCATCTTTCCCTCATTTGGGGGTTTTCAGCAGATTTGCTAAAGCTGTACATTTTGCAAAGCAGATTTTCTCTTTTGGATGTTGGAGCTGTTGAAAACAGCCCCACAGATTGCATTGTGCTGACTGAGGTATAGTACAGATAGCACGGAGCAAAGTGTGCAGGACTGGTGGGATTGTGGTGTGAGCTTCCTTTTATCCAGGTTCAATGGCTCAGAGAAAAGGGTGATTAGTTTGTCCCATCCCAAAGTGCTGCCACGTCTTCGGTTACAGAGATAAAAGCCCTCCTTCAAGCTGAAGAAAGCAGCCATTGTCACCCGAAACACAGACCCCCCCACCCACCCACCGTCTAACTTAAGTGTTGGAAGACACTGGGCAGTCCTGAGGAATGTCTTTGAGACATTTCTTTATGAGTGTTGTAAAACAAAACAGACTCATCGAAGATCAGACTGTAATGCTTCCTTTCATAATCTAATACTGTAACCTTCTCCTCTGCAACAAAGAGCTCTTTGAAGAGGACATAATAAGACACTGATGACAGGAACATCCAGGGGATCTTCTCCCACTCCCCATCCACAAGCCTTCAGAAGGTTATCACAGAGACTAATCTGCCTGTACTCAGGGTGTCAGGGCATTAAGCACATGGGTCGGTTCCAGGCAGGAAAGGAGGACAGGAAAGTGGGAACTTTCTTGTCCGGCCAGTGGACAGCGGGACAAACTGTTTACAGGAAGGCTTTGCCAAGGGTCTGCCTATGGTATGCAGGCTATGTGATCTGGATCACTGGCTGTAAAATCCCATCAAAGGAGGTTTCTTGGTCTCAGCAGTGTGAAGCTAAGCTTATCCACAAGGAGATGAGCTGCTGGCAGCCTCAGTGTGACAAACAGAACTACTACTCCATACATGGACCCAGTTGGGAGAATAATTTTCATTTTGGTTTTTTTTTTACTTGTGCAAACCAGCAGGTGTCTACTATGACCTTCAGACCTGTAATGCTAAGTCACATCTCTAAATGAAAAAATTGCATGATTATGTCCTGTGAGTAAAAATGAGTAAAGATGTAAAGGAGGTGCAGCGGTTAAACCATTCAGATCTTCACTATACTTTCACAGTATGTCTTAAGCCAGATTGTAAAAATTTTTTCCCAGTGTAGTATAAGACACTACAAGGCAAATCCGATTTGTGAACAAATGTCAACACTTAACTTCTTGCAGCACTTATGATTTTTGTCCCCAGTCTCTTCATCTGAAGTTTACTTTTTATTCAGTTTAAGGACAGCGTGCACTTAGATTAATCCTTTAAGGAAAGAAGATAAGATGGATGCACTGGATTTAGCAGAAGCAAAATTTCCATCTGCAGTCCTACATAAAACATAAAATGATACCACATGAAAACAAAATGCATACAAGACACACTCAACCTAGAGCTAAATAATGAGTACAAGTACCAGCACACAAGCCCACACAACATATACATACCGTGCGCACCGTGCAGCACATACACAGCACACACAGGACAATGCCATGTAGTGAAAACATCATCCATACATATACCACACATTTACTCACTGATGACAAGATGTTTAAATTATGACTAAAATGTTTCATTTAAAAAAATAAAGTGGGAGATAAATGCATTTATTGTTCTCCTAAAAAGCGTCAATGCCCAAAGTGCAATGCTCATGGCTGCTGTCCTCTAATACCTTAAAATTTAAATTTCTATCTCTTATAATTTATTTTCTATTACTAACCACTGTGTCTCACTCTCTTGCTGCGCTTCCCCTCCCCCTCCATCATCTTGTGAGGGTCTCTGGTCTGGAGTGCTGAATATCTGACCTGTGGAGTTCTAAGCTACATCTGCTGCTGTGGCCTCATCAACCAGCCCAGTCTTCATGGTCTGGAGTGCTGTGTATCAGACCTGTGGAGCTCCATAAACTACATCTGACCCAGTCTTCATGACTTCCTCCAGTTGTCCACTCCTACCTACATGAACAATTCACCAACCTGCCCAAGATTCCTGTTATACTCACAAACTGTCACATAAGATCATCAGCTATGTGTTATATTACTAGACCCTACATGTTTCCTTCAACTTGATGTATGTATCTATGACAGAAGTTTGTTTATCTGTTTCTCCTGTTCTTCTTTTCTCTCTATCTTCTCTGTTTCTACCCGTCTGGCCTTCGGCAGATGGGTCCCTCCATATGAGCTGGGTTCAATTTGTATCCGCATTGGTGCTATATAAATAAAATAAAATTGATACAAAGTCCAAAGAGTGGACCATTTTAAAGGTCTTACATTAGCGTTTAAATAACAACAATGGTAACTCAAAATTAGAGAGGAATAAATATCAGCAATGGTTCAGTTATTCTAAGCAGCAATAAAATGCAGTGCATAACCTGCAGTAACGACCGTTGTATCTAAAATTAAAAAACTCAGCTGGCCTTAGGCTGATGGGTCCCTCTGTATGAGCTGGGTTCTGCTCAAGGTTTCTTCCTGTTAAATGGGAGTTTTTCCTTGCCTTTTGTAAAGCATCTTCAGACAATTTCTATTGTTTTGCCATTATATAAATAAAATATAATTGAACTGAAAACAACTGCATGTAGATCCGAAACAATCAAGACAACTTATACAGGCCCATATGTACTCCAGACAGTAATCCAAGACTGTGCCACCTAATGGTAGATCAGTGTTGACAGCACTGGCAACCCAGAAGCCATCTTTGAGGGACGAGCAGAGCTTCGTTGTGGAACACTGCAGTCCCCTCTCAACACAGATCTAAGAGTCCTCTTTCTCAGCACAGTTTTTCAGTGGAAGGAGCAGCATTATGGATTATTTTATGAAGAAATAATCAAATTAATAAAACTTAATGGATTATATTTAGGAAGAATGTTACAGTGGTGGTGCTGTCTTGGCTTCCTGTCCAGTATTTCCAGGGCTTGCCCATAAATAGATCTAACAGGATTTAAAGTAGTGTTCCTTTTACAAATACGTTGGGGTACCCTTTTCTTACCTGTTAAAATATAGTGGTGTGAAAAAATGATGGTCCCCTTCTTGATTGTTTATGTTTTTGCATGTTTGTCACATGTTTGTCAATGTTTCAGATCATCAAACAAATCAAAATATTAGTCAAAGATAATACAAGTAACCACAAAATGCAGTTTTTAAATGAAGGGTTTGTAGGGGAAGCGAAAACAAAATTCAAACTTACATGGCACTGTGTGAAAAATTAAACCTAATAACTGGTTGGGCCAACCTTAGCAGCAACATTTGCAATCAAGGGTTTGAGCTAACTTGCAATGAGCCTTTTCCAGCACTGTGGAGGAATTTTGTTCATCTATGTACAATTGAGCCACATTGGAGGGTTTAAAAGCATGAACCGCCTCTTTAAGGTCATGCGGCAGGATCCCAAAAAGATGCAGGACATTGACAAGGCCTCTTCAAAGTCTTCATTTAGTTTTTCTTCATCCATTGGTAGTGGCCTCGATTTGGATCATTGTCCTGCTGCTGAAGTTCACTTAGGCTTGAGGTCACCAACAGACGTCTGGACATTCACCTTCAGGGTTTTTTGGTAGACAGCAGAATTCACGGTTCCATTTATCACAGCAAGTCTTCCAGGTCCTGAAGCAGAAAAACAGCCCCAGACCATCACACTACCACCACCACCACTAGATTTTACTCTTGCTATGATGTTCTTTTTCTGAAATGGGGCGTTACTTTTACATCAGATGTAATGGGACACACGCCTTCCAAGAAGTTCATCTTTTGTCTCATCAGTCCAAAAGTCTTGGGGATCGCCGAGGTGTTTTCTGGCCAAACTGAGCCTTTGTGTTCTTTTTGCTCAGCAGAGGTTTTGGTCTTGAACTCTACCATGCAGGCCATGTTTGTCCAGTCTCTTTCTTCTGGTCGAGTCATAAACACTGACCTTAACTGAGGCAAGTGAGGCCTGCAGTTCTGGCCTGCAGAATATTTTCATGGGGTATTTTGTGACCTCTTGGATGAGTCGTTGCTGCACTTTTGGGGTAATTTTGGTCAGCCAGACACTCCTGGAGAGGTTTACCACTTCCATATTTTCGCCATTTGTGGATAATTGCTCTCACTGTGGTTCAATCCCAAAGTTTTAGAAATGGCTTTATAACCATTTCCAGACTGATAGATCTCAGTTACTTTCTTTTTCATTTGTTCCTGAGTTTCTTTGGATCTCTGCATGATGTCTAGCTTTTGAGGATCTTTTGGTCTACTTCACTTTGTCAGGCAGGTCCTACTGAAGTGGTTTCTTGGTTGAGAACAGGTGTGGCAGTAATCTGGCCTGGGTGTGGCAGGAGGAATTCAACTAAGATGTGATAAACCACAGTTTTAACAGGCAGGGCAAGCACCTTTTCACACAGGGCCATGTATGTGTATGATTTTATTTTCCCTTTATTGAAAAACTGCATTTTGTGTTTACTTTTGTTATCTTTGTCTTATATTTAAATTTGTTTGATCATCTGAAACATTTAGGTGTGACAAACATGTAAAGAAATAACAAATCAGGAAGGGTGCAAACACGTTTCCACACCACTGTACATAGCCACTGTCTTATCCATAAGGCAAGTCTAAACCAAGGCAGTCCATTGCTCTATCCATAGTAGATAGTTTGCTGAAACATTGTAACAACACATGGAAATGACATTGACAGATAACATCTACTCAGGAGTCTGAGTGGGCAAAGCATCTCTTGACCCTTCTGACCTCTTCCTAAAACCCATTCATTCAGTACATGCATTTACTTTGTTGCCTCAAAGTAAATATATGTACTGCTCTAATTATCAATTTGACAAAATAGTTGACAGCTTTAGATTTTTATGCATAGATATAAAAATGTTAAAAACAAAGATACTTACGATACAGACAACCAGCTTCTCCATTTAGCTGAGACCATCCAGAGCAACACTTGTAGACAGTCTGATAATCCTGTCTGTACACCTGCCTGTATGCTGTATAGTACGCCGTCCTGTTAATAAGACAAAAGTCAAGTCAAGAAAACTGTCAGTCAAATCCTTTAAAGCAATAACAGAACAGAAAACATATGTGTCCCACATGTACATGTACAGTGTTGGTAGATTAATATTAAATACTTTATGTGTCAAACAAGTAGACTGATGAAAATGCTAAGTGTCTGAAGTAACCAACAAATTTTCCCAGGCTTTCAAGGCACCACTTTAAAGTGTGAGACAGTCAGACTCTACATCAGAGAACTGTCCCTGTCCCTGTACTTTAGAACCCCTCTCATTGCTCCACAATCATTACACATTGTGGAAACACGTTTCTGTTTACAGCGAGTAATTGTGGCCTACGGTGCCTTCAAAGCAGCATTTGACTTTAAAACACGGTAAATAACACAGAGAAAGCGAGTGATAGCGGCACAGTGGGAAACTCTTGTAACAGAATCCTAGAGAGGGGCTAAAATGTTAGCATTGGGACTCTCCTTCAAAGGAATGTTGGCTGCAGAGACGCCTGTGTGTTATATAGCTGGTAAACCCAGTGAAGTGGGGCTACACCTTGCACTTAACTGTATGACAGGTTAAAAGCTGTGATTATGGAACAAGCACGAAGCAGATGAAGAGGAAGAAGGAGATCAGAAAGCTAGATCTCAACCTGTTGGATGCTGTTTGGTGAAAGAGTTAAGTGAGGAATTACGGCCTCGCAGATAAATTCTTTTGGTTGCATGAGTCATGCAGACTACACAAAACCATTAATTAATGCTTTGTTCTAGTCAGAGACTTATCAGCAAAGCACTACATCCCCTGCAGGTGAAGTTGAGAGTGTTTGTATAAGAGCCGAGTCAGACGCCTTGAGAACAGAAAGGGAGGAGTAGACAGACTACAAATGAGGTGTATTACCTCCTCTCATATCCCATGCACCATCTCTGCCCGACACAGCCTTGCTTCCACACTTTAACCATGCGTGTGAAGGCCTGCACACACGGCTGCCTCTGGGCTACCAACGTCACCTCCCTCTCCAAGCACACATTGGGCCTGGAACAAAAACATTGGTAAAAAAAATACTTAACATGTTACACTGAAGATAGATGGACAAGGTTGCATGAGTAATTTTCTGGTTGTCAACGACGTAATGCCTGTGAGGGCATTAGCTGTGCTAAGGTGTAAGGCTGTTTATGATGTCTGGTCTTTGGTATTTTTTTTTTTTAAAGACTTGAGGGGAATTCCTCGTACATCATCCTTCAGAACACTGACATACAAGATTCTACCTGTACTTCAACTAAAACTCAATATGTGCTACTGGGTAGTATTTAGATGGTGGCATGGACATGAAAGAATGTTCCACTGAAAAGGTTACACACAAAGGGCAACTTCTGAAGCAGCGTACTGTAGCGTACGAAGAATAAATGAAGAAAACAAGAACCTGCCGTAATTTTCCTACCTACATGTTTTCTTTTGTGTATATTAGATTGAATAGCAGCAGAACGCTTGTTAACAATCTGTGCTGCAGGTAAATTCATAGGCTTTCAACTTTAATGTTTTTTCCTTCTTGTGCAAAGTCTACGGGGGTTAACTGGCAGACCTTCATTCCACCATCCACTACATAGCACAGAAACATTTACTTTTTGGTAGCTCTCCAAGCACAGAGAGGACGGGTAGGCATATTGAGATCAGCAGGAACCAGCTGCTCATCTCATAAACAACAGTAATCACTATCACCTCAAGCTGCACACATAATTGCTTATAAAATACCTTATTGTTAGTCATCGTTATTTGTGTCAAGTAAGTAAGCTCTTAAAGGGGGAATAAAACCTTTAGGGGTCCATAACAAAACAGAGATGATAATGCTGTGCACACGGAGCTAATACTTTATGTAATTATGACAACTGCAGTAACACTTCACATCCAAATTAAAGACCATGTATTAAAGAGTGCACAGCAGCAAAATCATCTTCTCAAGTTTCTCTTGGCAGCAGTAGGTTGAGCCTTGGATGATGGACCAACAGTTTCCACAAACTTCAAACAATGTGTGAGGCTGTAAAAACGTTTTAAGGTGGATGTACAGTAAGTAATACCCCTAACAAATCCACTTAAAGAGCCTAAAAACAAGAGAAATTTTTACTTACATGTAGGGCTGGAGATTGTTGGCAATGTTATAACGGGACGTGTGAACCTCTTTAATAAATATCAGGAAAAATGAAAAAATTACACTGTCCATGTTCTCTCTTCTTAGATTAAACGGTAGTTATAAAAACTACACAAAAACTTAGTCATGGGTACATGTTATCACCCACGCGCGAGGGGGAAAAAAAATCAATAAATAAAAAGTCAAATAATAATTTAAATAATCGAGCAGTCAACCTGGAGAAACTTAATGCGCGCGTAAAGGATCTTCCGTGTGGAAAAGACCGACAGAGTCCAAAAACTGCACAGCCATCACAAGCGAAGTAGCTCCATGACACTGACTGAGACCCGCTGCTCACCTCGTCACTGCAGATGTTGGACTGACGGGCAACTGAGCGCTTTCTATGTCCCTCCATTGACTTGGTAATGATGGCAATGGTTTAGGGAGGGGGGAGGGAAGGAGGGGGGCGCAAAGACACATCTATTATTCAAAGCTTCTGGAGGTACGGGAAAAAACACCCTGCAGACGTGCAACGCGCGGTCACAGGGTAAGATTTGGAAACTGTGTTTTCTCCAGGAATTTAACAGTAGCGTAAAACGTATTTGTCTTGCGCATCAGAGGGACTTCGTTTCGTGTCCGTCTGAAAAGGGCAATCGACACAAATAACTCAATAGACCCGCCGATTTTGACGTGCGCACTTAATGGTGTGATGTGATCCCATACACACTGCGAGTTTATGTATTTTAACGCGCGTGACTTTTGGAGTGTGCTCACGTAACATTGTCCGCAGATTAAGCGCGCTGCGATGTTTACATGAGCATTTGCGCGGTCAGTAGGCACAGACGTGCAGGAAGAGCGAGTGATATAGTATCGCTCGTGGAGCAACAGAGGAAGTTCGGGGTTGCGGCAGGGGAGGGTGGTCTGGTCACTCTGCAGGGCAAACAGCTGATGGGCCGGTCAAAGGGTCAGCAGCCAGCACCGACTACTGCCGCTCTCTAAACAAAGCTTTCATTGCACGCATGTGTGTTCATGACCCGAAAGAGTCGAGGGTCAACGCCGTCCGCGTAGCCCTTGAGGGGAACTACCTGCAGCATGTTGCTTTCATTTGCTCCAAGACATATCAGAGACTATCTAGAACATCTGCTGCCAAAATGGGGACGGAGGACAACGACCCGAATTAGTCTAATGGCAATCAAATTAATCTCTGTTTTTCCAGCTGCTGCATGATCATCTATGGGTGAATTCACCTTTGAGTATAGACATTATTATGAGAAAATGCATAGGCCACTAATTCATTCCAACAAATGACTATGGTGATTAAATTCATGAATTTTATGAATTCCTGTTGCTAACCATTAACAAATGATCAGCTTCTTCTAGAGTAATGGCCCTGAACTAAATCACACTTAATTAATGTAGTATGTTCATTTTATGATGAAACAGCATAAGACAGGCAGTAATTCAACTGTATGATCATTTTGTAGGATTTATTTTGTGGTCTAGTCAAACTCACATTAAAACTTTAAAGTGTGTCTCTTATGTAGCCTAGCCCGCTGACTACAATGAGTTTGTCAAAAATATCAGAAACATGTGTCGGTACAACACAGTGCAATAGTAAAAAGAAAAAAAAAATGCCTTCAAAATGAAAACATAGTTGAATCAACAACTCTCGGTTAATTTTGAACAAATGCTAAACTTCACGAAGCTAAAAATATCGTGCAAGCTTGTTATATTGGGATGCACTTGTTAACACTTGTGTACCTACTGTTTTGGTATGAGAGCGTATATCTGAGATGCACGTGTGAGATGAAGCAGAAACCCATGAAGCCTCTTATTTAAATGGATGGTGATCTGCTGACACCTTGTGGCCAAACTGCGACAAGTTCAGTATTTTGTAACGACTAACCAAATATTAACATTTCAAAGTCTATGGGACTAAAACAACAGGAAGTGGTCAGAAAAAATGAACTTTGAACTGGCTGAACCAAAGACCAAGACGCCAAATTGCTGCTGTCAGTTTATAATTTAACTTAACGCTGCGTTTTAACTCGGTTAAGTAACTTCACGACGCTCCCTAATTACCACACGACCTTTACCCCGTCTCGCATGCTCAGTGCTGCACCGCTGTAGTGTAGCATGCTGTGTGTAATAACAGGCAGCCTGTGCACACTCCGAAAGGGACACGCTTTTAAAGACGTGCTAGTGCGTTTGCCGAGGCTTGTGTCTCGTAGAAACATGTCGTCGTCTCAAGCTAAGCGGCCGGTTTCCTTACTGGGCTCCATGGCGTTCGGGGGACGAGCCGACGCCGAGCTGAGCCTGGAGATGGTGAAGGCTTTCCTGGGTAGGGGGCACAACCAGCTGGACACAGCCTTCATGTACATGGACGGAAAGTCAGAAGAAGTCATAGGAGGCATGAATCTTCCTAAAACGGGTACGTTATTTGTAGCAAGCAGCTCGTCAGTAAACATAAGTACTGGAGTTTCTCAGTGTGCTGCTAAGCGCCACAGGTTTCTAAATTGATGTAACCAAGCAACGCACTTGCTGCTGGTTGGCAGTTGGCACCCGCTTTGAATTGTGGGTAACCAACATGTAACGTTTACTAGTTCTCTGCAGTGTTTTCAGTGCTTAAAATGTCAAGTTTTTGATTAATACGTCTGTATTTTGTGCTACTACTCACCCTTTGCTGATGATGTAAGGCATGTTCCAGCAAATTACACAACTCACTTTCTGCATGGCAGACATTTGACCATGTTGGCCATGAAGGAAGTCAGGCTCTTTTAAGTGGACTGCACTTCTGCTTCCCCAACAGTGAAGTCAAAATGTCTGACGTGAATATGGTCTAGCAAACTTAGCTAACCTCAGTGTGATTCTGATATTTATCCACAGTAAGCATAGCTACTAAGGCCAACCCTTGGAATGGGAAGACACTGAAACCAGAGAGTGTCCGCTCCCAGCTGGAAACCTCCCTCCAGAGGCTGAAGACCGACTGTGTGGACCTTTTCTACCTCCACGCCCCTGACCACGAAAATCCCATTCAGGATACTCTTAGGGCCTGCAATGAGCTGTACAAAGAGGTAATCTGACCAGGAAGATTATTTTCTTTGAGTAAAATCCTCCAAACCTAATGCTTAAAGATACACAACCAATTAAAAGTTTGGACACATTGAATTGAATGAGAAGCTGTCCAAGCTTTTGACTGGTAGTGTACATATTTGACCACAGCGAATAAATAAAACTCTATGCTTAACATTTGATGCAGAGATGTTTTCTTTTAATAATTTATTACGGTACATTAAACCTGTTTAAAATGTCATTCTCAGGGAAAATTCAAGGAGTTTGGCCTATCAAACTATGCATCGTGGGAAGTGGCAGAAATTGTGTGCCTCTGCAGACACAACAACTGGATAGTTCCCACTGTGTACCAGGTACAATAATTATAATAATGTAGGAATTGCATGTTGTCATTTAGATTTCTGGCTGCTCATTGTATTTCTTTGTTTCTGTCCACCATTTTATCTTAAGAAATAGCATTCTTTAAATGTTATGTTTAGATTTGTTTCACAACGAAGCAGCAACTAAGCATTACTAAACTCTAATTAGATGTTTTATACCATTATCATTTGACCCTTCAAATCAGTGTTTGCATCTTCACCTTTTCACAGGGAATGTACAATGCCACCACAAGACAGGTGGAAACAGAGCTGCTGCCATGCCTCAGAAATTACGGGATCAGATTCTATGCTTACAATCCTCTAGCAGGTGCTGTATGTCTGTCTTCTGCAGTGCGCATTGTAGGAATTATTTGATTCAAAACAAGACACTCACAATTGTGATAAATCTTAATGTGCCCACTAAGGTGTGTCTGTATATATTGGATACTTATTTTGTATGGCTCCATGGATGGGTAAAGAATTTCTATTGCTCCATCACTCTGGTTAAGATTGAAGTACTTATCGATTTCAAGGGAAATTTAATAAACCCAACAATTGGATTTATTGTATGAATTAACTGAATTGACTTTAGCAATTTCATATTATTTGGGGCCATTGTCAGATACAATTTAAGGACATAAACATTAAAGGAGGACATCTCCATGAGCCTTATTTTGACTTAACTTTTTGTACAGTGAGTACCGACATTACTTGTCCTCTGCAGGTGGCCTTCTGACAGGGAAGTATCATTATGAAGACAAAGATAATACTCAGCCTGCGGGACGATTCTTTGGTAACAACTGGGCTGCAGCATACAGGGACAGGTGAATGTCCTGCAACTTTGTTTATGTTGCTGCATGTTACACTAATACTTTATCAGCACTCATGGCTGTCCTCTTTTGTTTAAGATACTGGAAGCAGAGTCATTTCCAGGCCATAGATTTGGTTCTAAAAGCCTTAGAGACGGTGTACGGTTCGGAGAAACCCTCCCTGACTTCTGCTGCTATGCGCTGGATGTACCACCACTCCCAACTCAAGGTATAGCTACAGTGACAGTGGCATATTTAATACAATATTTAATCCTCATGAGGTTATAGTAGTCAGTGAGCTCAAATTTGCTTTTAACTTTCCACACTTCCAGGAGCACATTTGACAGTACTGCATCAGTAGTCATACATAACACTCTTGTAGGGAACTAGTCTGTTTTAATTTCTGATGTTTTAAATTGAGGTTTTGTGCAGTTTTTTTTTTTTTTTTACCTGCAAAGTTTTAAAAATCAATATAAATCTTCAGATACTCATCTGTAAAACCACAATTTACACAACATTATACAAATACCTCAGATTAAATGGCTCCACAAATTGTGGATGTGCCTTCTGCCCGAATACAAAAAATTCTCATCAAAATAATGTCTGAAAGCATAATTTTTTCTTTAACTACTGTTTCCAGGGTGACTTTGGAGATGGAGTCATCATCGGCATGTCAACTATGGAGCAACTTCAGCAGAACTTGGCTGCTGCAGAGGAAGGTCCTCTGGACCAGAGAGTGGTCGATACCTTTAAAGAAGCCTGGGATCTCGTAGCCCACGAGTGTCCAAACTACTTTAGATGAAGACTTCCTTCCTCTGATGACTAAATCTGCTAAAGCCCCATTTCACTTAATTACCACCTTTTATCTTTTTGTTGAAATAGTTTTCTTCGAATGAATCAACGAGTGTTTTGTTGATGTGTAAGAGCACTTCATTGTCAATCGAAAAATGACACTTAAAAATAATGTTTTGAGAAGCCTTAAATTCTGGCATGTTTTCCTAAATGAATAATTTCTATGAAATGGGTTGGCTTAACGCATTAATGGTAATGTGTTTAATTGTTTGAATGAAAGTATTTGCTTGCAGTACAAGCCTTTCCCACAATGTAATGGCAAATGTTGAAAAAAAAAAAAAAAAGCATCAACATAACTACATGTACAAGAGTGATTCTTTTGACTCCAGTCCAGTTTTTACCAAACAACAACTCAGTCCAGAGCCCAAATTCATGGTGAAAGATGAAAGTTTAAAAAAAAATAAATGTCTCTGTTATTGAAGGCAAAACTGACATTAAAACATGTGTACAAGCTCAGGTCCTTGCAGAAGTTTCATTCTGCATCGTCATCATCTTCACCGTCATCATCGTCATCATCCTGCATTGGTTCTTCCCCTCCGGCAATGTTCTCAAACTCTCCTGTTTCTGAGTTCCACATGCATTTGACCTGCACTTTGAATTCTGCCATCTCAATGGCAAAGAGTTTCTGTGGAAAAAAAGCCAATTTATACCATCAGTCAAATGAAACACGCTGGTATATGTTGCAATAGACTAATTTTTATTGTGAAAGAGTCAAGAACTCACCAGAATCCGAGCCTGGTCTGGAGTCAACACGTCTCCTTCCTTACAGACTTGATGGTCTTTCAGCAGTGTTACTACTCCTTAAATAACAAGAGGATACCCAATACAGATTAATATATTTAACATTCAAACGAGGAAACAAAATGGTGATTTTCCAGTGAAGCAAGTCTTCACTTCAAGTGGTGCTTAATGTTTATAATGTTCATAATGTTTAAAGCAACATTATTAACTACTGTACATACATATAACAACATTATAGGTTTATAGTTCTGGTTTGTAATAGGAAGAATAGTGTCTCATTCTCACTTGTTATCTTTTATGCCTATTCTGATGCTATGTAACCTGAGTAGATTTGATATTTTGCTTTTGATGTCTCAGGAAATGTGCTTAAAAGTTTACGACACTACATCACACACACTGAGTCTCCACCCAACTACACAAAGACACAAGCTTTGTATTCTGATCCTGACAGAGGTAAAGAGACTGAAGAAGAAGTTAAAAAAAAAAATGGGAAAGAGACCGGACAAGAATAAAGCTCAGACTGACATTTAGTCGTTGCCAAGAGCTTTACAAAATAAAAGACTGCAACACAGCTTTGTTTCTGTTGGAATGACACAAGCTGGATTTCTTATATTTCTTGATGTTTGGCTACAATAGCAAACTTGTTGACTTGGTAGTTTTTGATCATTGTGCTAAGTTACCCCAAAAGGTTATGAGTTAGATAGACATTTTATGAAAGATATTTAAGAGTGAAATCCAATCTAAAAAAATACCAGTTACGATATGACAGGGCTTTGAAGGACACACAGACGTTGACAATCGCTTCATCTGCAGCAAAAGCCTTCAGGCATTCTCCTGTGTTTCTTCCTGCTGACGTAAATGCTCCTTGTGACTGAAATTAGTCTAAGATCTGCACTACTTACCCCCATTTAAGTAAATACACTAAAAGCAAAAGTATACAGCAATAAGAACTGATTCACTCATTAATGACTAAAAAATACATCAAGTTCTCAGAGGTGAACAATCACATTGGTACTTTTTGTTGCTTTTACATATTTCTGCAAACTAATACAAAATGCATTTAGAACATAGCATCCAACCTAGCTTTTAATCTCACCTTTCTTCAGAGCCGTGGGAAGTCCTAACTGCCTCAACTGTGGTTCCATTGAGTGAGGAAACTGTTCAAGAGGTCCCTCATCAAGAGTTATGTCCATCTGTGCCTGATTGCCTGCGCGAGCGAAATCCATCTCTTTGAAATGACTGAAATACCTGTAGGAGGAGAACATCACACGGTCAATTGATGAGCAGTGTCTGAATAGTGGTTACAGCAACTGAACTTGGCCAAGCCTTACTTACTCTTGTACTTCATCCTTTGTTTTATTTGTGAATAGTACACCCACTTCTCCGCGCAGATACTTGGTGACCTGAACATGTTCAAAAGCAATAAAAAAAGAAATTAAAGAAACTCTCTGCTGCAAATTATAGTTGTTACTTTCCTTTCAGCGTACACACTGTTTTTAATATCTTGCCTACCTTGTGCAAATTATCTTTGTATTCGTCTGTATCTCTTTTTCCCAAAGCAACAACCATGACTTTGTTTTTGCCAAAGAAGAATCTGTGGAACAGAGACAATACTGTCACACCCTTAATTCAGAACCGTTTAGGCTCGATCACAACAGGAACACTTTAAAACTAAGGCGATCCTCTCCTGCCTATTCAAGCAGTCAGTACAGTCTTTCATCAGATATCACACGTTCAAAACGAACAGCTGATCTACATTTTTCAAGCAAAAATACACTACATTTGTCTTTATTAATTGAGTCCCTTTTCTCAGTTTTTACTGATTGTAACTCTAAATATTTGATCCAACGTATTGGCTCCATTAAATCACACGAGCCACGCTACGAATGACCCAATTAACTCTCCCTTGACCTCTGATAATCCTTTAAGAGTTTGCGGGCTTCTCAAGTGCTTGGGCACTGCGACAAGTAGATCAAGCGCTTGGCACAAACAGGGACCTGTGTACTTGCTAGTGGGATGCTCCTTTAACAATTAGAAGATGCCATTACCTGCTGTGTTTCCATGCCGTCCTGATGTCTTTCAGCTTGTTATTCCTCATATTGGCCACGGAGAATATGAACAGGTTTCTGTAGGTGTCTACACATTTCCGTAACTGAGAAAATAATAATAATAAAAAATATATATATATTATAAATTTTAACCATGAACCCACACACAATGCTGCACCCTAGTCCTTTTCGTGGTGACAGCAAACCAGAAAACACTCACCTCCTCGATTAACTTCTGTTTTGACTCCAGCCCTTTCTTGGCGGTTTTCGTTAACGAAACTGAGAAGGAAATCATGGGGAAAATTCACCGTTTGTTTGATACACGTTTGATATTCAATATCACCATGCAGTAATGAGCCACGCTGAAAAAATGTTGAGCTAATGTTAGCTTGTTTCCCCCACTGCAGCTGCTTCTACCTCATCAAAATACGTCTCGTGAATAAATCGACTGGTTAAAAGCCTCAACGGAAGTACCATGTCTATAAATATAATAATTTTAACATTTGTTTGCTTACTTTTCTTGTCCCTCTTTGACTTCGGCATGGTTTCCTCTCACGATGGTAGAGCAGCAGGCGCACACGTGAAGTGAAAGGACCCCAAATGTTTCTGTTTGGCGGGGTTGACCGTGGAGTGCCTGACAGGAAAATAAAATAAAATAAAATAAAATAAAATAAAATAAAATAAAATAAAATAAAATAAAGTGTACTATTTAAATGAAATAATCATAAAAAACCCAATCTTCTATTTATCACAATCGTCAGTTGTAAAATTGCGTAGTTAATTTATGCGTTTGTCAAGTTTATTAATAGGAGAAAAAAACTGAATATTCTTCCCGAGCCAACTTTCATACTTTTTCATTCTGTCATTTAGTATGTCAGGGTGAAACTATCATTTGTTTGAAGCAACAGGGAATATGAACGGATTAGCCCACTAGGAGGCACTAACTCTAACCCTAATTCATGACAACCAAGAAACGCATTTACAAATTACCCAAATATTAGTGCTTGGGTGTTGTGATGTGTTGTCTATTATCTTAAACCTGTGTTTTTATATTTTATATTGATTGTCAGGAAACAGAATTTGAACCTTTATTAGTAACTTAGACTTGCAGATCTTGTAGCACACTTTATTTCTGTCAAACCTTTATGAAAAAGAACCACAACATATCCACAGTCATATCTATCTTTCACACAACGATCCTAAAACAATCCCGTTGGCTGTAGGATAAAACATGACCCCATATAAACTAAAGGAACCCGTGCACACAAAGAAAATGAGACAAGTGAAGACCACATACAAATATTGTTTCCAAGAGATTTTTATATTATTTTAATCGCATTTTATTTCATCTTTCTTTTTACTTTTTAAGTGTCTTTCTTTTATGTGCAACTAAACTACTGTGAGCATGTAATTTCTCTTGTGGATCTGAAGTCAATATTAAGAAAAGAATGGCCATATAGTAAATACGTACATTGTAAATAAAAATTAGGAAGCTATTAAATTTAAGTTAGAGTCAATAGAAAATAGAGGTGTCTTTTGCATTATACGTGTATTTACAATGTTTAACACTATAAAGATAAATGTTTGAAGTGATTATAAGAATAAAACACACGAACATTTCAAGTTGAAACGTATATTACGCACGTAGTAGTTATTGCAATCATATCATATGATGTACCTGAATGCAGTATAATTCGGGCCTATATTAGTATTATAATACTGAGGGTTTGTTTTACTCTCATTTCAGTTAACTACACAAAAAACAACCTGATAAATAACTTGTACAACTAAATTAAATATTACTGTGTTGTTACTTCACTTCATCCTATTAATTAGGCTATTCTCTTCTATTCTATTTCCCTCGGCCACTTTGTGATCCCTTTTGTGGGAGGGAGAGACGGGGGAGGGAGGGGGGTGGGAGGTGGGAGGGGCTGGTTTAGGTGATAGTGCCTAGTTTAGCACTTTGCAACATGATCCACGGAGAGGCCGGGCTCTGCAGCGCTGCATCCGCCTGCCACACCGCACCACATGGAGGCTGGGTAGAGCCGCGGTGAACTTGGGATGATAAAGAAAAGAAGGTGGACCATTTTCCTTCGTCTGTTGGCTATATGAACCCGCACAGCATCAGCAGCTCCTGACAAAGCAAAGGCAGACTCAGAGATGAGGGTGACGGGAAGTGCTGCTGCTGCTGCTGCTGCTGCTTATTGCAGTCTGCGTCAAACCTCCTCCAGAAGATGATGCCCTCTGTGCCTCTTACGGATCTTTTGTGTTCCTCGTTTGCTTGTGATCCATGTCAGTATCTCGGGGTAAACATCCAGCAGGGACAGACAGTGACGGTCACTTCGTCGTCACTCTCAGCATCTGCATTGTAAAGAGTTCGTCCAGGGGAGTGGGGTTTTCAAGGAGTATGCGGAGATAAATTAACACCAGATTTTGTTTGCTGCGTTCAAGTCACATCGAGCCATATTTGGATTATCGGGCTTTTTTTTGTTTGTTTGTTTGTTTGTTTACCAACATGAACTCGCTGTTTTTCTCCGATTCTCCTCCCGGGGCGGTCTGCAACGTCCCCACCGGGTCGGGCGCGGTGACCAGCGCCCTGCGAAACGACCTGGGCTCCAACATCCATGTGCTGAAAACCCTGAACCTGCGCTTTCGCTGCTTCCTCGCCAAAGTCCATGAGCTGGAGAGGAGAAACAAGCTGCTGGAGAGCCAGCTGCAGCAAGCTCTGCAGAGACCGCACTACCGCCACCTTTACACCCGAGAAGTGGCCGTGCAGACAGACGGTCCCGGGTCGAGGCTGCCGGGCACCATCTGGAGTTTCACCCACATCCGGAGGCAAGGGGAGCGCCTCGAGACCCTGCACGGGCCCGGGGTGACCTGGACGCACCCGGACGGAGTTGGGGTCCAAATAGACACCATAACCCCAGAACTGAGGGCTCTCTATAATGTGCTGGCCAAAGTCAAGAGGGAGAGGGACGAGTACAAGAGAAAGTGAGTAAAGTCAGACTGGCTGCACTAATGTGACATCAATGTGCCTGTTTAAGTGTGTGCTCTTCATAGTTTCACCACAAAACCGACAGTAGAGTATGTTTTTATGTGGCGCACCAAGTAATCACAGGGAAGTACGTGAATACCGTGATTGAATATTGCTATAGGGCCCATTCTGTAGGCCCTTAAACCAGCATAAAAAAACACAACATACATCATCAATACACACCTACATTCCTTAATTCTGCTTTAATCCCACATTGTAATCCTCTCACCTGCTCAGGTTTGACTCATTCAGTGTCTGTGTACCAGGCCACAAGGCGAGAAGTTGTTCTAATGTTGTGCTACATTAAACCAGGACACATAATCAATATTGCTCTTGAAGACAGAATCACTTTTCTCAAGTTAAATGATTCACATGGGAGCTAAAACGAAAAGTCCATTGACAGGAAATTAATCTGAAACCATTTCAATTGATAGTTTAAGTTATCGATTTGTGGTGTGTTATGAAACAAAAATGAGTCATCAGACAAGGAGATGGTCAGAACTATTAGTTCATTCAGAGATATGAGGGACTCACTTTGTGACTTCTAACTTAGTGTAACTTGTGGTGATTGGTCAATGTCACCACATGCTCCTCTGACAGTAGTGGAGAGAGACGACAGGCTTCACAGTGATAGAGTTACACTAGAGCTAGTGTTTCACATGAAGGATGTCGGCGCTGAATGGATTCTCAGCAGTTATTTCAGACAAAGACATGAACTGAACTGATCCTGTTTCTCTCACACTCTGGAGGAAATTCCTTCTCATGGCTCAGCCTCCACCAATTGTTGTACTTGTAGTCGTATAAATTGTGTTTCCTTGAGGACTCGGTGCAGCGTCCCCTGCTGACGTACGTCACCGCTGGCCGGCTTGGCTGGCTGGCTACTGGAGGGGACACATGCCAAGCAACCGCCTGCTTCTGTTTGCCGTCGTGATTCAAGCTCAGAGGCATTTTAACAGGCCTCTGTCTGCTCTGTGTGCTCGTCTATGACGAATGCTGACTTCCCAGTGAGCGCACTGACTCACTGACACAGAATGTGTGTGCTTCCCCACTCCTCTGGGAAACTAGATATCCTGTCCAGTCATCCCCTATAACTCCAGCATGTCCTTTTTTGTGCATTTCATCTGGAGAAGATGAACAGCAGGGACTGGGACGCTAGCCAAATTAAAAACTCCTGCAGCCGAAGTCTAAATATCTGAGAAATAGAGTTACTCCACTTTACTCATTCACTCCCAAAATCTATATTATGCTTCCAGACAGTGGCCATTTACATTGCAAGCTAATTTTCTCTACTTTTTTAGTACTCCCTAAGATCCCATTTAGTTCTTTTAACATCTGGAAAAGCGAAGAACTAAACACATTCCTGTCCTCGGTTTATTGGCAAATAATCACTGGAATCAATCTCTTCCCCTGCCTCCCTCTTCCCTTCCTCGCTCTGAGCTTGAGCAATAATTGCATCACCACCCAGTTCACTGCCCAGTTGCTTTCTCTCTGTCTCCCAGTCTAAATCCTCTTTACTACAGTCACGTTTCAGCATTCAGTCCCCTAGCCCCATCCTGGCTAGGCCCTTTCAATTCGGTGCTCTTTGTGTCGAGCCATTCCTTCACTCCAGCCTTCCACAGCCCCTCTGCCCCTCCCTGTCACACAGAGTCCTCCATTCCCGGCGGAGGCCCCCCTCAGTGATCCCACACAGCCCTGGTGATTTATTAAAGCTCCACGATTGTGGACATGCACAAGGAGATGGATGGATGGCCTGTTCTGATCCGACCACTTGCGTTGATAGCATGCGGTACCCTGTCATGTGACAAAACCCCTCTTTCTGATCAACACAAGGTGTCATTCAGCACAAGTGCTTAGAAAGTTTGAGATGCTTGTATACATGAAATGGGCTATGTTTGTTGTGATTATACCAAAAATACAGATTGACAGTAGAAGAAATAATAGAAATGCCGATTTGAAAATGTGCTCCCAACTCAAAAATCATGATATTGCATTTGAAGACGTTGTCTAACTTCTTGCACAATGCCTGTTAAAACAACTATGACCTTTCCTGCAGACTTTATGCACTCTATTGTATATTCAGTATATAGACTCAATATGTAGTCTCGCAATTTAAAATATGTCAACCATAACCAGTTCTAATGAAGACCTATAATAACATTTGGAGGAGGAGAGACATTGAAATGAATAAGAATAAATTGAAATGAACAATAATCTTAAATGAGCTGTGATAGGCTCCAGTACCTAGTGAGTCACTAGTCCAACCCTAGTGAGAATGAGTGGTAGTAGAAGATGAGATGAGATGAGATGAGATGAGATGAGATGAGATGAGATGAGATGAGATGAAAAATATTAAGTATTTTCACCTTTGTGACACCTCTGCAGTAGATGTCAACGTTATAGTAACATATTACAAATAAACCCTGTAGTTCATTCATTTATTCATTCATTTATCTTCTGTAACCCCTTAACCTCTGTGGGGGTTGCGGGGGGCTAGAGCAGGGTACACTCTCACCCACACATCCTACAGGCCGCCAGTCTATTTCAGGGCTAACCCTGAGATATATTCAGTTTATTTGTTTTTTTTTTTTTTTATCATTTCAGAGTCCTTGGGTTTATTAACCTCAGAAGATTCTGGATCAGTCAGCCTTATTAGGTTATAATATTGTGTGATATTCTAGTCACAGGGTCAGTCTTACAGTCAAAGAACTATAGGAATACATAGTTGCACGCTGTTTATTTCAGTTGAGCTCCCTCAACCATCCTCATCAAAGTTCACAGCTCCAAGGAAAACAACCTTTTTCTGACCTTAATCATATTTCTAAATCAGTTGCACGCTATGACACAATGTTCTTTTGGTCAAGAGAACAGTTGTTCTTTCAGAGTGTGTATTTGTGTATCTGGAAAACAGCTCTTTAACTCTTGCAAAACACTTCCGGAAGTGTTTTGTTTATTCATTGCTGTCATATGCAAAAGTGTCCCTGCACATGCATTGACACAGTGCCTCATTATGCCCCTCACAGTTGAGAATACAGTAACACACACACTGCCCAAGGACAGGCCTCATAAATCAGATGATCTTAAATTAAGGCCCATTTAGTGACGCACTGTCTGGTCTGTGGGGTCAAACACCTCTTGCACTGACGAACGACCGGTACTATGGCTAAGGTCAATGTCAGTGCTCTCGTCCACACTGAATAATCCGTCTGCGTCACGTGCATGTAAACGCGCTGACTGTTTTTATGCCACTCTTTTGCATCCCTTGTGAAATACATCACTCGGGGGCCAGTGGAGGCTCTGCCAGTAATTGCCACCAGCGTGCGATAGTGCTTAAAAGGCTGTGAAAACAGTGGCTGACATTGATGGACATGCTGCATGCAAACTAAGAATAGGAACTGTGACAGCTGGCTTTGTGTGGCCACACAGGCAAAGGGCACATTTGTTTAAAAATTTGCACGTTATACATTTCGGTGCAGAGATATTGCAGACGGCTTTAGCCATTATCTAGATTAGTGCATATGGAGACAGCTACAAGCTGTAAGATGGCAGGTGTACTTCCAATAATAAAAAAAAAGCATAGTTTATTTCTAAATAAAATAAAAAAAGATTAGTATATCTGGAATAAAGCTGATAGAGAAGAATCATTTACAGTCTTAACTACCTTAAGGTGCAGTGCCTACTGCGGTGTTTTAGACATTACTGTGGTGTTAAAGGACACATCAAACCGTGCTCCAGTCAACATTTGAACCAGAGGTCCCCAATCACTGGGGCCACTCCTAATTGGCTGTTTACTCCCATCACTGAGCAGAGGCCAAATAGCTGTCCTGCTGGATCACAGTGTGGCAGATGCAGGATGTATAGTGAACCCGAACAGTCTCTGGGCCTCCTGGGCATGTTCTTCCTGCATGAATAATTCACACACAGCTGAATTTAGCCGTGCGTGGATCAATGCAAAGAGAATTCAACGAAGGCTTTGATCTTAGTTCCTGTGCTCAAAGGGGAGGGAAGGCAGAGTCGAGCCTCCCTTTTTAAAAGTAGGATTCAGACTTCAAACTTTAAGTAATTAAGGGTCGAGGTTAACTCTGATATCCGAAGCTGAATGCTGCTTTTCCTTTTAAACGTCGTATTTCTCTACGTAGAGCAGCGTTGTTGATCGCCTCAGAAGGCATCTGTCTGTCCCTGGTCCTGACCTGACCTGCTTATAATCCAGGCCGTCTATTCAGGAAGGGGATTTTCTCTAAGCCGTCACCTAGCACCAAGGCTCCAGCATCCAGCCTGCCCTGCACCACATCCTGGCACGCAGCCGCCGCACCGAACAGAGCTTCTCCTAGTTGAAGGCTTCCTGCTGCTGAGATACAGAGAGATCAGTTCACCTAGACCGTTCAACCTCAGACTAGAGTCTATATTGTTACTACTATTACTCCTTCTTTGTGTTGATCTCCAACACGCGTCTCTTGCTAGTGTTTTGTAGGATTAAAGACCATCTTCTTTGCAAACGATGAATCATTCATTTTTGTAGGTATCATCAGTTTCACAAACCTGGATCATCCTCAGCGGAGACATTAAAAGGATATGGTTGCTGATAAAGTACATCAGTGAGACGCGGTTGAACTCAGTGACATGTTCTTCATTGAGATGTGCATGAGCGCAGCTTTATTTCGGGCGAATCCCACATCCTGTAAGAACCACAGATAAGTCCGAAGGGACCCGAGACAAATGAGAAGTTAGGAAATTAGAAAATAAGCAGTTTCCTTTAAGTTCATTTGTAGTCTGTGATTGTTTTGTGAAATATTCAATCATATTTCAGACAGTGATGAGCAGAAACGTCGATGTGGGTGAACTCACAGAAATATGCAGCTTGTGATGATGGATTGAGAGTTTGTAATTTTTTGGCTATAAAAGGCCACAAGTCAGAAAGGTATCTGCAGGCTCCTTTACGATGCTGTTTGAGTTGCATTTTCTACAGTGCAAAAACTTATCGAGCAACTCAAATTTTTGCAGAATATATTTGTACATCTATGAGCAACAGACACTAGAAAAAGCCAGTATATCCAGAAGGACTAACAGATTGTTGGTTATGGCCTTTTCACAGGATACATGGTCGCCTTTTATTTTATTAAGAGAAGAAGAGGCCAACAAATGCGGTTAAACAAAAGAGAAAGTGAAGATGTTGTCTATGGTATTTTCCCCTCTGCTTTCTTGTAAAAAGCGTTTGCTCAGACCATGTGCGTGTTGAGCTGCTCCTGTGCAGTGCAGCTGTGTTTGATTATTCATGGGTATCGATACAGCTGAGACCAGTGGCACGTTGCCATATTTAAAAGTGCAAATATGCACCTGACTGCGAATGTAGAGCATACTCTCAATGTACAGGAGGTTTACTGACTTCCTGTAACTGAACAGGAAGAAGGAGATGTACAGTTTGTTAAGTCCATAATTACCCGGACAAAATCCATATTCACACCTCACAATTTAACAAGTCCTTTTGCCTTTCTGTTCAGACCTGCTCGTTTTTAAAGGCTCTTTAAAGGCACCTTTTCTAAAGGCCTGTATGCGCTGACGCAGCAGCCCGACCTAATGACTTCTCCATTTCAAAAGCTCGTTATTCCAGAGGAAATGATGGTTCGCCAGGCACCTCGGAAAACAAGCGCACACAATCACAAGCAGGCAGTAAATACTGTCATACATGTGCCAGATGAGAAGCTGGTGTGCCAGAGTCTTAGCAGCGGCGTTAAATCTGCCTCAGCGCGCTGACATGCTTGACCTTAAAGCGCAGCCTTGACCAGAGGCGTCTCTCCTCTGAAGCTCTCTGGAAATGAAGTCTTTTAACCTTCTGTGGCAGCGTTTTCATTATCGCTCTCACAGCCGCATCTCTCCGTGTTTTCTGGGGCTGCGAAGGTTTGTTTACATCGAAATAGGCCTACACTATTTAGTCACACAGACCTGGAAACGTACTACGAGGGATGTGTTTCATCAAGAAGCATGTATTTGTCTAGCTCAGGTCACTTCTTATTTTGGTTCCAACTTGACCTAAGCGTCTTTCCGTTGATATCGCCAAGTCCCTCAGGGCCTTGATTTTGTCCTCTGCAGATGAACATTAAGGAAATGCCAAATGTGTGATCTCCTGTTGGGTGGGCTGTAAAACTAAATGGGAAAATAACAATTCATTTCAACATATAATTGTACTAAGTACAATCCAAAGCTGAGGAGTGTGTTAGACTCCTTCCCCTCATAGTGGCATGTTGCTCTGAGGTGGTTGACATTCCTGGTGAATTGCAGCTTTTCCTTTGTAAATGAAACAATTTATTAATCACACTAACTTCATGCACATATAATTAAAGTTTTGTCCTCGGTGCTTTACAAATGACTAATCAGATTTATTAATTGCAGCTTGTCTTTTTTTAACTGAAGCTGCAGTTAAGTTATTTTTCATTATTTTATTTTATTTTACTGTTTTTTTGACAGAAAATCTGAATTTCTAAAAAGCACTAATATAGTCTATAGAACCTAGTGATTACACAACACGAGGCTCAACACAACTGTAAACGCATAAGCTTCAGTACTTTGTGTGATTACATGCTACCATCTGTCTTATGGGTTCATCCTTTTGTTAAATGCGGTTCGCTCTAAATCTCGTCCAAACGTCGTAAAACCATGTCCTCGATTTGATTGAAACCACTTAAGTCAGGAAGCCGTCAGTGTCTGGGGTTCATGCTCCAGGTGTGTGTACCCAGAGGTACAAAAGATATATTTGTCTAATGGTAATGTCTCTAGGCCTATTATGTGTCACTGCACACACCCTGGAACATCTTTATCTTCCTTTCTTCTTTAATGGGCTGTCACTCCCTGCCCAGCTCCACCCAAACACGGTCTGGACTTGTTGCCTGTTGCTTTTGCTCTTAGGCAGTTGCAAGCGATCTCCCAAATCCATGCCATTTGTCAATCTATACATCCAACTCAAATCCCCCCATTACGGGTTTGTCAAGGCCGCCTCTCAGGCTCCTTTCAGTGTTAAGTGTTTTACATGTTCGTCTTTGTGCAATCAAACATCTTTGTGTAGCTAGTATAGGAGCCTGGGGATTTTATAAATTGGACAGGAGTAAATTAAATCAGTGGGAGCACAAGAGCAGTAGAGTAGTTTTTTTTTTTTTTTTGCAGGATGTGGGGTGGGGTCAGTTTGCAGTGTGGGATATGAAAACTGCAGGGAAAACGGATTTTCTGTCACAGCGCTGTGTCACCCGCTCTTCTGTATGCAGCACAAACAGCGCGCAGGAGAGCGAGCGCCGCGCATAATTCGCGAACCTCTTCTACACATACATCATACGGTCTGACTCACCTGTATACAGCTAGTGTTGTCACTCACATTGTTTTATGCCCGGATCAAGTGAATCTTTTGAATGCTAGCTCCGTCCTTTCTTTTTTAGTCATCATCAGTCTCTCCTATAACTTGCAACAGTTATGTGTTGTGCTCTTGTTAGTATCGTGTTTATTTGCTGCATGCATGTTTGATCCAGATCTATGTTTCCTTCTCCTGCTTTCTTCTCCTCCCTACGCTTCTCTTCCTTTTTTCCGTCTCTCAATCTGATGGTCCCAAGCAGATGGGTTCAATAGGGTTACAGGCTCTTGAGTCAGGGTGGAGCACCTTGATGCTTTCGATTACTATTGACGACATATAAATACAATGTAATGAATCTAAAGGAATTTATGTAAAAACACATGACTAATAGCAGTTTTTTGTGCGGGTTTGTTTTGAGTTCAGAGAAAAAAAAACATCATCACTATAACTATAATTATTTGCACATAAGATTTGTATAGTCAACAGAATCTCACTTTCCATGTGTGTAGTTATAAAACTGTTGTTGACAGAAACTCTTCTGCTTTTCTGCCAGCTCTTCCAGCAAAGATCTTAAACTGCCAACTATTATAAACTGTTACGTTCAGGTGTTTTCACCGTCACGACACCTGTGCATGCCCATACAGTTTGAAGGCTCGCTGCCATGATAAACATACAGTTCCTTTGAAAACAATTATCTATGTTTTTTTTTGTTTTTTATTTAACAGGGTGCGCTCAGTTCGTAGCCATTAGTTGATAACTGCTGGTAATTATCCGCCAACAACCATGTGTTTGTCTCCACGGGCTAATCTGTCAGCGGCAGCCCGCAGGCCAGAGAAAAAGGGGCTAGGACCGGCTTTGGGAGTTACACAATCTGATAATACATGCGCTAAGAACAAACATGTCAAGCTCACACCTTTACTGTTGGGGAAAAAAAACTCAAGGTGGCAATGTGGTGGGGCCAGTTTATGATGGAGGATTAGGCAAGTTACAACATTAGCTCCCAGGTATCTGCTGGCCCGTCTATATGAAGGGAGGATCCTGTGATGTTTAACTAAACCCCCGTAAATTAGTTTGGTACGGTCTCATTTTGTTCCAAAAGGCATCAGGAGACTGTAATTTTTGTCTTTATTCTTTGCATTACAGTTACATCCATGTTGTTTTGATTTCTTTTGCCTAAACTTTCTTCTCAAACCTCCTTTAGTGTCTAAAGTCATGAGAACATGTTCCATTTGCTGAGGATTTGCAGCAGCTTATGCATAGATTATATGAGAGATAAATTTCTCCCAACACTGACAAAGCTTTTAGACACTGTAATATCCTTGTGAGTGTATCGATATATACCCTAACCCCATTAGACTGGGAACATTCATCAAACTCACAAAATACATCTCCCCCGTGCAAACAACATCTAATCCACAGTGATAATGTTATTTTATCCAATAAGTTCCAAACCTGCATTACATCTGCAGATGTGAGCTTTCTGCACCGTCCTGATTTAACCACCAGCCCAACCACCTGGTTCACGACTAACCCGCTCTACCTGCTGAGGCACAGCTGCCAACAGTTGTGTGAACGGTTGCAAATCTGACTTTGCATGCAACGGGAGACTGTGAACAGCGGGTCGTGGTGCAGGAAGTTGTTGGGGGCGTGCAGCTCTTCATGTAACGGCTCACTGTGGCTGCTCCTTCTTCTCCCACATATTTGTATTTCAGACTGATGTATTTTCAGACTGATACTTTGGAGATGCATTTGCATGTGTAGATGCACAGATGGTGGAGAGTGCTAAGCACCCCGACGAACAGACTTCATTCCCCGAGACTTCCTCGTAATAAAAGGCCCAGCTTTGAATTGGGACTGCAGCGGTAGCAAATTTTTGGTTTGGAGCCCCTCAGCTATAGTCTGACGACGACTTAGCTTCCTGCATTCATATATCTGTTTACAGAGATTACATTAGCAGTAACTTAATACAACATTTGTTACAGGGAATGTCCACAGGCACCCAGTTAAAATGATGCACCAGTCATCCATAGGCACAGCCACCACTGTTTTACCTAAGACGCATTTAGTTATATGAAAATCTTTGCTATTTTCAAGTCATGCACAGTGAAGTAAACTGAAAGTGAAGTAAACTTGTTTCCGCCATTGAGCAACAACAGTTCTCTTTGGCGGATTTAAGCTGTGTGTGTGTCTTTTGCCATGTAATCCCAGGCCGACTCTTTGATGTGTTGATGAAGTTTCCCTGAAGCGAATACACTTTGCGAAAGTTTAAGGAGAAGAGGAATCATCATCATTCACAAGCTCTGATTACCATTCAGAAATTCAAATAACCTTGAGTATATAACCTCCCAGATTTTAGACAAAAATGTTTTTATTCCCTCCGTGAAAGGAGAAGGCTCAGTGAGAGCTATATCTAGCCACTCCCAAAGCCTTGAGATAAAGTCGAGCTTTGCAGACTGATAAAGAAACGGGAGGGAAAGAGACCGGAAATTTAAGATGTCATCTTCATCATATTTCACAGGAAAACTGACCTTTTTGTTCACTGTAGTTATATATCAAATCCTGAAGGTTTGTAGTCTCTGTACTTCTTTGGAACACGTAAGACAGCTGCTGCCGGGAAGAGATGTCCAAGCGTCCAGGAATTCTAGTTAGTTGTTTGACTTAATATTTCTGTTTATAACCCTTTGTTTATAACCCTTTCTGATAATATTTCAACAATGAACTCAAGACAAATACACATAATAAAAAACAGCAAAAAACTAGATCCTTGCTTGTGAACACATTTTCATGCAGATTTTGGGCCAAAATTCAACATTTGCAATTAGATTTAAATTAATAGCACCTAACCATAATGGTAACTAAAATCTTAAAACATGAACGTGCTGACATTATGATTGTGAATATGCTAACATATAGACATTGGTATTTCAGTGTTATAATATCATAGAGCCACAAGTTAGTCTTGTTTTGCTGCTGTCAGGCCTATAACATACACATGGTTTAGTGTAACCGTGAAAAAATAAGTAAAAAGTCACCTGGGACAATTAATATTCTTACCTATAAATATATTCATATCATACAAGAGTAGAATAGGAATATTTAAAATGGTTATCAGTAATCATCTTATGACCTGAATCCCATAAATCAAAAGAACAACAACAACACTTAGTGGCTTTAATCCTGTTGCTCGTGTTAGCTTCAAACAGCATCAGTCGTTTCCCCGGGGGCCGATGAGAACGATGACCTGAGAAAATGTCTGTGGTCACTTAGCAACAGCCACATTCCTCCTGGTGGTGTCTGTGTCCAGTCTGGGTTAGGGGGGCTATATTTAAGACTGACGACGCCGGTGGAACATAAAGCAGAAAAAAGTCTCCTGTCAGTGAAGGACCATCCTCTGTGTGCGCAGTGTACATAATTGAATGAGCCGAGAATTAATTTGCGCATCCGATGCAGCCTGGTGGCCTGGTTTCCATGGGAATGAGATGGTTTGTGAGGATGGAGTGATGGGAGACAGATGTGCGTGCGTGTTTGCGTTATTGATATGTATCGAGGTCAGAGAGGGAGCTGTGGCAGAGGCATGAAATGAGTCTTGGGTGTTGTCCCGTCAGCAGAGACGATGGGCTCCGGAGCCACCTTACCTGCTGGCCCGATCCATTACATATGACTCATTAGCACTCTGCACATGTCTCTCTGTGGAGTCTGGGGAGGCTATCGATCACAGAGCATCGGGACATTCAATCGATGACCTACTACAGTCATTGAAGCCATACGTTGCTGACTGTTTCATATGTCTGTACCACGGTTGCGTCTCCTCCTCCTCCTAAAATAAGCTGCTGAAAATAAACTACGGCCTGACTTGCACTCTGTGTTACTGAGGATGGGGAATGCTGCCATAATGGAGGAGACATTATACAGACACCTATAGAGCTCTGTGGGAGAAATCATGTGCGCTCTGGACAATGAGATTAACCACATCTGTCAGTGGCCTCATTTCATACAAGCAGCTCAGCTGAATGGAAGTGTTTGTCCTGCAGATGTATTGATCCCTCCTTCTGTTATCATCTCTCACTTCCTGTTTTACCATTGCCTCTCTCATGGCGATTCATTGATCCATCTAAATCTCTAAATAGAGTTTAGACTATGATTCTCTTATTAAGAGCGTTTAGAAAAGTCACACGATGGTTTCACCCTTTGAAGTTTTGCCGCACGAGAAGTAAAATCATAGTCACATTTTAGTTGCTAGTGTGGACGAAGATGAGGAATTCTGTAAACATGATGGAGGAATTTAGTCTGGTCTTATCTAATTGTTGCAATATAAATATGTTAATTTGTAGTTGATTTAACCAACAATGTTAAACAATGAGCTGCTGAGACTACACCCGACCATCCCAGCATGCGTTGCTAGACGTCTTAACCTGGTTGTTTGTTTTCGCAGAAATGAAAAAAGCCCTAACTATGACGAAGGTTCGTACTGAATTCAGAACATCATTCATCTCACGTGTGCGTGTAACGAGTGTCCTCAACTTTCTAGACGACTTACTATCAATGTACTTTTAAGTGCAGCAGTGTTCTGGCAACTCTCCTCTCTACCTTTCTTGCATGTTCTCCCTCTGCACTCAGGGCCTTCTCTCTCTGTCCAAAGACACGTCAGGTTAATTAGTGATTAATTGTCTCGACCCTTGTCTCATGTGTGGACCAACATTTCTCCAGTTAAATATATACTATTGCTATCTAAATGCTAAATAGTGTAGTGTCAATCAGGACAAAGGAGTTCTGCAAATACTGTGAGGAACAGCGGGGATTTAATCTTTTCTAACGTGTACAACCTGTGTTCAAGCCTGTAATTTGACGTCTGGTCGTCAAGAGCTTCCACAGACTAACAGTTTCCAGTACGTCGTTTAGTTTAACAAGGGTGCTGTCTGACTCAAAGTTTTATATTCGAGAAACGATGGAGGCTTTGAGGTATGATACACAACCACGCCTCAGAGTTTCCCCCTCATGCTTCTTTTGGTATTTACCCCTCGTGTGTAGCAACGCAGTGGTCACAACCGAAATACTTCTAGATTGCAGATCATTAAAATAATAAGGAATCGTTTGATATTCACCTCCAATTATATTGTCTGTGATAGGAGTTAATACAGCAGCATCAAATCTTTATGAGTGCCATAAATCTGTCACGCTGATTTCTATGGTTGATAAAGAGCATTAGTGCGTCAGATTGGATGCGCACATGCTGTGTTAAGATTGCACATTGCCCCCGGGCGCAGCAATGGGACAGCGCTGAGGCAGCTCGCGTGCAAAAAGTAACTCCCAGACACACCAAACAAGGCAGGGAGTGTTAGTTGGCAAGAGCTGCAGGAATGCTATTGTTCGACAGAGCAAAAAAAAAAAATGTATGAGAAAATGTCCGTTTGATGGCAGCCATCATTCACTTTCCCCGCTGTATTTTCTTAAAGCGCAGTTTTACTCCAAGGCAACTTCAGTGTCATACTGCATTAATCTTCAAACTGTTTTTTTAACAGTTTTTTTTTTTTTTTGCAATTGCTCCAAAACACTCAGTTAATTCTTTGCAAGGCTTTCAGGTTTCTCAATGAAATTTAAATAATGATCTCAATAATCTTATCTCAGGAAATTTAAGATTCTCGTGTCATGAATGAAAACCACTGTATTATTTCCACAGCTGACTTTGTAATAAGAAGCTACACATCTGAAATGCCACAGTTTTTTTTCTTTCGTTTTGTTTCTTTTTTTATTTATTTTTATAGGGAGAGATTTCCGAGGAATATGTTTGGCAGTAAACTGATGTCTGAGAGTTGAGACAGGCTCCAAACCTCCTGCTTGTCTTTGTCCTTGTAAGGAGACTCCTGGTGTGTTCCACTTTGACTCAGTCACACCAAAGGTACCGGAAAACCAGAGAGACATCTCTGGCAGAGAGACCAGGCAAAATACCTCTGCTATGCTGTAGTGTCAGCTTTGTTTGGGTTAGCCATTTTAATCTGGATGCTTGAAAACACTCGGTGGTTTTCCATTGGACTTTTATGGATTGCTGATCTGTAACCGCCCCAAATAATGTGGAGGCATTCGCTGCCTCATTGGCTCCATTACGGTTTGAAAGATGACATAAGTGGCCTTGACATATTGTTGATAGAGAGAGACCCGACGTCCCGTTATCGCCCACATGCCCTGAAAGAAAAGGTGTAGGCGTTTGGGATGTGACGCCATGAGAGATGCAGATGTGACAAACGGATTCGTGTCTGCAGAGGATGTGATGCAGTTGCAAACTCCGGTGACCTCAGCCAGAGTCCTGCGGCAGACGGGCCCCGAGTGTTGTGGACACAGTAAAGCACCGCTGCCAGCATTTTTAGAACAAGGCTTCAATCACAGAGCACTGCCAAGGAATACTTCTCTCTAAATAGACGGTGTATATTCAGCCGTTGCTGAATGGAAACCGGGCCGAGGTTTGTTGGTAAAGTGAATCTCTATAGTGATGCGTGTTGAGACTTTGTTTGTGTCTCCCCGTGGTAAAGGCTAGGGATAAGCTAGCAGCTAGGAATTCAATAGTGGTCG
Organism: Mugil cephalus; assembly: GCF_022458985.1. Taxonomy (NCBI): domain Eukaryota; kingdom Metazoa; phylum Chordata; class Actinopteri; order Mugiliformes; family Mugilidae; genus Mugil; species Mugil cephalus. The sequence continues at coordinate 8,021,250 of NC_061773.1, forward strand.
TCACATCTCCGCTTTCTCACTCTAATTAAACATATACGGTTTGGACGCAAGCCACTCACACCAGTACCCAGAAATCCTCCCACTGGCTCGCTCTTCTTCTCTCTCACACACTCACACAGAAAACACCCCTCTGCTTTTTATCCTCCTCTGTTGCCGTCCGTGTGGTCCACAGTGGCTCACTGTCACATGGGTGTCTGATGCTGTGTGGTTACTCCATATCGCTGAATGAGTGTCTTGTCCGTTCTCTGCCTCAAACTGTCTTTTGGGAAGCATCCGTGACTCAGCTCGCCTGCTGCCTCACATCCCAGGGCACGAGATGAGGGGCTGATGCAGTAGACTCCAGTGCTTTGTGTCCCAGACTATTAAATAGGCTCCTAATTCTCTTTATTCATAGCGAGCGGCCCCAGTGCAGAAGAGTGATACGGCAAGAGGGAAGGAGAGAAGGAAACGAGAGCTGTATTGCTAATCATAGCTCACAGCCAATCAGTATGGTGGATGGTGCTTTATTTTTGGACGGCAAGGTAGTTGGGTTAGTTGGTCTAGCACGTGTGGAGTGCGTGGCATGAAATAATGTACAAATATTAAAGGTCTGTGATGAGAGAGAACAATGAGTTGCATATACGTTGGACACGTCCAGTTTGGTTGTAAATACCTTCAATTTAAAGCATTTTCTGCATTTAAGCCCATATTCGTCATATAAATATAAATTTTAATTATTCTCCGTCAGTAGTTTTATTTATTCGCCTCAACTTGGTACATGTGAGAGTTGCACGAGAGACCGACTCCCACTCTCAGTTTTCATGAGGACTGAAGTATGCTAAGCGTGGAGGAATTCAAGCAGCAGCAGCAGCAGCAGCACAGAGGCACTCCACCCTCTTCTGTCGCTCAACGGTTCAAAGGCTTTTCACGAACGATGTTTGTTTTGTTTGTAAAAGGATGGGACTCCATTCTTCTTGGTAGTATTTATTGAGGCGGTGGGGTTGTAAAGGTGACCGTACAAAGGACGAACGAGACAAAGGGCTGAAAAACAGGGGTCGGAAAGTGGGTGTGATCCCACATTGTCAAGGGCGTTTTGTAATCAGAGATGGGAGTGTTATCCCCACAAAAGTACCATTACTCCGTCTAGTGGGTCCCACGGGACCGGCAACGGCAGTAACTGACCCACCTCTGTGTTCTGTGTTGCAGATGGGAGGAGGAGCTGTCCAAGCGAGAGCAGCTGGAGTCCATGGTTGAATCCCTGCAAGAGGTTGGGAAACATACATCAGCAACATATGTTAAACTAGCACGCACAGACTTTTATCCGAGCCTTGCTAAGTGACAAACTACTACATGGGGACGATTAACATCTGAGGGGAACATTGCGCACGTCTGAATCTGCTGCTACAGCACATGTATAAAACATACGATACATATAAACCACATGACACATGGTGTTTTATGCCGTGGGTGCTCAGCAGAGCTGATGCAGGAGCAGCTACAGCCCGGAGGTTGTTTGTCAGATCAGGAAAAAACATATTCCAAACCCATCAAGAGGAGCCTGTTGGCCTAGATAAAGATATGAACATCAGATATCACCATTACTTTTGTGCCTAGAGCAGGGTAAAGGAAATAGATGTAGAGGTAAAAATCAATTCAAAGAGTCACGCCTAAATGGCTACATCACAACCAGAACACATACACCATTCCAGCTGGTGTGTTAGTTATTCGTCTCGTTGGCATCCTGCACGTTTCTTTTCCTTTTTTTCTGCTTTTGCACGAATCGATCGGTGAAAGCGTTTGTCTTGGATTCTGGGTCAGCAAAACCCCAGACAGAGACGTAGAGTGCCATCGTCCTCCCCATTTAGAGGGCTTTAACCTTTTAGAGCGTGCAGGCAGATGTTGCCATGTATAGGAGAGGAGGAAATATGTACAGAGGTAGCAAATTCACAAGAAGCAGTAGTTTATTGTTTAGGGAACGGAGCCAGGGGCCTGTTACCACGTGATGATTTAATCCAGAAGCAAAGACTGTCTCTCTTCTAGTGACAGGTTAAAGCATATTAGCCATCATTTTAGCCTGTGTGAAGTGATACCTTAAAACTCAACGTTAACTAGCTAAATAGAAGAGCCATCTATTGGACTTTAGGTAATGAGAGTACTGTACATTATGTTCCAAGCTCCTAAGCAAAGATGTAACAAAGACCAAATGTGATGCTGGACAGTGCTGGGGGTCTGTGTCAAGCTCTGTCTGACAACGTTACGATGATCACAAGAGTCTTGAAAACCTCACCCGCTACCCGGGGATAATGGGGCATGAAAAAAATGCCATTAAACTTTATACCATTAAACTCTATACACATTAAACAAACAAGATTGAACCTGGTAATTAGGGAGATTTAGTGGTTCTCGTGGGTATATTTGTGTTACCTTTGGATAGATCCAGGCAAGCTGCTTCCCTGTTTCCAGCTAAGCTCAGCTAACCAGCTGCTAGGATTAGCTTCCTATTGATCAAAGAGGCAGTAGTGTTGGTTTAAATGAATTAAATGAATTTAAATATCTTATTTCCTAAACTATTATTTCCATTTTGTCTCTATGTGGTTGCATAACTTTCCTCTTTACACGCCCAGCTCTAAAGCATCTTTTGTATCGCTAAACGCTTCCAGTGAAGTTGAATGTTTGCATCTCGCAAATTTAAAAATAATAAACTCATATCATGCAAAGCCGCATTTGTTTAGTCGGGGTTTATCAGAGTGTAACCCGATTCCATCTTGTATCTACCCAAATGTGCCTTTCAAAACACTTTCTCAGACTCTAATAAACAAATTCAGTTTGTACACTTTGGTTAGGGATGTTTTTCTAACACTTGTTGTTTGAATTCCTTCGCTGTGACGTCCGCCCAGAGCGCCCAAGAGTCCTCAGCGATCCAGGGTGAGCTGAGCGAGAAGGTGGACAGGCTGAAGGCTGAACTCGTGGTCTTCAAGAGTCTGATGAGTGATGTAAGTATGTATGTATGTGTTTGTGCAGCCCCGGGGTGATGTCATTATCCCTTCCTCATGTCTGACAGAGCTTAACTTTCATACAAAGTGACTCCTAAATCAGCCACAGCAGTCATCAGTTACAGCAGTCACCATTCCTTTCCCGTGTGTCCTTAAGCTTTATTGTAACAGAAGTCGTCATTCACATGGGTCTGAAAAATAACACACACCCTTTCGGACTTCCTTCCTTATTTGCGAAGAATATATAATGCCATAAAGCCTCAAAGACAAGCATTCATTGAAAAAGCTCAAATGGCATCTGTAGATCAAGCACTTCCTGTTCCGTGCAGGCCTGTATTGTTCCCTGGCAGGTCTGCGCTGGTGTGATATACAGCCGTGATGTACTGCAGTGGGCCCAGTCACAGCTGGTGCTCGCTCAGGGATAAAGATAGTCGGGTTGCTACGTTTTGTTTTGGTAAAATCACTGTTATTTTTTTTTGTCCTGCTTATGTTCACTTTGGCGTCTGTGCACTGTCAATAGTTCATGTTATTTTCTGTGCTTTACTTCATCCCTCGTGTGCGTGTGAATCCAGAGACGGGTAAGTGGCGTGCTAGTAGGCGGAGTACATTATTTGATGCCTTATAGAGGTTAGACGTCCTGTAGTTTGTGGCTCTGGATGTGGTGATCTCTTGTTGTCTTTTGTCCCTGTGCAGAATTGATCACACAGTGACAGCCGTCACTGTGGCCTATTTGCATGTTCTATATCTGCCTCTGCAAACCTTATCAAAATGGAATATTTTTGCATGTGGGGAAAAAAATAAATAAAATGAGGATGCAAAACTAAACCTATGCAGTGAATTACAGATTTAAGACACAAGATAAAATTTGTCAAAAGCTGCAATAAATTAAATATGTGAATAGTACAATTATCAACAACACAGCTCATAATCATTATAGAATGGCATCACTTGTATTTGTTACTGGACCTCCGTAAGGGTGCATTATAGTTTAACGCTCAATGTGTTGGCTTTGGGTGCCACCATCATCTAACTCCATTTAACTGTTGGCTAAAATAGAAAATAAATAAATAAAAATAACAGTCTTTTATTCCTTCTGCTAGAAAGCTTTTAAACTAAGACCCCACTCATTTCAGATGAACTTTTATCTCTTTCTTTATTCTATTTATTCATGGGATTTTTACTACTGATTATATTGATCTTAAGGAGCAGTGATTTTTATGATCGATTATTATGTGCCCATGCACTTATTGTTTCCTTGGCTCACTTGTTTGTTTATTGGATTGGAGTTCTGGGTCTCAGTGTGTTGTGTTCACCACTGTTACTAAAACAGTGTGGCCCCTAGTGTTCAATGTAGGAACAGCAGTTGTTTTTATTGAAACTGAAAATTGCAGTTAATGTCTTCTGTGTAGTTTACACACGTTGGAAATTCATCCCGCGGGCCCTTTGTTTGACAGCCCTGAGAACAGAAAGTAAGCAACCTGTGATGACACTCACATGTCACTCAGACCAGCCACACCTTCACTTATGAGGCTTTAAATTATTTAAACGGGTGACGGTTATTATACATGGGGAGATTAGCTTTGAAGTCCAAAATTGTACCAGACTGCACGACATATTTATTTCTGATGTAAAGATTGATATTGAAACATGGAGGACCACGAGGATTGACTCATTTTTATGGCCAGCCTCAAGTGGCCTTTACTGGAACTGCAATTCTTTTAGGACTCCTCTCCTAGCCAAAGAAAGCTAACCTAATAAAATTGGTTGAATGATCCTTTAAATGAATAGTTGTCTAAAACAAATATAATCGTCCATTTTTAAAAGACTTAAATGATTAAACTGAATATTAAAAGAATCAGCTAATGTCAATCAATTTAAGGCCTTAGCCTGTCTCATCCAACATGTTTTCCCTTCCCCCTCACAGCAAATGTCTGACCTGGACTCCCAGATTCAGGAGAAAGCCAGGCGGGTGGACATGGACATCTGCAGGCGCATCGACATCACGGCCAAACTGTGTGACGTGGCCCAGCAACGCAACTCAGAAGACATGTCAAAGATGTTCAACGTCAGTCCTGCCAGGTCGATGCCCGAGAAGGCAAGTATCCGGCCATGTTGGACTCATGTACTGTCCGTTTGCTAGACGAGCTGACAGCAAATGCAGCAAAGAATATAAATTATTTCGTGAAGCAAACTGGCAGCTAAAATGAAATCAGAGCTGCCGGTCGCTCGCCGCGTGGTGACTTTGGTCCTTTCGCTGCCAGCTGATCATGCACTGAGTGACCCCTCTTAAGGTGCCGGCATACGCCACCAAATACACTCCCAAAGATATCAGTGTAGACTTGCAGATCACCTGCAGTAGTGGCTCTTACATTTAAACACACAAACAGAGAAAAGTGAAATGCTGATCTGGCATCTGTGCACTGCACACAGGGTTATCACATTGCACCGACATTGTTGGCTGAAGGCCAAGAATAGATCCTCTGTGGATCGAGCCGGTGGCTTCTCTTATGTCATATTTATTCAATGAAATACATGCAGTTTGTCAGTTTGCACTTTTACGTGCACGTAAGTATTGATCCGTAACTTATGAAGCAGGCTATGTACTGTATGCCAGAGAACAAGATGTATGTGTGCATCTACAGCTCATAAACAGGGATGCAGCCTGTTCTTCAGTTTTTCCCTTGAATCAGTTTTAAAATGAGTCGTTACATCAGGATGTCCTTGGATGCTGAAACAGAGCGTCTGCCTCTGTGTGTGTTGCAGGGTGCCATGGCCTGCTGCAGGAGAAAAGAGCGTAAAGCAGTGTCTGATGAGGAGAATTCGGAGATGGATGCCGAGCCGAGCCCCTCAGAAGAGGAGGTGCCCGGGTCGCTCAACATCACAGACGAGATGAAACGCATGCTCAACCAGCTGTGAGTTGCGCTGCATGTCCAACGTAATGAAGTCCTCGGATGTTCTGAATGAAACTGAGCGAGCTCTGCAGTTTAGGACAGGAGTTTCCTGCTGTTGTGACAAATCTGATATGCGTGTGTGTGTTTCTTCATCTCCCTCTTGTGTTTATATGAAGTGTTGCAACTGTCTAAGTCATCCTGCAAAGCTCAACTTTAAACCAAGCAAGAGAGCTGTGTACTCATCAGTAAAACCTTGAATATTTCTGTGAAACGTCTTTCAATCTTTTGCCTATCCGTCTATTTGTCTTTCCAACACATTTTCCACTTTGCATGCGACCTCTGCTTAATCTGGTGGCAGTGATACTCGCTTTCCTCCCTCTCCTTTCCATTCTCTGTCCTTGTCCTACACAGACATTGCTCAGATAACTCCTTTGTTGCCAGGCGCGAGACGTTTGAGATCGACGACGACTGCGACAGCCTGACGTGGGAGGAAAACGAGGAGACCCTGCTGCTGTGGGAGGACTTCACCAACTACAACGTGCCGTGCAACGTCGCTGCGATGACCTGCGCCACCACCTGCCCCTGCGAGTCGAGCGCCGAAGCCGCCGAGCCGGTGAGCCCTGTCTGCGTTAAATTGACCGCATGTGGTATTCAGACTCATGCAAGTCAAAGCGTAGATCATTGGCTGTGGTTGCTGTGTAAGACGTTCGCTCATGCAAGATGAATGAGGCCTCTGTCTGTGCTCTCTAAGGACTCCCAGGATGGAAGTCTTGGCAGCCTCATTGATGAAACAGAGTCACTATTTAAGACCAGAGAGCAGGAGTACCAGGAGACCATCGGCCAGATCGAGGTAGACAGATCTGTGTGTGTGTGTGTCTGTGTGTGCATGAAACATGATTTCCCTCTGGTACCCAGGAAGACTGAAGCATATAAAAACCGCTTGTAATTCATTTTAGCTATACTAGTGGCATGTTGTCTGTGACCATATTCTAGATTGAACTATTGCAGCAGGTATTTGATGGATTGCCATGAATTTTTCAGCAGACCATCATGGCACACAAAAGATTACTCCAACAGATTTTGGTCGTGCCCTGACTCAACATTTTCACTTGTCCTGTATAATATTGGATCTAATGGATGGATTGGCACATTGGATTGGTTCTTGGTTCCCAGAGGATTTGTTAGACACATTCACGGCCGCCTTAAACCCTTCACATAGTGCGAGGGGTTATTTGAAAAATGTGCTTTGTCCAATATTTAAATTTGTGGCTAAATATCCGGTAAACTAAATTCAGTTTGTTAGCATACTAATATGCTAATCTAAAATGATGGACACAGTAAACCTGCTAATACCTGCCTAGCATTTAGCTAGGTATAGCCTCACAGACCTACGGCAGAATCCTTGTCTTGTTTTTTGTTCCATTTTCCATTAAATTAATCCAGAGCCATATATTAGAGAGAGTCTGGCCAACTCAAGTCATGGGCGCCATGTTAATTACATCTGAGGGAAGATTGTACAGTGTAACCCTGTGGGGCGGATGTGGTATGTTGAAATAAATCATTTATTTTCACCGTTAACGGGCCTGTAAATGTTATCGCCAACGTCTGTCAATATGTAAAAGGTCCTCACATAAATATCCCAGCGTCTACTTACTTTAAATATCTTAAAGGAGCCTGTAAAATGCTTTGTAGCCCAATCGTCTCATCAGTCGTGGAGCTGTGTTTACCTTCTCCTCAGTCTCCCGTGTTCATGCATCACTATTAAAAATTTGAAATTACTCAGAAAAATTATAAATATTCAGAAATAGTGGTAATTAAACTAGTCCTACTGTTATTTAGTATTATCCTTACAACATTAGCACGCAAGCCATAATAACTTAGTAGTAACTGAGGCAAAGTTACAGGTCAGTTAAATTTGGCTATTTACATGGAGATTACGTGCACACGTGGGTTTCACAGTATACATGAAGGCAGCTCCTATTTTCTAAGCCTTTAGTCTATATAACTAGCATCAGGCTTGGTTAACTACAAACTTCATTCGTTTGTCAAGCGATGTTGGGCGTTTTTGAGATCAAGGTACACATTAATGATGGTATGACTTTATTTTTCCTATATAAAAGCTTACAAGTCAAAGAGAGACATTGATATTTACTTCACAAAAAAGGTAGAAATCAGTTGACATCCAGTTCTTCCTTTTAATCTTCTGCTCCCATAACTTTCTCCACTTTTGTATGGTGTTTTCCCTGATCCTGTGCTGGAGCCATAGGCATATCAGCATAGAAGGACAGCTCAGACAGCCCATTCCCCAGTTGGCCAGACTCTCTCTAATATACGGCTCTGAATGAATCCATTTTTATTCTTTCAGATGGAATTGGCCACAGCAAAGAGCGACATGAACCGACACCTGCACGAGTACATGGAGATGTGCAGCATGAAGAGGGGCCTCGACGTGCAGATGGAGACCTGTCGGCGGATGATTAAAGGTGGCAGGAACTCTCCTTCTTTCAGCTCTGTGGCCAGCAGCGACTCAGGGAACACGGACGAGATCCAGGACGAGATTTCGGACAAGGACGTAGAGGCCGAAGTCCCCGTTAGTTGATGCCGGGCTCCGTCCCATCTCCTCCTCCCGTCTGCCCCTGGTTATCACAGGGTTTAAAGACCCTGCTACAGCAGCGGACCATCCTAAATCTGGGCCTGTTTGGGCCCATTTTAATGGTGATGTTCACTGACGCAGGCCCAGAACTGGTGCTTTTATACTATTTCTGTTGTATAAAAAATGGTGGTGGGGGGGGGGTCGTCTTTGCTTGACAAAGAGAAGAGTGCATATAAAAGCCAAGCTGTGCTCTCTTCCTCACTGCTGCCTCGCTAGATCCTTGTCCAGAGCTTCACATAACTTCTGGGAGAAAAGAAATTTAATATTTTAAATGGCCTGAAAAGTATTTTCTACCCTATAAAGATCCTTTATTTCTAAAGGAATTGAATACAGTACATATTGTGCTCCTCATTTAGTGAACTAATATATTAATCACCAAAACCAAAACACACATCATCATTTACATTTTTAATATTTATTTTCGATAAAGATTCAAGATTCCTTGATCGGAATACTTTCTTGTTTTGGTTTTGCCATCATCATTATTATTATTATTATTATTATTATTATCATTATTATTTCCAGGTGGGGTATTTGCAGTCCAAACTAAATTGTCTGGGATTTAAGAGTCTTCTGCCCAGGAGACAAAAAGAAGTAGAGACAGATGGTGTTGGAGTTCTGGTGGTTTCTGAGGGAACTCTGCAGGCTTGCCAAAGCTGACCGAGGAAAGGAGCACAGCCTTTTCAAGCATCAGTGCACTACTGAAGTTCTATGCAATTTAGCTGGCCTTATTTTTTTGGACTGGCTTTCACCCTTCCTCTTTTTTCTTCTTAACACCCGTTTGCCTTTTGAGCGAGGCAGGTGTTTTCTATGTATCTGTTTGAGAGCTCTTGTCTGTGTGTGGCGTAACTGTATGGCAACGTTTTTCTTTTTTTTTTTTTTCTCACGAGCATCAAGCGTGAAAACTGGAACAGGCCCCGCCCCTTAAGACCATCACTTACAGCGATAATTTGCTGCATTTGCCAGATGTCGTGCTGCCGGAGCAGTAAGCAGGGAACGGGAAAACAATCGTTCTCATCTTGTGCAGTTTATTTGTGCACACCGAGATGCATCTTTTAAAAAAATACACCGATCAGCCATAAAATTATGATAATATTCGTCGTGGCACCTGTAAGTGAATAAGCAAGTAGACGGTTTTGTCCTCAAAGTTCATGTGTTAGACTCTTGCACAGTTGGAGGAGGCAGGAAAAATGGGCAAGTGGAAGGATTTGAGCGACTCTGACAAGGGCCAGATTGTGATGGCTGGACAACTGAGTCATAGCGTCTCCAAAACTGCAGATGTTGTGGGGTGTTCCCAGGGTTCCCAGTTCCTATTAAAACGGGTCAAAAGTGGAGAACCTGCAACTTTATCATGGTTTTAAAACCTATCTTAATATAATAAATAAATGATATAACTATCTGTTGGATGGGGACCCCTGCCTGACAACCTGCAGAACTTAAAGTGGAGTCCACGCATATCAGGGTGTTTCGGCATTGAAGGGGCCACCTACACAATGTTTCCTGGTTGTCGTAATGTTATGGCTGATCCGTGCAAACTCCTGCAGCTGCGCTAAAAGAATCGCCGTCGTAGTCGAAGCAAAACCACGCCCTCGAAACTTCTAAGCTAAACCAAAGGACACATTTTACAAAGCTTCTGCTTCACGTTACTCACGAATGTCATTTCTATTCATTTTACTTTAAGGAGATTTCTGTTGTGTGTGCGTTTTGGGTTGTTATACTGCTGATTGTAGACCACTTCCTGTTGTCCTGCAGGGGACGCTGTTCCAGACAGGTAGCAAGCCCTGCTCCCATGAATCGGGGCCAGAAACGTCAGACTGTACATAGAGGGCTACAGGCATGCGATCGTATACCCCAGAGGCCTTTTATTTTTTTTGTTCTTGTTGTTGTTTCTAATTGTCTTTTTGCAACTTATTGAGACGTGTCACAATTTTGCTCTTCAGTGCAGAAGCTGAACGACGCATGGGGGCAGGAGTGATCTTTCTATCACCTCTTTGTATTCTAACGTCTGTACGGTTTGCTGGATCAAAGATTAAGTGCTACTTCTATCTTGAAGTTTTACAGAAGCAGAATGTCAAAACACAGGCCGTTCGTTGTTTCAGCATGCTGGTATGGAGAAATGGGTCCTCGTTTTGTTTTTGTTTTTTATATATATAATATTATATTTTGAACTAAAATGCTGCAATGCAGACTGCGCGCTACGTTTTTATTCAAAACAGCGTCCATCCTAATCATTACGTAAGTGTATTTTTCACTGTTTTTAATCAGTCTGTGTCGAAGAGAAACTGTGTGTTGCTGTCGCCGTGTTCAGCTTTCGTTCATTTCGCAGGAAATAGATCACCCGTGACGACAACTAATTGATCACGTCAGACCTGAGTGAGGTCAGCAAAACTTTTATCATTTGAGTTGATATGAAACCAGCCTCATGAGTAACAAAGAGCCATCCTTTTACCGGTACTGTACTTTGTAGCGACGACATCGAACATTATTCATTCACTGCGTGGCTATAACATAACATCCAGGAACAGCAGGTCTGACTTTCACACCACTCTGACCCTCACACTAACCAGCCAACCAAAGCAGATGTGTGCAGTGAGACTTAATCAAGCTATGAATCCTACTAACGCTGGAAAGTGTTTGTAACGTGTCTTCCACAAATGTTTCACTTTTTCTTTTGAACATAATTTCAAAATATGTATTGTTTTCCCCCCATTATACTCAAAGCAGGTTAAATTCCCATTGAAAACAATGTAGCTTTATTGAATGTAGCTCGATCAGAGGCCTCCTCTAAAGACCTCAAAATTAAAAAAAAAAAAAAAACATGTAGCTGTTTAAAACCCAGGGATACATGGTGTGCTGTTGGTATGTTTTACTTTAGTAAACAGGTTCTGAGCCTGAACAAGATACAGAACGTGACCGAAGGTGTATGTAAATGAGGTCCTGGTGGATGTGAATGTTTAATACTAAAATAAAGCGGTTTTATACGAGCGGTTTTTATCAGTATGTGGTTAAATGTCGGCAAACAGTTCATTGACTTACCCTGTTGGCGTCATTCTTTAATTTCGTAACGGGGAGATAAAAGGTTCAGCAATACTCGTGGCCATATTTTAAGTCTCAGCTCAACAGTGTCGGACACTGGTCTTCGCGTTTCATTTTGCCTCACAGGCAGCAGCGTCCTGACGGTTTTATGTTATCGACTTTTATTTTACTGCTTTCTCTTTTAGATTTGTACCGTTATTTTTATTTGTCAAAAAAAAATATATTGACTCGGTGTACCGTATTCATATGGGACGAGGGCAGATTCTCTTTCAAAATTATGAATGTACTCTATTGGTATTGGGGTAAAATGAAATAAAATGGTGGATTGGATAAAAAAAAAAGAAATGGTTTATGGTCTTTTTTCATTACTTTATGTGATGCATGGATGTGTTTGTCTGTGAAGATTCTCAGTCATCCAGGAAAATGGTTCATCCAAAAACCAAGCTTAAAAAAATTCCATTTTCACACGTAGGAAGGGCTGTTTGTTGCGGTTTTCTTGATTTATTACGTTAAAGTCTGAATATTAAGCTGCACTTATAATTATTTTTAACCTGTTTTTACCTGTTCTTTTCTTCTTCAGAGGGTCTGTTAATAAAGTAAAGAAAAAAACACAATACACACACATACATTAAATTTTAGATTTATTTTATTTGATAATGTATGGACAGGCTTACTAAATATTCTAAAATATTTAATATGCACTTCAATGAAGAGAAACATAAAATATATATTTTTAAAATACTAATATTTTTGCGCTTAAAACCCATTAAAAGATTCTGTCGCCAAACAAAATTACAGGTCACGGCACAATGTCTATGTAATTTAACACTTTTAACATTTTATCTGCAAATTTTCAATTCTGCTCAGATGTACTGTTTGAAATTTAGAAATAAAAGTAAGAGCAGCAGTGAAGGGACAAGCAACAAAATCCATATCCGCTAACTAGCTTGCCAGTGAGTTAATAAGAGATGACAAACATGTCCAGATTACTTCCATATGTACCAATCGCTTGTTTTGTTTTTTTTATCCCTCCACCTCGAGGAACATGATTCTTTTGGCCACGTTCTCTTCACCATATTTCTCCTGCAGCTCCTGGCGAACGTCGGGATCATCCGAGAGCAAAAGGTTGTCGTCGTGGCGATGCCAAAATGGTCCAGAGATGGAGGTGGGATTTAAAAGCAGGTCCAGAGCAGCAGAGAAGTCTCCACTGGTCTTCAGCAAAGCTTTGGTCACACTAACTAAGTCCTGGGAGAAATAAAGTAAAGGTTAGAGATTCTGAACATCTGAGTTTCTCACATGATAACAAAAATAAAAAGATAAAATGTTGGTTAAAATAAAGACCAGGTCCGTCACACTCGCCTGTTGTGTCTGCTTCATCAGCTCTCTGATTCGCTGCTTATCCTCCTCTAATTGGACCTGAGTCAGAGAAAAGGCAGCGGCTTTTTGAACTGCTGGCTGAGTGTCTGGCGGAGCCGCTGAACCAAAAATGGACTGAGAGGCTTGTTCTTGAGATTCACTGTCAAATATGAACAGATGAGCCTTCGAGGTTGCATTGACAGCCTCAGAGACAGGAGGCTCAGCAGCAGCAGCAGCAGCAGCAGCAGGTTGAGGACAGGCTGCTTGTGGCGCCTCCTCCTGGACGATGGGTTCAGGTTCAGGTTCAGGTTGAGGGTTAGACTTTGAGGGAGCAGGATCTGCAGCCGTATCAGAAGGTGGGGGGTGGGCTTTTGTCGATGTGGCTGCCGTCTCAGCTGTGTCTCTTTGGAGATCTGGAGTTTCATCTTCATCAGACTGTGAGATGGGAACAGAACAGGGCTGTTTATTCTGATTAGTTATTTTGATGTAGTTTTGGAGAGAGACAGGAAGTAATGGAGTCAAAGGAATCAAACTCGAGCACATACAAGGTTTTCATTGTGACACGAATGCGGTTGGTTCGACAGTGTAGATGAGTTTTGTTTGTGCAGGTGAAATCTTGTGTATTTCCGTAAAAGCACTCGGACCAAAGGATAACAGCAAGTACATGACACACTTAACCAAATATTTACTTCTGACTGGCTTCTGAGTCTCTATTAATTCCTGAACTAGTGAGTAGTTCCAGTGAAACCGTCATCGCCTAAATGAATGAGCACTCTCAGTCTGTATTTAAAGTGGGCAACCATAGCAACAGGGATGCACTCAAAGCAACAATTAATTATTAATAACTGCATCATGTTAGCAGGATAAAATCTGATTACATTTAGCGTAGTCCTTGAGTGTCTCGTCCTCTGGATAGCGACTGTAACACACAGGCTCTGAGCTCACTCATGCTCTGCATCACATCAGGGATCGTCTCATATTTCTCATCCGACAGGCTACAGCTGACACACACTCACAGCCTGTTATTTGTTTATGAATATCTGTCTGGTTAGATAAGTGATCTTGTTGTCAAACATAGTGTCACATTAGATTTAGTGGGTTTCAACTGTGCACAGCGTTACAGTCTTTGAATCCCGTTAGCATGATGGTAGATTTTTTGGCTCACAGCGGAGACAAATGATTCTATGAGGTGACCCGGCTAGAAAAACATTTCCTGTTTATTAGAATAGTCAACACCATTTCTATTGTATTAGGACCTTAATAGATGGCGATGATTGTTCCAAGTTTTAGATGTTGCCACAGAAAATGAATTACGTCTTGTGAAAAAACTGTTTTGATTGTAAAAATTAGTTAAAACACAAACTAATTGTCCTTTTTCTTTTGTTAGTGGCCAGAGCATAAGTGAGATATACACCCAGCTTCACTCTCAATTAATTCCTGATAATGGACGGCGACCTCCTTGATGAACTGTACATCCATATGCAGGTAATAAATATATTTGCAACACAAAGCCTTGATCATGACGAGTAAAACCTGCATCCCACCTCACTTCCATGTTCAAATTCCTTCGCTGCCAGTTCAAGAATCCCTAGAGGTCTCTTATCTTTCTTCTTCTGTGGTGGTGAAGTAGGTTCATCTGAAATGCAGAAGACAATTCCAGTTGTCCCGATTGACAGAACATCTACTCAAATCAATATAAAAAAATAAAAATAAGATAACACTACTCATGTATTTCCATCTCCAGCCGAAGTGTTACAAACCTGCTTGCGTCGTTTCACAGACGTTTGTGGGTCCACTCTGCTCCCGCTGAACCTCTTCCTCTGCTGCCACTGTCTTCACTCTGGGTCTCTTAGAAGTAGACTTCTCCGCTGATTTGGTTTTCTTCGAAGATTGGGGAGAAGGTGTCGACCACTGAGCAGTTGATGAGGATCTGAGTTTTTTGCCATAAGGTTCAGGGGTCGATGACGCCTCCAACTCAAGTCGCCTACGAGTCATCCGACGCTCCGGCAGGTTTTGCTCAGGAGTGGCCTTCAGCTTCTCTTTTGTCTTCTTTGCAGAAGAAGGAGTTTTGAGCGAAGGCTCGGACTGAGTCGGTGCAGAGTCCTCCTCCAAACTTTGCTTCTGTGGGGAGAAAGTTTCCTGTGGTCCATGTCTCTCTGGTTGTGTAGTCTCACTTGTATTGAGTTGGGTATCTGTCTGTAGTTCTGCACGAGGCCCCTCTATTTGTAGCGAGGGAGGCGGCTCAGCTTCGACAGTTTCTACTTGTGTGTTTTCAGCTGCTTCTTCCTCTACCTGTCGGTTCACATGCTGATCTTCGGCAACGGGAGATGTGGACGTCGGTGCATCAGATTTGTCCGTTCTGCTTCCAGAAGGTGAGACCTGGGCATCCACCTGTGAGGAAACCAAACCAGCTCTGTCAACTTGTACTTTAAGCTTATTAACTTATTAGATCACATACACTCATTATGTCTTTAAATATTCAACTAAGCAAGTATTCGACTAAGTGAGTTACTTCTGTTTCTGCTGAATGTGTAACTTCTTCACAAGACGTCTTTTGAACATCTGTCTCTTGATTTTCTTTCTCCTAAAAAAAGACAGATGAGAGGATACATGTCCATTAATTATGTGTAAAGTAGTCATAATGTAGTACAGTGTCTTTCAATGTGTGTGTGTGTGTAATTAAACACTATATTTAGCTTAACAACAAGAGTGTTGTTGTGTCATCACTAATGGAAAGTCCACTTATGATGCATTTTACTTGAAATGACTTTTGTGCAATAAAGCCAACTTCCACCTCTAATGCAGAGATTGTAAAGCTTGTTCATGCTGTCTATTTTTTAATACCATCTGTTTGCATTGTTTCATGACAGTGATGACTTAGCTGGTCCACTGAAAATAAACAGCATTAAAATGTTCATTGCAAAATGACATATGTGGAAAATAAAGTGCTTTCTTCATGACTAAATTCCATTACAAAGTAAAATAACAGACCACTCATAATTACATTCTTGGCATCTTCCACATAAACTGATTAGTGGTCGCTCCAGCTTCTATTATCAGACCAGACAGATGCCTCTCGGTGGCCCACCAGGGGGAGCTGTTTACTTCAAAATAGATCTCAAAAAATGTTGCCTCATAAATGTCTTCATTTACACTGACACAGTCTTTAAGCTGCATCAGGCTGCATCTGAAACACTGACACATCCTGAACTGCAGAAGGCTGCACATCCAATAAACGCTTCTTGATGCAAAAATCTAATAACATCCATGTACACATCCTTGTATGTTATATTTAAAACACGAAAGCTGCAAATATAAAACACCTTTCCATTTATATTTTTCATCTCAGGTAACTGCTTGTCCTCTAGAGGGTCGAGGGCTGAAGTCTGTGCCAGCTCCTTTCAATATATTGTAGTACTAAACTAATAAATACACTTGCCACAAAGCGATGACAAAAATACATAATAAGCATGTTTGCCTGGTTTACATAAACAATACAAATACATATCTTTAGAACTTTAGTGTTATTAGTTTATGTTACGCACAAAACAAGGTTATAATGGTTTAACGTCTATGGAAGCCACCGTTCTTGTTGTGATGTGCATGAAGTCTGTGTCTATGTTGTGCCTATGAAAGAACAAAAAAAACAAAAAACAAAAAAACTTGGCTATAACTTCCAGGTATTTTATTACCTCAGTCATTTCCTCTGCTGGCTTGTTGTCTTCTTCCTTTGTTTCCACATCCACAAACTCTGACTGTTTCTTAGCCAGTCGTACTCTGTAGCGATATTTCATTGACTGCCAGCTGTGACAGGTCAGGCGCTGCTTCTCCATCTCCTGCCAAAGCCGGTTCCCCCCGATCTCCGCCTTGTGCTTTCTCACATATTTCAAAATGGCTTCATCTTCTTCAGGGGTGTAGTGAATCCTGCCTGGTTATAATGGAAAAAATGACAACATGCAGATTGTGACTATTGTTTCATTTATATTAAATACGAGAAAGAAAGGTGGTGATTCAACAGTATGATTATTTTGGAGTATGTTGTTTTTGGTGCTGTGAACCTGGATTAAACACTGAGATGTTTCTGTTATTTTTCCCAATTACTATTATTACTAGCACCATACCTCCTGAGAGTCCAGGAGAGCTGCCTTTGCTGGTGTTGAGTTTTGCGGAGGGTTTCTGGACTTCAGGATTTAGCCTGTAGTCCTCTATATTCAACTGTTCTTCCTTCTCAATGCAGTCTTCTATATACTGCGTTGACACATACCTGAAAACAAAAAAGTACAGCACATGGGGAAAAAAGACAAAGTTAAAGCAATTCAAACTTTGCAGTAGCACCCTGACAAGAGCAAAATATAAACTATCCCACAGATTTCTGCATCTTCTGTGTAGTGACAAAGAGGATCGCCAGCACAAGATAAACACAGTTAGTGGGATCATACCGTACATTAAAAAGGTGTCACACTGTGCATGTGCTCCAGAGCTGCCCTGGATGTGCACAGACTAAATCTAAAAACATGAACCATGAATAGGTCGAACAAATCTTTCAGCACTCACTACTGTCACTACAGTCTAGCACCTACCGATGAGCAGTAGATTCAGGAATAGAGCTCCTTTCCTCAGGATTGATCAGCAGGATCGCTCCTGGCTGCTGCATGTTGCACATCATCCCTCCTCCAGCGGAGATGAGTGGCTGGAGCTTGCGTTTGGCCGGACCCGGTCGCAGGAAGAACGACATGGGTTCACCATCCACGGTCATGAAGAGAACCGGCGAGACTGCAGCCGGGGCCGCGTCTTTCTGTTTGGATGTCATCATTAGGATAAATCACCTGGTAACAGAGATGAAACTTCAGTGAATTAAAAAGGGCGTTTTGTTAACATGCGATGTGCACAAGAACTGAACTCATAGTAGCACAGATTACTATAGAACCCAGCACCTAAAACAACCTCATGGTGCATGTAGAAACCTGTCAACAGCTAATTTGCCTGTCAGCATTTCTTTAAGGCTAATAAAAACGTGTTCATTAGCCTGCTACATTTCATTAAAATGCAGTCCTGTCTTCATGTAGCCTTTACTGTGTACAATCTGAAACTATTAAACAGCATACAACAGCATATACGGTATTGGGAAATATTATTATATGCTCCAAGAGACATACGAAGTAGCATAAAGGGCATTTAAAATAATATTTTTGACAGGAAGAAGCTAAAAACAGGTGTAAACACTCTCACGTGAACAGCAAGGGGACGTTTCCGTTATGAACAGCAACGTTAGCAACACAGCGTGGCTAACACATTTATCCTCAACGTAGGGACCAATGTATGCCAGTTAATGGTAGATATAGATGGCAGATAAATGTATAAGAAATGTAATTTAATTTTTACCGAGTACTTGTCGTGTGTTGACTTCCTAGCTGAACTTTCCCGCCCCGACAAAAACCAAAACAGAACTTACTTCCGGGTCTTTTTCTTTCTCGGTGATTTGTTTCCAGTTCGTGTAGCTTTACCGCCCCCACTGTTCGTATCTATTTTAACATTGGAACCGGGGGTTTTATTGCAGGACTGTTGTATTATGATGCATTGTTGTTTTCACTAGTATACCTAATGTTCTGGCCAGTGTGTGATATTATCTACATTTTGAAAGTACCCCATAAAAACATAAATGAAAATGCATCATATTGGTCATCAGCTCATACAAAAATGAATTTACTGTGTTCATTCATGCAGTCCTTTCCTCATAGGCGCTTAAATTTGCCTTTCACTCAGTGAAATGTAGTCAAGATTTCATTTGTCTTTGTCATTCTTCCATAAAGCATTGACTTGTGTAAAACCAGGGCAACAATCGTTAGTGGCTCCCATCTAATCTGCCGAAGCCTTTAGCTTAGCTCCTCAACTATTTATTATTATCTATTCATTTATATTATAAAACAAGGGAAAGTAGTAGTTTAAAATTGGTGTCCATGCAACATAGTGCAAAAGGGGTGTTTTTACTATATGTTCATCTAAACTGCTTCCTCCTCTTCACTGAATAACAACCAAAATACCAAAGAGACGTTACAAAAGTATAACTGAGAGCAGCGATGACAAAAGATGACCTGCATCTGATTAATTTTCTCATGAGGGTTGAAATTTGGCTCAGAAGCTGACAAATATGAGATCATCTCTACATGTTTGCAAATACACGGTGACCTGTAATGTGCAAAAACAAAAACTTTACTGATTTCTTCCAGTACGAATGATAAATATTAAGAGTTGTCAGAGCCACACAGAGTCAGGGAGCTGGAGATCTTGTGTCCACAAATGTGACAAATTACACCTCTGGAATAAAGTCCATAAACTCAGTGGGAGATAATGCTTCTCATCAGTTGATCGCACCCCTGAGACAGGTGCTGAATAGTTAGATGGAAAACTGCTGCACTGATTTCAGCACCTCATTATGAAACACATCGGGTTTTATGAAGTTTTATGAAACGACTTCAGTCACACGGAACGAAAAATGACTTTCAGCTGAAATGTGGGAACATATGTTATGCTCGGTTCGTGAAAGAAGCATAAATTGCTGCACACATTTAATGACACGCACATGCTTATTTTCTTTGTTGCTGAATATGTTCAGTAAAACGTGACCAGCCTCGACCACAGAAGTCAGCATTTCCTCATATTATACAACTTT
This sequence comes from Mugil cephalus, assembly GCF_022458985.1. Lineage (NCBI taxonomy): Eukaryota > Metazoa > Chordata > Actinopteri > Mugiliformes > Mugilidae > Mugil > Mugil cephalus. The sequence goes on from NC_061773.1 coordinate 8,040,828, forward strand.
TTAGAAGTGTTTCCTCTCACGGTCTCATCACGCAAAATTGCAGAAGGACCAAAGTTAGCTTCCAATGTCTTGGTGGTGGAATTTAATGTGACCTCTGATATACACCAATCAGGCATAACATTATGACCACATTCCTAATATTGTGTAGTTCTCCCTTGTGCCACCAAACAGTTGTGACTCATCTGAGAATTGGCATGGTCCTTCTGAGGGTGTCCTGTGGTGTCTGGTAATAGGATGTTGTCAGTGAGGGCCTTTGGGTCCTATGGGGTCCTAAAGGGAGGGGCCTCTGTGGATCATCCTACAGATACTTGATCAGTTTGGGTTGTGGTGAATGTGGAGGCCAGGTCAACACCTTGTGCCAACTGTTAGTGGTCCTAATGTTATGGCTGATCAATATAAACTGTACATATATTAGAAGCTTTTTTTTTTCTTGTAGTTTTTTACTTGGTAATAGAAACAAGTAATGCGTAGTGTTTTAATGTCCCTTACTGTTTTAATTTTAGCCTTTCCACTTCTGTCGTGAAGGTTGGACCTCATCGACATTTTCTAACAATTTTTCATCCGACTCATTGTTACTGTTAGATATGATGACGTATAACATGCAGCTTTATATTTTCTTACGCTCTGTTCAGTTAAAGTCTCTGAGGCCATGGGAAGGAACTGGACCGGCCTGTTTACCGTATCGCCTCACTGACCCTGCCTCCCTCACAGCCCTGACAGCTACACTATTGTTATTGGCCTCTACTGTCGCTCTCTCTCCTCAGCCCGGCCAGCTGAAACAATACAGAGTCGCAGAGGTGCCGCAACTCCTCCAAATCAACGTATGTTTGTAGACAATCAGTAACAGTTAAAGATACATGTGAAGATATTCACTCCTTTGAGCCACTTGTGGCCCCTGACCTGAGTGGCTGCCCTGAAATAATCAACTCATTCTTGACTCACACTAAAGGGCTGATCTGCTGCGTTGATATCAGGGAAGGGTTCCTTTTTGTTGTGTTTTGGGTTTTTTTTTTTGTTGTTTTTTCTCAGAATCAGCAGCTGCAGAGGAGATGTGTGGTTGGGTCATCAGAACACAAGGCATTTTGGTTTGGTTGACTCCGGCTGAAGAAGCAGAAGCTGAAGAGACGTCCCTTGGTCCTCACCAGGTGTTTCCAGTCAGCAGAGGGAGACATTGCACTGTTGAACATCTGAACATCAAGTTGGTAAATCGAGCTACGTTTTCATTGCTTCCTGTCTTCTGTTCTTCTTGTTTGCAGAATCTGGAAACAAATTAAACGAACAGAGCACACCTTTAGTCAGGTAAATACACCTTAGGCCTGAGCCTTAACCTGAAACTAATGCCTGTGAGCGAGTCACCTCTCAAGAAGACAGACTGAGATGGCAGTGCAAGTGTTAATAGTCACTGGCAGGCCTTGATCCTCCCTGTACGAACGCCGCCACAGACTAAAGTGACCCCAGTCCATCTGAGTGAATGTTAGCATTCAGTTTTGCTACTGCCGGAAACACAGAAACTATTGATGATAACCCACGAAGGATGAAAAGAACTGAGCGTTGTCCCTTATGACTGCAGATCTGAACTCCAACTTCTTTTGACATTGTCAACCTCAGAGAGCCTGACTTTGCGTAGTCTTGTTAAGTAACAAAAGACATTTTAGCTTTTCCTCTCAGAGTTTTATTTATTCATTTTTAATACTGTCAAACGTCGAACAGATTGATCGCAGGGCTGCTGTGGATTCATTTGGATTAATCACAGTTACATATCATTCATTTTTAATTAATCCCGTTTCATTGTGTAAGAGCAAACACACTCAAGGAGGGGAATATATATGCACTTAACATGTTGATTAAACACCTTCAACAGTTCCATCAAAACAACATAAAACAGCTTAACAACTTTTTGTCTCTTCCACATTAATTTGGCTGTGTTCCTCCTCTTTCAGCAGCTACTAAGACAAACCAACTTGTTGACATTGTCCGAGAGTAGAGCTGACCGCTTCTTATTTACTATGTTGCTGCAACCGAGAACAGTCTCTCACATGGAACAGTGGTTGTAGGAGTGGACAGATATTTGCAAGGCAGCGTTGGCGCTGTGTTTTTGTCTTGGTTTGTCTAAAGCTGGGCGACGCGTCGATAGTACATTTGCACACGCGCAGCGGTAACTCTACTTGGATAAACTGCCTGAAATGTGTTGCCAGAGACTTTCAGAGTCATTCTGCTTCAGGTGGGTTAACTGCGTTAAACATTGTAATCAGATTAATCACGATGATGGATCAGTCTGTGGTAACGTGTTCATTTTGACAGCCCTCTTTATATCATAAAACTCGGTCACAAAAGACGGAATGACATCAATAAACACACAGAGGGCAAGTAATGACGACCTGTTTATCGCCTACATTCACGTCTCTTCACTCCGTGAACGCTGGCGGTTCGGGAAATGGGCTTATTCGCTTTCTTGAAGAGAGAGAAAATCGATACCACTCTCGTGTGTGTGTGTGTCCGTCTGTATGTGTGCGTGTGAAATATAAAGAGAGGTATGAGACAGCTTAGCTCCAAATAAAACACTGGAAACTGCGAGGCAGGTTTTGTCTACAGGTAACAAAACACCTATCATCGGCCCTAAGGAGCATTAATTAACATGTTAGCCTATATCTCACTGGCTGAATCCAGACAAAAAGCAAAGCGGATTTTGTTTGAACTTGTACCTGTCCTTAAACCAAGGTACCATGTAATCTGTGTCCCTGTTTCACACTCGTGTTTATATTAGGAGTGAATTATTGTAGTTATTTTAAAGCCTTAATAAATTCAGGCTATCCCACTGGACTGATCATGAATGTCACAACACACTATGTCATTAGTAAGAGCCTCATCGCTGTCATGTGATTGAACCAGCTTTAAACTGGTGTCACTCAGTGGAGTCAGTGAATCATTTGGAAAAACTTTCTCAACAAAGGGGACCTGTTGCATTTGGCAGCCGTGCCACTTGAGGACAAACTCACATAATGTCAAAAAAATGTTGCTGGGTGGTGGATGACATTTGAACAGGAGCAATTCTACGTTATTGCAACATAATGGTTTCATGTCGGGCCGCAGTGGACTTTATTACCATTACGTACCGTCATTACGTTGTATTTTAGATGAATTATGACGTCTGATTTAACCGAGAGGAAAATTTTTATGTTCCATCTAAGATATGAACACAAAAAAAGCTCAAAACGGATCAGAACAGAACAGAATTTCGACAGCACATAAAACAATCTGAGGATCGCGGAAGGTGGCGACACAAGAATAAACCTCGAAACTGTATAAACATACCCTAAGGAGGCCAAGATTCATTACACTTTTACTACTTTAATTACATCAGTACATAAATACAAATACAGCCTGCTCTGTTTTACAATATGTTGCCCAACTTTTTCATAACTTATAAAGATTAAAATCTCGAAGAAACAAAGCGAAACTAAATATTTAGCTCCGATTGGGGTCAAGTACCAGCCTCTGTGGAAAGAATCCTCAAATGGCCACTGACCTAAAGCAAGTCAATTCCAGTGGAACTCCATGTTTAAATACCAGAAACAAACATGTTTACAGAGTGGTGCAATAAAGTGAAGAGAATTTCCCCTAATCATTGAAACTATACAGAGCAACATTTATATAATTTTCTGATTTAAAGTGCATCAAGGCTTAAGGTCACATAAATTGTTAAAAAATAAAAGTTTAAAGCTTTCAAAAATTAACTAAAATTATCATCAGAATGTAAATTACTAGCAGCTATGGCGTTACGTCACAAGAGAGACACAAGACACAAGAGACATCAGCTGAAGTTAACATGCTAACCAGCTAACATCGGCCCAGATGTTGAAACCTCTGTGTACAGCAGGATGGAGCCGTTCATCAGGCAGGTCCGTGTGAATACCATCCTCTTATTGTCTCCACAACCTTCAAAATAAAAACTGTCCAAAAACTCTCAAGCGGACGTCATGAAAGATCCTATTTGTGAATCGTAAATTTCCAAAAAGTGTTTAAAAAGGTAACTGGAGTTTTGAGAAGACCTTGTTCAGGTCTATGAGACTGGTGGGATGTTAAGGTTTAAATAGGAAACTGTTTGGGTAAAAACCCATCATAAATGTGCTTGACTTTCTAAAAACGACCAGAAAGTGTTGCCACAAATGTCCATTAATAACTAGATATTTACCAGTAGTTGAGGAAGGAGGCTGTTTGTTCCTGTCCTCTTTCGCTATGAATAGTGCTCTAACGGCCCATTATCAGTCAGAGGCTCCAGTCTCAAGGTGTGATGGTGCTCTTGAGGACAAAACTTAGGACTGGATGGTAAATTGATGGCAGATTATATTTCAGTCCTCTGTATGGAGATGGTTTTTCCAGTTTGAATCATTTCCTGATGAGCTGGCTCTATTGTGTTGGTTCATGTGTTTGTGGATGGGTTGTTTGGTTTCCCCAAAGTACAAGTCTGTACATTCCTCACTGCACTGAACAGCGTACACAACATTACTCTGTTTCTGCCTGGGTGTGAGGTGTATTACCGGGTTTTATAATACACTGAAATACAGGGTTTCCAGAAAATTCTACTGAATTTCTCCATCTACGCCAGTTATGTAGTGGATGGCGATGTTCTTCCTCCTGTTGTTCTCCTCCTCTCCGCCTTTGACAAGGACCCAGCTGGGATATCCACACGTCTTGAGAGTTTGTTTGATATGATTTCCCTCCAGTATGTGGGTACAGCCTGTGCTTGGGTTCTGATGACTCCTAGTTTGTGTTTCAGGTGGTGGTGGTGGGGTTGGTCTTCTTCCAGGTGAACCAGACATACCAAAGAGGACAGTCTGGACTCCTTGGACCTTTTTTAATATACCATGACCTGGATGACTGAGAACCTTCACAGACATAGATGGTAAATTAATATCTTGCAGATGTCGTTAGCACTGATTCTGGTTTCAAACCCGCCGGGCCCAATGTGTGAACACTTTGGGTGGTGTCCATTGTGCACACCATCCCCTCCAGCCCGTTGACAGCTGGGATATACTCCAGCCCCCTTCCTACCCTCTACACAGCATAAGTGGTAACCTGCTTGTAAGCACGTGTCGCAGAGCAATAGCATACTTGGTAGTAGTCGATAGTACCACTTGAATGCCAAACAACTTCCCATGCCGTAATCACGAGCTCACGTGTTTCATTTAGATTTAGTCCTAGTACAGCTCCTAGCCATAGCCCCACTTCCACACAGAGGAATCCGTTGACGTGGAGGCCTGGTTCGGGCAGCAAGCCAAGACAACGAAACTCAGTCGACAGATTGGTGATTTTTTTTAAAGGAAATGTGTCTACTCACGGTGCACGAGGCAAAAACATGACACCGTTTCAGGACAAACTGTCCGTAACGGACGTGAGCCAGTTTTACATGTTCTTGCCCCGTTGTCAGTTGTCAGTTAGTAGTAATTATTATTTTTTCCCTTGCGCTTAAGAAGACTCTGAGTAGGAATTTAAACACATTTGACGCGTAAGTCAGAGCCAGTACCTCCAGGTTATTTAAAACAGTGACCCCTTCTCTTTTCAATTTACTGATTGGTCCTTTCATTATTTCATGTGCCTGTTAGACCTGGAGGACATGAGCGAATGAGTCACATAATTAAACATATATATATGTAAAAAAAAAAAAAGTGCGAAATTGAAATGAGAATCATTCCATAGAAATGTGAGAAAAAGGCAACAGTAGAAGTGTTGAAATGAAGCCCATTCACGGGGCTACATTAGTCTTTAACCGAATGTGTTTCATCTGCTGAAAGGCTGAGATGTTTTCCCGACAGGAACATGATGTGCCTCAACATAAATTCCTGAGGTGTTTTCTGTGCAAACACCAGATTAAATAAAACCTTGTCTCGAGAGCTACATTCATCTTACAGTGGCAGGTGTATCGCCTCAGAAACGCGGTCCGCACAAGGACACACACATATCAGGTATCGCACACGGTGGTGGGAGTACTATTCCTCCCTGTTACTAAAACAAAAGAACAAAAAAAAAAAAGAAGCTGCCGTTTCTTAAGGAGCTCAAACAAAAACACAACTTCCTTGTGTAAATCACAAATGCTATCTTTGGACTTGGCTCCGCGTGGACAGACAACAGCAGAAATATACTTTCTGAAAATGATTTGGCAGATTAGCTCAGGAATCTTGGCAGCGGTCGGTCAGCAGAGACCCACTGCAACAAAGTGAGGATATGCTGACTCGACATAAAGAACACATTTAATTACCATCATCATCAGCCATCCAAGAGGACCATCCGGCCCCGAGCCAGAAACCCCCCACAATCATCTGCCAATTCAAAGGCTTATTTTTAGGGGCCAAACTTCTCCTTTACTCAGCTTCGTTCTCACGTCCTCCGGGCTATTCTCTCAGCACTTGTGCCTGGCTTTCCCCTTTTTTTACAGCCCACTTATATTCCTCCTTGTTCCCATCATTTATAACCCGAGCAGAAGAGGCAGAGGTGGAGGAAGTCCTGTTTGAGAAGTATTATTAGCAAAAATGTATTTAAACTATAGAATCATCTATCATCCAGGAGACATTCCTTTTCAACACACCGCTGACTTGTTGAATCTATAAAATACTTTGTTTGATATGGTTAAATTTCAGGGTTTTTTACAGGTTAAGTCTCTGTAACGAAACCAATTAGTAATAGCTGACAAATAAATCTGCTGCAATTAGTGTTGTTAAATAAAAAAATTCAACTTTATTATTCATGTACCACTCCCTTAACAGCAACCTGTCATGCCAGGTTTTCCATTGCGTCAATCCAACTTTTTGGGCCTCACACCCACTCATTTCTTAACATTTTAGTTCTTACATGTCGAAATCTCTGATGACAGGTTCCTGATGAATCGGATGAGGAGCTGAAGCGTGCAGAAGTTCGGGTTTTGGGTTGGGAAGACAAATTTGATATGTTTGATATATTGCAGCCTGTATTGTTGGTGGTGAGCTCGCGAGTTCCAAGTTAGTCAACGCATCATCTACTCTCAGATCACCACGGGAAGAAGCCACCCAGAGAGTATTTTTTCTGCCATACAGCCCATGATTCCCACCTCTTGATTAAATTATCCTGCAAACCATCATCCAGGTCTGTTGTCGGACGAGTTCCACATCATAGAAGTATCTGCGGATGGTAGACACTGGTTGCTTTGGTGTCCGTGTGCCGTCGTAGAGATTAAAGAAAGTCGCTCGGAACGGAACCATTTTATTTATTGTTCCTTTGCCATTAGACAGTATATGATAATATAATTGATAATTTCATACATATTCTTTCCTCTGCTTCTAAGCCAGCTCATGAGTGTGCACTGAAATAGGAACGAGGGCACCGGGGCTGTTTAGCTGGAAGAACAGTGACCCTCATTAGACCTATTTTACAAGTTCCTCTTTTAAACATATCACATCTCATCTTATGGATAATATGAATGACGATAACATTGACAATGAATGACAGACAGCAGGCATGTCCTAATCAGTATGTGGAGTTTGGCATCAAGGCCGGCCTCTTCTTTTAAACAAGTGGATCTTTTGAAGTAATTCGCTTTAGGTCTGCCATAAACCCAGACCACGTCCCTGCAGTGTTGCCAAAATTAGTTTTAATATTTTAAGGACAGTTGGCTGGCGTCAAAACTGCCAAAAATCAAAGGAGAAGAAGAAAAATAAGAGGAAGCAAAACCATGCGACTAAACATGTCTGGTGTATGGAAGTACTTTAGCAATTTGTGAATTGTGTAATGTGGATGTTTGACGAGGCGGGAGTCAGAGATCATCATCCAGTGCTATGAACTTAATTTGCCACCTACAAATAAATTACAGAGGGGGAATACATCAGTACATTGAGGAAAACAAACTAATATCCTGATTAAAAGAAGAGAAAGTTCTCCGCTAAGGCAAACATTATTACAGAGAGGGCTACGTAGCTTTTATAGCTGGCCGAGTGGAGGAAGTTTTGCCCTCATTTGGAGCTTCTTGAGCAAGATATGACCTACCCTCTTGACACTACATCAATGTTGACGGCCCTCACTGTACTGTCACATGGTGCACATGTGATCTATGAGGATACAAGTAAGATAAGAAAAACTTTAATGAATCATCAAGGGAGGAAATTTTGTTTATCTAAGATCAGATCGGGACTTGGATCGGCCGATACTCAATATTAAATGGTCTGGAACAGATCAAGGGGCAAGAAGACTTGACTGGGACATCCTAAGTAGGTAATAATATTTTTACACACAGAACTACAAATACTTGGGAGACAATGGTTTAAAGAGAGAATAACAGATGATTTTCTTTTGTTATTATCCTCTGTTATCTGTATTTTTGTGCGAAAGTCAAACTTTCTGTCGCTATGATTATTATTTGTTTCTGGCCTACAAATGTACTCTCCTGGTTCACTGTTCATGTCAGTATGTCTAGTGAAATAAAATTAACAAAACTATTATTAACCAACTGAAATCTTACCGAGTCATACAAAATGATAATTATTTTCTTTATGTGAATGTAATACTCAATAGACACAAATGCATTTTGTATTTACAGATCCTGAAGCTGAATCTTAGTTGAGGGTCTTTTCCTGCTTGTTTGTGAGTGAGACTGAGAGCAGCGAAAAGAGGAAGAATGGCGCCCACAGTCAGATTCACCGGTTTCAAGTCAGCACTCAGCTTTATATGTTCCTCAATCCGAGGATGACGCACGCTGTACAATGGTAGGTATTCACAAAAGTGCAAACAGCATTTTTTAGCAGTAAGGTGGGAGAGTAAAAGTCTCATATCTGATCTTTGTAGAATTAAATCTCAGAGAACTGTCTACTGAGAGAAAGCAACATGTGATCACAGATTGTGTGAGTTTGGCGAGAAGCCAGAGAGCTCGGTGCAGATGAACCTGTGCCTGTGTACTGAGTTGACCTGACGTCTCAGCGTGTTAGGGTTTGATGTCCTGAGTTTAGAGCGACTCTGACCTTGCTGTCGCACGCTATCCAGCCTCTTTTCAGGTCTCTTTGTAGAATTGATTTGTCTAAAAAAGGGACAAAGGGTGATGCCCCCCCCTCCCCTCCCAAAAAAGGCAAACATTAAAAACCACTTCCCTGCTGGCTGATCAAATTCATATCCACAGACTTTGGTCTTCCGACGGAGTTCGTCAGAGTTCACATGTTGCAATCCTTCCAGCAGGGTGTGTGTGTGTTTGGTAAGAGACACAGAGGACAGCTGATGTAATGACTGTAAAATACATTTCCAAGAGTTTGAGGACTGGAATGCCTTCAAGGAAGACACTGTTAGGAAATGGTTTTTGACAATACGTGTGCAGGCACTCGGCTAGATGAACAAGACACATACTTGAAGTAAAAAGTTAGAAAATATTTTATTTACAACAAATTTCTATCAATCCAGTCTTTGTATGGAGAGCCCCCCTCGCCCACCCCCACCCACCCACAGCAACAACATCTGATGGATCAGACAGAGAAGACCGTTTCCATAGATACAAAATAATTTCATAGTAAAAATTATAGCTCAACAGGTTTTACAGAATTAGAAATAACACAACTAAGGCTTGAAAGCCAATTGCATTCAATAATTTCATCCATACATAAAATACATGAATATATATCATGTTTTTAACAGAGCATTCATTCCACAAACAGAAAAACTAAACAAAACAAACAAAAAAAAAATCAAATCTTAAAGGCACAACATGGCATATAGGGTTTTCAGTGTGCCTCTTGTTGGGTCCACTCTTTCTCACAGTTTTTTTTTTCTGCAAATGTCAGAGACTAAAATATGTTACAGACAATAATCAGATGTCAATCTGTTTTTGGATAAAGCTGATTAAAAAGAGATAGCACCTTCACCCAGATGCCAAAACAGAAAATGACTATCCGTGAATAGTTTTGCGTGTGAGCATTCAAGCATTTGTGCGTGTTCGCGGAGGTACTGAAGCACGTACACACTGCTGCTGCTGCCTATGATAGTTGTAACGCAACGTGTAGATAAGCTGCACATGAAAAACGCATATTCCACTGTGTCGGACTTGGTGTAAGATATTCACAGTGATGCATGTCTCCTTAAGGCACATGAAGAAGCATGTCAATAAGAAAGTCCCCGCTCTTTCTGCTAGTCATAGATGCTCTTCGTGTTTGGTGCAATAGGTGGCAGTTTCATATTTGCATTGGCAGTCTACTCATAACACAATGTCCAGGCTCAGCAGAGGATAAATGACTGTTATTCACCACAAGTTGTCACCCTGTCTAGACAAGATCGAACACTCACAATCTCTATTTTTTTTCACTTGATTTCTCTTTTCTCGTTCTTCCCCATCACTTTCTTAATTTCAGTCATCGCTTAATCACAACTCATGATTTCATTTTCAAAAAAATCGCTTCATTTGATCTTTCTTTTACACTTCTTCGCACTTTTCTGTACTCGTCCTCTGCTCCGGTGGATTTCTAATACAAGTCCTTCATGATCTCCTGCAGCAGTGGGTGTAAGCACATGTCCACCTCGGTCTTCTTCAGCAGCTGGATGAGGTGGACGTGATTGGTGACTATCTGACGCAGGTCCGTCATCTTCTGGAGCAGCTTGGCGAACAGCTGCAGAGAGTCTGGGTGGTTAAGTTTCAGCTGCAGCTCCAGAGAGTGAAGCACCGTCTCCTGGAGCTTCTCGATGGGCTTCACGTTCAGCAGGCCCGGACGGTCTGGACGAACACAGAGACACAGAGAGAGAAGACGATATATCAGTCTGAACCTGACACTGTCAATAAAAAGTGACGGGGGAAAAAAGTAAACAATATAGCAGAGACAGGTGGAAAAGGAAGACGATTTAAATAATTAAAATTGCAGTGAGAAGAGCAAATAGCTCAACACAAACACCTGAACTAAGCTTATTATGAGTCTGAGTCACTTATCTTTGCCTTGACCACCAATCTTAGCCATTGAAGTTAATTATTGACTTAGATGTTTGATTTAATCCTCAGTATGTTTAAGGTCAGGTTTTTATGAACACACTAAAGAACAACTCGTGAGGATGATGTCAAAAATAAGAGCAAAGGAAGTCGGTTTGGTTTGTTCAGACACCGGCATGAAGACTTTACTGTGAAGTTATTAGAGAGAAGACGAACCTCTGCGCCGCCTCCTCTTACCAGTATTTTTCATTTTACCATAAATGATCAATAATGGTGTAGAAACGTGAATAAGGAGCGAGCTGAGTAATTCTCAGTCACGCATGTGGTTATCTGTGAAACCTCACCTGCCTTTCTTTTCCTCACTGTTAAAAATGAGTCAGATTTCTTTCACCAATGTGCCACTTTGCTTTTACTAAATCTCACAACACATGGTGAAGCTGTTGTTTACTGATGCCACATGAAAGCTCTTCAGTTCCTTCTGGTTCTGCTCTACTTTATTCTCCACTAACATCCAGAGCCTTATACCGAAGTGTAAAGTGGGTCATGGCTGGCCATAGACAGAGTGTAGTGATGTGATCATTAACAGCCGGTGACTTGCATCATTTTATGTTCACAGTGATTTGAATCACGTCATTCGTGCCGATTAAATCTGTTCTACCTACACAACCTCGAACGAGCAGTTCATGAATAATTGTTTTGCTTTCTGTTATTATATGTAATTATTTTATAAATTTAGATTTTTTTCTGGCAAATGTGTTTAATGTGTTCATTTGTTTTTTTTTTGTTAGTTTTTTTAAATAGTTTATTTCTATTCCTTTCAATATGAAGCTCTGAGGAGACAGGAAGTGGTGAGTGTAGCTCTGGATAGAAACCAAAGTGTAGTGAGTGAAGTGAGTAGAATTGACTTAGCGGTAGTGGTTTTATCAGGGTGTGCGACTACACTTTGTCGTACAACACAGCAAAACTAGCTTCTTACACGTTGCCACCCTGGCACACAACAGAGTGGCATCAGTCAGTGTGATCTACGACAAAGACCGAGAACAGAACTCACCTCCACTGAGGATGATAACAGCCAGAAACAACGCCATGTCGCTGTCGTCCAGCTCCAGCGTGTTAAACTTGACGGAGAACTCAAACTTTGGTTCCATCATTTGACAGAAAGGTTTCCTGAGGCTCTTGATAAACTCCCGCGTCATAAAAATCTGTCCATAGGAGATCAGGGTCCCGTCTTTGTTCATCAGAGGTGCCATCATGATGATCAGGACCTCAATCACACCGTACTTCAGCAAAGTTACCTGGAGAAAGGACAAAGTAAAGGGTTCATGTAAAGACCTCTAAAAATGAACGTGTCAGTATCAACATCTGGAGCTGCAAATAATTATGATTATCATAAAATTCAACAAATTATTGATAAAGTCATGAATTATGTCAAAATATAAATAAAAAAAAAATATGGAAATCCCCAAAGAGCTTGAGTTGACTTATTTAGACAACTTGTTTTGTCCCAAACCCAAACGTGTTACATTTTTGTGTTATTTTTGATGACAAAATGATTTAACCACTTATGTGGAGATCAGATGAACTGATGTGACTCACCTGATCATTGAGATCGAGGTCGACGAATCCGGGGATACTCTTGGCGAACTCCGTCACTTCCCTCACTCCTTCCGCTGAACGCGACTGGCAGCTTTGGAAGAAGCGCAGCTCCACGGTGTCTGTTGGTGCCTGTCCGACGAGGCTCGTCATTCCCAGAACACCACAGTCCGAACCTGGGTGACCTCCGCCGATCCCTGAAACTGCGCGAGAGGAGAAACATTTTAGATGGAGATAATGTAGCGACAACACAGAGAAGCAAATTTTGAAACCCGTTTTAGCAAATAATTTCTGCGACTTGGAGACAACGTGCAACACAAAAATGATGGCTCATTGAGCATCAAGATCTCAAGGATTTATTTAACGAATCATTGCGTGAAAATGGAAATACTGTATTGGAATTTCACTGTATCAAGAGACTATGATACAGACCACAAAAGTACAATTTAACACAGTAATGTAACACAACTGACCTCCGTGTCCAGTTGTGATGGAGGACATCTGCTGCTGGTGGTCCAACATGGGAATTTGCCTGCAATTAATGAACTGCTCTCCTTCCATCAGAGACTTCATGTCATGGATGACGAACGGCTGGAAGTGGTAGAAGGTTGGTGGAGATCGGAAAATGATGAGAGAAAGAAGAGGAAAAGACAAGGGAGAAAAAAAAAAGAAACAGTGTTAGCTCGTCGTAGGTCTTCTGAGGACATGTGTGCTACAGATCTAATCACATACGCCGTCTGTGCACTCAGGTCATGGCTCATTCATCAGGCCGAGAGCAAACACCTCATATGTATGACAGGCAAAGAAAAAACAGGCATGCTGAGGCAGACAAAAACAGCACGTAAATGGAGATTAACTGACTTAGCATGCTCTTTAGTAAAACATGGGCAACGACATGCACTGGCCTGAAATATGAATGCTACTATTCATACACTTAAATCTTCCTTTTTCATAGTGGTAGGATGACCGATGAACCGTCTAACAGGGAATTAAAGCGAGCGATTCTCAAACGAATTTCCTGTGTGAGTGGATGAAATAAAGTGAGGCCAGAGCGAGCATGTGTTCTTAGAGAGTGTTTATCTATGAATGTTTATATTTGTTTTGTCCATTTGTATATATAGCGATGCAATTGTGTAACATCTGAATGAGCATATCTTGTAATGAAAGGCTGAATTTGTTCAACACCACTTGACTTCAATCGAGACCGTCAGCTTTGCTGCTATGACCAGATGCTGCGTAAGAGACATCAGATATGACAATCCATTTCATCTATTTGTGCTTATGCGTTACCTCAGCATCAGTCACAAGTGTACCATCAATACTGCAAATGCGACACAGGCCTGCTTGAACTGAGGTAGCGTGCTGTTTGTATGGCCAAAATACAGATGAAAGTGTATCCTGTTTGAAAATGTCACACAAAGCTGAGTAACTGTTGCCCTGTCGACATTTTACACATGAGGTGGTTCATTTGAAAATGAAGGCACGGTGCTGCGTTAACAGGTTGGGGTCGTTTTCCAAAAATAAAACCGTATCTGAATAAGACTGAACCCATCTGTCAAAAGTACAGGACTTCTTCAGAAAGATGAAAGATATTATATTATATTATATTCAAAAATATATTGATAGATGAGTTGATTCACGCACGTACAGTTAGGTCGATATATATTTGGAAAGTGACACACGTTTTGTCATTTTAGTTGTTTACCAAACACGTCCGAGATACAGTTGTATAGTCAATACGGGTTTAAAGTGCAGACTCTCGGCTGTAATCTGTTGTCAGTAGGTTGGAGGAAGGGTTTAGTTATTGCATCTCTTTAATATGTACCCACCTCTTTTTCAAGGGACCAAAAGTAATTAGACAACTGACTCAAAAGCTATTTAATGGGCTGCATGGACTATTCCCTCATTAATCATTCACCATTTAAGTAGTAAGTAAAAGATCAGGAGCTGATTCCAGGTATGGCGTTTGGATTCTGTGAACGCACAAAATGTGGTCAAAAGAAATCTCAATGATCTCAAAGTACAACAAACCATCCTTAGGTTGAACAAAAAATAAGAAATCCGTCAGAGGGATGGCTAATGTGGTACCAAGCACAGTCCAAATCACGAAGATTGTGTCAGTGTCCAAATATTGATGGGCCTAAGTGTGTCCATCAAGTTTTACTAATGAAATATCCATTCATAGGGATGGTGTGTCTGGAGTTCCAGCACAGTAAAACATTAACTCATATCAAGGCCTTGTATGTTAAAACTACGCAAATATTCAACAGAGGCTAAAATCATTCACTTCCAGTCTGTTTTAGGAGTTTCACTGTGGTTTAGTAAATAACCCGGGACTCCCTCAAACAAGCGGACGATTCAGTGTCATTTGGCTGCTATCACTGTCACCGCCAGTCACAACACGCAGACGAAAGAGATGCACAACAACCTTCAACTTAACAGACTCAACCAAGAGACAAACAGAGGGCGGTTTAATAACAGTCACTCTCAGTTTATTTTATATGTATTAACTGACTTTGTTAGTTGAAGTTAAGTTGATAAGATTAGCTGTATGAGAGTCATTAAAACATAAAACATATGAAGAGATAAGGTGATCAGACTCTCTTCCTCCTAAAAACTAACCTGTCATCATGACATCAGTCGTCCTCAACACAAATCGGGGTGATTAGTAGAAAATATTTACAGACTTAATATTTCATAGCCTCAAGTAGAAAAACCCACAACTAGATGGTTTCTCATATAATCAAAATGATTATTTTTCCTCAAACATACAGTATTTTCTACATTTCACTTAGAGTAGCACTGCTGAAGCCATTACTGTGTGGAAGAGTGCTGAGAAGCCACGTCATCCTGTTACACAGCTTGACCATTGTAATCTGAGATGAAACAGCCGAGGCTCATAGAAACCAGTTGATCCACTGATGAAGCAACAGCCTGAAAAGACCTCACGTGAACATGAACGTGGACCTGATGAGGAAAACGCTGGTCGAATTCACTTGGTTTGAAGCGTTCCTACAAATTTAGTAACTTACGGTTTTAAACTCCGAGTTGAAATTAAGACAATAAGCTACTCAACAAATCTTTAGGGATTACATCTGATGTCTGGTAGAGAATGAGATTGTGTTGATTTTGTGTGATTTTGACTGTTTGGTCAGTAATTGATGATGTTGATGTCGATTATATTTATGTATAAGTGTATAACATGTGATGTGTATCTTGCTATATTTGTATAATAAAAAAAAAAAAACTTGCAGAAAAACACATTTTGATGGTACATCCCTGTCATGGTGCATAAAAAGCCGACGGGATGGAACAACTGGTTGAGTAGCTCAGAGAGGGAGATGATATGGTTGATATCTTCCTGGAATTCAGATAACTGAGGCCGAATGCACACGGCACAACTCTCTTATCAATTGGTCGCCACTGCCTATGAACTGCTGAGTGAACGTTCGAGTGTTCATTTAACAATAGGGCTAGATTTTCTTTTCATTATTGAATGGCTGACTGACTGGTTCAATGATTAATTGGTTACACTTGATCTTTAGGGATGGGATGTTTTCTGTGCAATAAAGGAGAGAGGTGTTCTTCAGTGTAAACCGCCTCAAAAAAATCTCCCAAAATGTACACACAGACACAGAGACACACACAAACAAAGCAAACAAAACAAAACAAATAGAATTAAGGGAGTACAACGTACCATGTTGTCTCCGGTCTTCCCAGAGAGGATGGCCCTGGCCTTGGCCTTGGTGAGGGGGAAGTATTTCAGATAGGCCTCGTACAGATGCCGAGCCAGAGCCCTCAGATCTGCTGCCTCTGGGTGCATGTGCTCCATGTCAGATGAAAACTCCGCCAGCAGTTTCTCCTTCTCTGCTTGGGGCATTCGGCCAAAGCGAATGGCTGGGAAAGGAAACATAAAACACGCATTAGGGTATTCGGTTGTAACATCTCTTATTTTGAAAACATACCCCAAAGAAAACTTTGTACTGGCAAAACATAGTGGAGATATAGTGGAATAGTACGTCTAATAAATATTCTTACAGAAGATCCTGCAGCTCAAGGTTTTTAAGCTTACTTGTTATTGTGATGTCGAATGCATAAATACGTGATTCATTTATATTCTGCCATTGGTGCACGCTTTCCTCTGGTGAAATTTTTTGGCCGCCTGCGACTGCCAGCAAGCTTGTTTAATTTCTTTATCACATCTCTAATGTTTGAACAGTGATCAATGGATCGGCAGAGCAGCTAATGTCCACAGAATGACCTGCTATCTACAGCAAACAAACACAGTATTACCAAATACATTAGCAAAAAAAAAAAGAAGAATTAATTACATTAAAATAACAGCTGAACTTAAATTTGAAATGACTCCTTTTGGACCAAAACTATATTTTACATCCTCATCAGGAACTAAAAGCTAGCTAACAAGTTTTAGTTGTTGGTGTATACACAAACATATTTAAAATTCCCTGTACTCCACGGAGTCACGCTGCTCATGCCATCGTTCAGTCAAAGACAAATTCCACTGTCAACAGAACATAACTAATGGCCCTGCTGTGATTTTATGAGGTGTGCCTCATGGAGCAATTACAACATCTTATTCATTTTGATGAAGTGTTGGTAATGATGCTTTCACAGCTCACAAAAAAACATCTTCTGCTCCTCCTCTTCGTGACAGCTGCTAAAGGAAATACAGCCCTTTACATTCTTCTACTTTTTTAATTTCTTTTCATGAATAATTAATTACATACTTTCTATCCTATAAAGGTTCTATTACTAAAGTTGCCTAATCAAAAGTAAAAAAAGTTGAAACTGCAGTGTCATGCTCTCTGTGATGAGAATGAAGTGTAATTTGATGCCAGCGTGTGAAACCCTTCTGTTCTGTTAGTGGAAGTCATTAATTATCCCCGGCCCCCATTCAAACCTGCACTCTGTATTTACTGCAGCGTGTATGTGGTTGTGTAATCCCGACTATGTGAAGATTGCACACCTTAAGCAAATGAATACAAACTTAGATGACCTAACCGGGCAAGGAGCCTGCAACGATGACACAGCAGACTGCAGAACTCAACTGATCCCTGTGTGCTCAGATGTCAATCATTGATAAAATTAAAACACACACAGAACAGATTTCCAAAAAACACCGGCTGCACCTTAAGAAATAGTAGTGATATGAGGGAAAGTGGAGGCAATGAGGGAGAGGCGGACAAAGAGAGAAAAGCAGAGAGATAAAGTGTCAGGAGACCTGAAACAAACTAATCATAGTGGAGGCTAATAGAGTAAATGTGTGGTTTGCACGCTGTCAGTTCTCAGATTAAATTAGACCTCACTCATTCAGAAACCACTCTTCTCTATTTTCTCGTTTTATGTCACGGTCTTTGGCTAAAATTGTTGATTTTTTTAACTCACTGTTTACCGACTTGATACGATGTTCACAGGTGAGCGTGCATATCAGAGCAAAAACCAAACCGCAAGGTCAAAAGACGTGCGAGCAGAGCTCAGAATCTGGATTGTTTTAAGGCGCAGAGAGCGAATGCTACAATACAATCTGCTGCACTGAATGAACCCGCGGAGCACAGCGGCCTCCATAATCGGAGAAGGAAACTCTCTGGTCTGATGAAACCAAGAGAAAACTATTTGACCTCAACACTAGGCATCGTGGTTTTTTTTTTTAAAAAGTGCACTATTATGTGCATAGACACTGATGATGATCAAGTGTACACTAGTTAGAGGCCTCTAAAACAAAAATACATTTCATCACTGAAAAAATGAAATGATTGTGTCTTAGGTGTGAGCATAAAAATAAACTAAATGTTTCATCAGTAGAAGAAATTTCCTGTTAGTTATAGATAATCATTGTAGTTACTTTTTCTTCAAATGAAAATAGCAACATGTAAATGACAGCGCAACTGTTTGGAAAAATACAAGGAGTGGAGGAGGTGAAGGAGGGATGCTGCTTGATTAAAGTGAGAGAACCTGTCCGGTCTTATTTGCGTTCTGCAAATTTCTTGCCTCGGCATGCAAGTACATTTCAGCACCAAATTGCTGCATGACCAAGGCAATCCGGTGCAGTCACGCATGAGAGCATTCACTTCTGTCACGCTTTCCTGTGTCTCTCACTAACTCAAACTGAGGCATGTGCAGATGACAGCTTTAATTTATCAGACTAAACACGTGCTGTTGAAAACAAACAGAAAAAAACAGTGTTCTTGTTTTTGCAGTGGACATCACACACTTTTTTTTTCCAGTCTTTCAGCGCAGGCTAAGAAGTAGCATGCGTATGCGGTTGTTGGGTTTCTCAGACATTATTAAATTTCCTGAATCCCAGGGTTAAAGAGCTGTAAGTTGTCCCACCCTAACAGGTGCAACAAAACCAGCAGGAGAGTCAGGGAGACGTCAGTCAAGCACAACCTGTGTGTGCTCTTTCAGTTATAACACACCTGGGGAGGTGGAGCCAGCGCGAGTTGATGCGCCTCAGTGGGCAACAAAAGCTGACAAAACAAAACCTTTCTGCAACCAAACAGTGATGGGCGAGGGAAAAGATTTTATTGTTCTCTGCGCATTGTAAATCTGTCTCTGAGATGATAAAGTGTCATGAACGTCTTTTAACTTGCATTTCACTGATTTCAAAACCACAAGATAGCGACAGATCGTCACATGAAGAGGACAAAGCTGAAACAAGTTCAAATATATTATCTGTGGTACATGAACGTAGTCAGTTGCAACCCACGTTTTTTTACAACAATAACAGTGTCTAAAGCTGACAATACACAGTATTAAACAGTATTTTTAAATATTTCTTAGGGAACCTCTGATTAAAAATATTTTTTTCTCTCCAAAATGTCCTTGTATTTAAAAGAGGGATCGACTTCCAAAACCACATAAAGGATCATTCTGTCAAAGCACAGACTAAGCACACTTATATATTGGACTTCTATCCAGAAGACTGAGATTGTGTCTGCTTACTCAACTTTCCTACTGAGCTCATTTGTACAGTTACTTTCAGTCACCGTTTGGTTGGTGTTTGGTTTAGGACACTTCAGTTGTTTCGGTATAGAAAAAGATCTTGGGTCGGGTGAAAAGAGAACCATTCACAACGTGACCACAGGTTACACAGCAAACTGGTAACCTCTGCAAGAAACTTCTAGTCCCAACAGCCAGAAAAATTTACATGCACTTTATTCACACGGCTGCAGATGGATGGCGAGCTACGCAAACACTGGCTGGCTTAAAAACTTCATGCTACTTGTCTGGTGAATTGCGGTTCCCATTTAGCCAACACCAGGCATTTACAACACTGCTGCATGAACCAGAAGGGAAACATATGGACCAATTGTGATGTCAACAAATACAACAAAAGTGGTCAACTCGTGACGGGTGTCGTAATGTACACAATAAGCATGCAGTTTGTGTAATAGAAACTGCAATCCACAACCTGTTGTTAAAACAGGCCGCACACGTAACAGAGTGAAACTCAAACGCACAACTAAGGACAGCTATCTGTATTTGTCGCTTTAGTCGTGCCACTATAAGCCCTGGGGAGTAAAAGCTAGCTCAACCACAATTTCGTCTTGAAATCGAATGCTTTAAGGGTGGCAGCTACACTTCACGGGTAGTGGGAACTGAAACATGACCCGAGGGTTGCGATACAGACCCAAGACCACAGAAGAAGCAACTGGCAACAAATGAGGCAGTGGTGTAGATTTCTGCATAGACTACTACCGCACCTCAAAGACTAAATTGGTAGCAGTGTGGTGAAAATGTAGCTGCTGTTCTCAGAGGGCATCAGAGGCAGTAGAGTTGATCTGTGAAGAAGCACTTCCTGGACCACAATTTCAAAGAAAAATGAGCCTTTTACCGACACACATTTATTTTAAGTGAGCCTAAATGGGGGAGTATCATTCCTGTCTGAACAGGAGGCTAGGTAGTGAAAACAACTGAATGAAGCTTTGGCCTCCGTTAATGTTGTGTAAAAATGCGCACGTGACTCCGTCTTGTTAGAATACACCACACACATTGTATTTGTAAACTGAGTTGTGCACCATCCGTCTTACCGTTGTGTGACATGCCGACGTTGAGGCACTTCTGGAAGCGACAGTATTGGCATTTGTTGCGGGACTTCTTGTGAATGCGACAGTGGAGATCGCAGTGATCGTACACCAACTTTAACCTGATTGTGCGCCTGAAGAAACCCTGCGAGAGAGACAGAGACCCACAGTTACTATAGAAAAATGTCAGCGCACACCTTCTTTTTTGGTCGTCCTGTTGTGCTAATTCTGGAAATGGTTTTGAGATTTCTACAGGTAAATTTGGAAAGGTGTGCCTTGTAAATACAGAACACTGCAGGTCATAGGTGACACACTCAAGGGTACATATGCGGTGGTACAGGAGAAAGAAAAAATGAAATGGCGAGAGGTTATGTTCAGATCAGATTATTGTTACCAGTAAAACAATTACCAGAATTTTTATACTGGCATTTTAATTATTAATTATTAATCGTACTGAAGTAGTCTGGGTGGATATATGCTTTGATGTTTTCAACCTTAGGACCAAAGAAGCCATAAGACTTGTGTTTACTTCAACATTTAACTATGCAGTCACGGTCAAACTCATAACACACACTCCTACACATAGTCGTATGCTTGGTGATGGCTCCAGTGTTTGTCTATGCAAAGTGTAAAATCAATACTTAAAGAAAAATGCAAGTTCTTTTTTTCCCCTTCGAAAGATTCACATCTGGACTCTATGTTCGTGTGTTTGGCATCGGCATTCCTATGATCCCACAGATGTTCCCTTTTTTAATCGTAGGCTATTTAAAGAAAAAGGAAGTTAAAGGGGGTCAAGACTCCACCTCAATAAAGAATGTTTTCTGTTTTGAAACAATTAAGTGTTTGCCTGCTTGGCTGACCCCCTCTTCTGGTGAGTCTCCCCTGAGACTTCACTAGAACAATAACTGCTGTACCTTCATAACTGCTTCATTCAGCCCCTGAAGGTACAGTACGGCTTATTCTAAGGGGACAGAAAAACAGAAACCCCTGCTGAACCACAACGGTGTCAAAGAGGTACTGTTTGAACTCTGTGGTAGTGGTGGGGGCCGTAGTTAGTGGTCTTGTAGCATTTTACTCTATTGCGTTGTAAGTCACATTCTGAGTGACGTAATGAAAATTAAACTGAGTCCAATACAGAAACACACACAATGAAAAGCCACAAGAAAGTCTAATGCAGCTGAGTCAATGCACAAGTTGAAATTGTAGCAAAATGCTGAAAATGTCAAAGAACTAAACAGGTTTGTTGTTTTACCAACTGAAAACTAGTGACAACCTTGGGCGGTATGTGGTTCAGACCCTGCTCATTCATACCAAACATGTAAACCTTATCATCATGAACAAATATTTTTGATTTAACAGAATGATTCATTTCGTCTTTGTGTACTTGACATGGCGAAGAAACCATTTTAAACATTCAAGGGAAAAAGGCAAATCATAAATCCGGTTCCTGTTCCCAATTTAAAAAAAAAAAAATGAAATGTATTTTTCAACATCTTCACAGTCCCAGGCTGGACATCCTCCTGAGACCAAGATCGTTAATGTACTTCTTACACAACATACAAAGTCCCCGTTCCTCAGAGTATGATGAAACACGATGAAATAAAACCAGAGACAGGACAGACAGAACACCGGAGAGAAAAGCGAAGCCTGTGTTGGACCTTGAGCTGTATGAGTCCAAGCTGGGCACAAGAAGAGCTTGTGAGTCTTTTCTACCATGCATACACTAGCCATTGTTAGAATTGTACAGAACTCACCAATTAACAAAAGCCGATTATACTTAAAGATCAGGAACTATTGGACTCAAGGAGAATCAGGGAAGGGAAACAGAACAACATTGGATCTTAAAGTAACAGACTATGTAAGTTCAGTGCCTATGACTGTATGGTTACATTATGAACCACTTCTTATCTATCTTAAAAGACTCGATGCCACTTTGTGCCTTTCTGTGTCAATATAAAAAAGTCACATCTGCAACTGATGAAGCAAAACTTTTTCTTGTTATAAGTGTCGTTGGTGAGGAACGACACCAAATCTTAAAGGTAGATTTCACTTAACCGTGAGACTTTGCCTATAACTCAAATCAAAGCTGTCCGGTTCATTTGCACTGACAAATAATATGAATTAAAGTAGGCGAAGTCAGAGTCTAATTAAATTTAAATGGGTATGAAAAATTAATACATTGAAATAAATCCATATAAAACAAACTTGAGAGTTAGCCAGTAAAAGACAAGAAAATGTTATTAACAATCAATCAAACTTTATTTATGTAGCACTTTCCAACCAAAAAAGCAGCCCAAAGTGCTTCACACAAATAAAAGTATAAAACATTACAACAAGAAACAAGATCAAGAAACCGCTACCACATGTCTTCACATACAAACACATATAAACACACTCACACATACAAGTGCACACATACAAACACACACGCACGCACACTACACATACACAGGCACACTCCACACCAACATACACTTTATATTGAGCTTTAAAATAAATAATAAATAAATAAAAAAAACAATTATGCAGTGTGTAACTTATTTTGATGGAATGTCAGACTGTAAAGCAAGATTATTTATAAGATATCAGAGTCTGTTAAGAAGATGACTTGATGAGGAACCAAAACTGTGGGGTGGATGTGCCTGACACTTAGTAATATGCTACCTATATTGCATAGAGAAAAAGTTACATCATACTTCTACGTGGCCAATCAGTGCACAAAATAATGGCATCAAAGTAAATTTATCTATTATAATATTCACATTTTTCTAAATTGCAGATGACTGTATTTTTTTTTTTAACTCAGAATACTTAAGATCGCCACGGTAATCCGGTAAGAAAACTTTCACAACTGTGAAAACTTCTTAGAATCAAACCAAAAAAATGAATACGTAGTACTGGAGCTTATTCTGAAAATTCATCATGTGTCTGGAGAACAATGTCACAGTTTATAGCTCATCTTCCTATAATGCGTCAATATTTCAAAGAAAATGGAAATATGTCTGAAACTTCCCCCACACTCTATTAGTTATTTATACTCTATACAGACAGACAGACAGACAGAGTTTAAGGGGCTGGCAGTATGAGTGTAGAAGCACACGCCTATGTTGAGCCCTCGCAGAGTGGAAAATGTATGGGGCTTGTGGTTAGAGTGACAGACATCAAATACACGAAAATGCACACTCGTCTCCATGCATTACAGAATTATTTATTCCACCAACATGTTTCGCCTAACGGTGACACATGGTGACAGAAAAAGGAAGAGTGGCAGAGAAACAAAACTTCGCGATTCGCAGTAGAAAATTGCTACACCCATTGCCATTTCCTGAAACACGGCTAAGGTGGTATGACTGCCGATTTTTTGCTTCATCTCGAGCAAAACTTTTTGAGAGACGCAGTTATTCCATTCTCCACTAATGTGCAGCATAATGCGCCCGCTGATCAAAAATTGCCCTTTTAAATATATTAAATGTAAATATTTCATTAACTGGGATAATTGTGAGAAGTCTGCTCTAGACGGTTTGTCATTTACATAATTTTTAAAGCAAAACACCAAATATAGTGTAAGTTAGTAACAGCCTCCGTTGGGGCTTGTCTTCGCCTTTTGTGATAGTAAACTGAGCAATTCGAGGAGACGCATATTGATCTTCACTTGTGTGATCTGTCAGTCCTACCTTACATCCCTCACAGGCATGGACGCCATAGTGAAACCCTGAGGCTTTGTCTCCACACACGCGGCACTCGATGTTCAGTGCTGCTGCCGACGCATCGTCCTGGAGCTTGGAGAACACAGGACTGTCGGAGTACTGTGGAGGCGACTCCGGCTCCAGCTTGATTGAATCTGACAGAAGAACGTCATCAGTCATGTAGGATGTACAGAAATACAGAAAGATAAAAGGCTAAAGTTTTAATAAGCTACTTCAAATTTGCTCAATGTGGCTATTCTGGCGTCTTATCGTGGTGAACTTCAGTTTCAGCAGTTTCCCACTAACCCCTTTTTGCAAATAATATCAGGCCCATTTTGCATCTAAGCAGGAGAAAAATTGTTGTTTTATCTTTATGAACCCATCCGACAGACTTCACTTACTGTGTGTGTCCAGGTCTGTCCTGTAGCTATGCATGTTTGTGTAGTCCATGTTGGTCAGGTGTTCTTCCCTCTGTGGCGGGCTGATGTCATAGGCCATACCAGCGGAAGAGATGGAGGACACAAGTGGGGGAGACAGGGAGGAAGGGATGGAGGAGGAGGAAATGGAGGCGTAGTCTAACGTGGACAAATGTTTCATGTCGAGGGAGTGGGAGCTGTCGTCCAGCTCTGGCAGGTCCACTGTGTTCAGACTGAATCCAACAGGCCACGCTAGGAGCTGCTGGGTGTCCACCATGTCTGTTGTGAAGACAAATGAAGCGAGGATACGTTAGCCGATGGAATATCAGTGTGGAGCCTTGATAAAAGAAAACAATACCAGAAGAACAGATGAGGAGGGGCAGAACAAGAGGATACGAGGAAAATAAAATATGGCAATGAAAACTTGCATGCAGGATTTCACCTATTAATGACAAATAAGTTTGCCCAGAAAGTTCAAACCATCTGGGCATTTACACGCTCTCCCACGCAAACACCACGAGGAGTGCTGGTCCTCCAACTCATTCCTGCAGTCTGTTTGTTATCTAGTAAACACGGAGACAGACAGTGTCACAGGGAGAACAAGACGAACTCTGGCACTGAGGAACGTCTCTTCTGCTCAAAACACTGCCTTCCTCTGTAGCTGTTTGGGTGTCTCACTGTGTGATTACCCAACCAAAGGACGCAGAAAGCAGGCCAAGGATATAGGACCTTAGGTTTTGGAGTGGAACAGACTGCACCTCGTGAGTGTTGAAATTAAGGGCATTGAAATTAATGGCTCTCTATCAGGTTTTAGGGATTTTATTTATTTCCTGAAGGCTTCACTTTGGTCAGCGTTATTAAAGGATACAGCTGGTGATTATGTGTATTTTTCTTACTGATAACAGATCTCATGGAACGACCAAAGACAACAACATTTCTCAACACTTTCACACTGCCTTCTGTGGCTCTCAGTTAAAGTCAATCTCATCTCCTACTACCACTTATCCTCCCTAGGGTTGCGGGGGTTGCTGGAGTCCTTCCCAGCCGTCATTGGGTGAGAGGAGGGATACACCCTGGACAGGTCGCCAGTCTGTTGCACAGAGACAAGCAACCATTCACATTCACACTCGTGCTCACACCTAGGGTCAATTTAGAATCACCAATCAACCTAAAAAGAGTGTCTTTGGAGGGTGGGAAGGAAACCGACGTACCCAGGGGGAAACCCACGTGACTCCCATCCACTGACTCTGCCTCTAACCCAGAGCTTCTCGCTGGAAGGAATCACTGCTAAGAAATTAAGTATTAAGTGGCCACAGAGCCACTGTGCTGCCCCAAAGTCAATATATGTAAAGAAATTATTAATAAAATAAAAATTGCTCTCTGTCTATATATATACACAATATTGACTCAGAATAAATCACAGCATTCAAAGTTTGCTGGAAGATATCAGCCTTTACTGTGGTGTGTGGTTAAAGGAGCTCCATGACACATAGGTTTTATCAAACTTTGAGAACATGTTAATAGGATAAATGAATTGCTTGCTGTGATCTTTTGTATAATTTCAAGACATTTTCCTGTATGAAAAGTCTGTGAAAAGCCCTGGGCACAGATGTGTACAACACATCTAGTTGTTGACACAAGTAATTAAAGGCTCTCCAGTCATTCCAATATCTAACACAGATGGTCAGGCATTGGAGGAGAGAAGTCAGCAGAGACGATCAAAGTCCAGTAATCTAGACTGCAGCCCACATGAAAGCAAACTATACACAAGGCTATATAAGAGTTTTAAGGGTAAATAACACTGAAGATTTCTTTTTAATAGTTCTGGTCAGTCATAAGTTTTAACAACAAAGCTGCCAAAAAGAAGAATATGATCTAGCACATGACTAAACGTGTCTGCTGTGTGGAAGTAATTTTATGTGGAAAGTTAAGTCAGTCAGAATGAAATGTGGATGTTACTTGAAGAGGTCATCACTCAATACAAAGACAAAAAAAAAAAAAAAAAACTAACAAAAACAAACCGAATACGCCGAGTACACTTAGGCAAACGCAGCAACAAATGCTGAATGCTACTTTAATGCTACTGTTTCTAGATACAGAGCTTAGTTTATGGCATTGGGTTATCAGCCCATTTCTAGTAGAAACAGATTTTTCTTGTCTGTTTGGGCTTCTTGAGCCAAGGGGCGCTACCCTCTCCCCGCTAAATTAGCTTTCATAGTGGTGGTTAGCAGTGATGCCTTTACAGCGAGAAAGTTCAGAATTCGAGTCCGTGGTGTACCACGCCTCTTCCCCAATGACAGTTGGGATAGGCTCCAGCCCCACCGTGGCCCTCAGAAGATGAGAATGAGTGCTATTACAGTCACATGGTGCATGTGTGATTTAGGAGATCACAAGTAAGACAAGGAATGCCTTTATGAGCCTGCAGGGGAGGACACTTATGTTTATTTAAGGTCAGATCGTAATCGGCTTGACCGACAATATGTATTAAAAGCTCAGTATCCAATCAGTTTTTGCAACAGCTAAACAACAGTTTGAATAATCGATAGTGTTAAGGGTTTGAACTGAAGCACCTGGCCTGCCAAACAACTTGGTGGCCAACACTGAATCCCAAAATAAACCCCCGCTAATCAACTGCTAGCACGGAAAAAAAAAAAAATGTAAAAAAGAATGCAATGAATTATGTAACGTACAAAACTAAAATAGCAATACTCAGGTGGCACAGTAGCACCAGGTACAACACAGGCTTAAAATAGCTCCAAATTACTCGGCAAAACATCCCCATGGAACAAACATTATCCTTTCTCAACTACATATTGTTTCCTTTTGCTTGTTTGGAATGTGTTGGCAGGGTGTCCACTTAAAATTCACATGTGGCATTGTTCCTCAACAAGCGAGAAAAAGAGTGTGTGTCCACAGGCCGGGGCTTCCACAGCCATGGAAGCTGCTGACTATTAATAACCAGAGAAACCTGGTTATTTTTCCATTTTGTTGGCCGGTTTCCAACCGAGCCAAAGCTAAAATAGATGGAGCGACTTGTGTCCCGGTTGGCATCAAGTGATCATATGGAGACACAAATCTAGTGGGAGAGAGATGAGAGAGGAGGGGTGAGGGAGATAAAGTGAGAGGGGTTATGGAGAGCGAGTCCCCGGACCACTCAAACAGCACCCTGGGGACTCTAAGAAAAACCTCCTATCTTATGAAATGCATGTTCTGTATTCAACTTGCAGGGAAAAAAGGAAGGCGGTTGCAGCGTGGCAGTTTACCCATGGTGCTTAAATCATGTCATAATCGAAGGTGAAAACAAGCTTTTACTGTAATTTCTGTCCTTCGGGTGTTCGTGGAAACAGCAATGCAGAATGCACTGTAGTCAACAAGTTTGTGACTGTAAGTGTTGTGTGGAAAAGCAACAAGCAGACAATACAAAAGGTGACAGATGATTAGTAAGGAATATGCAGTGACTCTCGCATTTGCAAACGTGTGCATGTGAGCACGTGCGTAACAGTTGCACTGGTGTCTCCTACCAGTTCTCAGATTTGTACATGTCAGAACTTGAATTCCAGGTAAGAGTACAGTGCGTAGGAGTATTTTCTATTGGCTATTGCCTCAGTAGTGACATAATAACAAAGGGCCAACGGCAAACTGGCAGGCAGGTCTGGCAAGCTGCTGTTGGAAACTCAGTTTCTGTATGTGTGTGCATCACCCCCTTTATGTAAAACATTTTATTTTAAATCGCACATTTCTAGTAAGTTGGGGGATAAATGAGTGAAGTACAAGCTGCCACTGAAGCCGTATTATTACATGAAATTCTAATATCATAATGTTAACTTTAAGATGTTGTTCTTGCAGCCTGAAAGCAGCAGCTATTGGAAAAGAGGTAAAACCAAGAGGTCAAAAGGAGAAATGTGAAATCTTTCCTTCAGGGACAGAGTTGCAAAACGAATGTAGAACTTTTTCACGTTCGTATTTCTTCACAGCGGCAGTCATTCGGTCCCAAAGCGGAGTGAAGCAAATGCTGGGGATCAGGTTACTGCACAGAAAGTGGCTAAAGTCCCTTTTGTACGTTGACAGTGAAGCTTTAATGAATGAAATTAATGCGCTTGTAATTACTTTAATAATAAAAATAAGGAAACCGCCCATCCAGCAGTTAGAAAATGTTGTGATTTATCATTATTTATTCTAAGGCCTCTGACACTCCTACGCCGAAGGAGCCATTCATCAGTCAGGCAACGAAAATGCACATGGTAAAAATGAATTAAGGACACGACTTGGCTAGTTGGCTAGTATATTTAGTCACACGAGAAACAAAATGCAGAACCTGCCCTGCTGCATTCATGGCATGAACACTATTACCTTCTCTGTTTGAATAAAAACAATGCACCTTCTCCATTAACAAGAACTGCACCACTAACATCGGACCAGATCACAATCTCTCATTTAAAAGCACTGCTGGCAACATATTGTGTTTCCTGAATGTGTTTTTTGTTAGAAAAGAATTAGGTTTAGAAACTAACATTTAGATGGAACATATAGCAAGTAAAAAAAAAAAAAAAAAAGGTCTTGATGGTTGAATACAAGTAGCTCATTAGCACTAAGTAGACAGTGAAAGCAGTCAAAAAGAAACATGTTTCCTCTAGAAGAGTTGCATACATAATCAATTTAGCTCAGTCTGACACTCTGACAGTTTTCTTGCCGTTGCTTTTATAAGATCCTGAAGATAAAGTGACATGTTGCAGAGAAGAAGGCATAGCTTATCTTCTTTTTTTTTTTGCACAGTAAGTCATTTATATTGTTCTGTAATCATGAATGTTTATGTGTGACAGAGAGAAAGAAAGAGAGAGAAAGAGGGAGTCAGTGCACAGAGCGCTGTGACTTCCTGACCTCTTCATGTAAAACAGCATGTGGTTCAGTGTCAGTGACTAAAACAAAGATATGCCCGCCTTCACGTCTGTCTCACAGTCCCCACAATTTCTTTGAAAAAGATTAGCGTGCTTCATTTTTGCCCGGCTAGTCCTGCATAAGAAAGCTATGGAACACTGGAAAATGCATAGTAATAACACCGTCAGCAAAAGCAGACTGTGTGAAGACGCTCAAATCCCCCCCAAAAATATAAAAGGCTGAATGCAGCTTCACTGCAAAAAGCCATCCTACTTCACTCTTCAGGAAATTGCCACTTCTTTTTTTTTAACTCTAGCGGTGTGAAGCCACAATGGGCAGAATTACCTGTAAGGGCCTTCCCCCTCTGCACCTGAATGATCAAACGAGACAGCAATGGAAAACCAAGTACAACCAAAGTGTCAGGCAGAGGTCTGGACTGCCCTCTTGACAGAAACGAGAGTCTCCGGTTGTCTGAAAACCCACTTACTTGGTTAGTACTGAATTGACTCAAGAAAATTCATCAAAGCTTGGCACAGGGGGAGGATAGAAACCACAATCTTTGTCTGCTTGGCACAACTGTGACTAAAACAGCACCCAGACAACCTCTCTCAGATTTCAATGTGATTTCTTGTCTAATTTTTGTGTTTCAACTTCCAAAGTTAGGACACAGATAAACATCTGGTCAAGCTGAGGTCACACTGAGTGGGAGGCAAGAATTTTACGTACGGGCACAAATGAAATAACACGAGCTCCCCTTCTAAAAAACACAACCATGGCGTCATTTAAGACATATTCACAGGTTTTAAGTGCACAACTGGATATCACAATAACATGTCTAATCGTAATTGAAGCCTCATGTCTTTAGCACAATCTACACACAAAACGTACAAGAGAAAGTCAAAAAGACCGAAGAATATCTCGACGCCTCACATGACCTAGTTAAATCTTCTTCTTCTCAATCTCTTTTGGGGGAAAAAAATGAAAAACCTTTTCAACTGCATGTTTTCGAGCTTACTGATGCTACTCAATATCACATTAATCTTGAACACAAACCAAAGCAGGCTTATGTGGGAGATAAACCGTCTGGGAGAATGCATACTGCATACGACACAAAACTGGTTGACCTGCACTATCTGACAGGATCTAGCACGGATGTCTGCTCTCAACTGAGTGACAGTGAAGTGAACTGACCAGACGCTATATGTAAAAATGTATTCACCGAAGCTATCTGATCACAATCATCGGAAGTGGGCTAGTCTTTGAACTTACTGTACCTATCACATTTAAAGAACAAAACAAACAACAAAACAAAACACACATGGTATCGGACAGACCACTCACCCTGATTCTCCTGTTACACTTCAGTGTTTAGTGTCAGTGTTAGTGGCTAGAGAAGAGACTGGTGTGTGTGTGTGTGTGTGTGTGTGTGTGTGTGTGTGTGTGTATGCGCGTGCATTTGTGCGCGCGTGTTTTTCCTCAGGAAGTGATGACCAATAGAAAGGGAACTACACACACACACGCACACATTTTCTCTCTGACAGAGTCTGGGCTCAGCAGAAGTTCAGTCAGCGAACTATCATGTGGTCTGTGTGTGTGTTTGTGTGTGCATGTATCTTTCATTCTCACTTTTCATGTGCGCATATCTCAGCAGCACTCTACAGTAACATCTATATAGGTGTACATGTGCTGAATTGTGTTTGCTTCTATAAATGCATTCTCCTATTATATACATATGTATTATATACGTATATACACAGACACTCTCTATATATAAGTGTCCAGTGTGTGTGTGTGTGTGTGTGTGTGTGTGTGTGTGTGTGTGTGTGTGTGTGTGTGTGTGTGTGTGTGGTGGTAGACATCAGATGCAGATGATTTCCTGTTGCTTCACTCTGACAGGCAACTCATCATGCCTCTCTTTAGTTGCACTTCTTCTCTACCTCCGCTCAGTCACTCAGCGTCGATGTGACAGCGGTGACGCATTCACTTCTCCTCATGTAATATCCGACCTTAACACAATACTAGCATGTTCTCTGATTTACTGTTAGAAACTTTTTTAAACATGAAGTACTAGCCTAACTGGTAAAAACTCTCCTTAAGTTCAATGATCAACTTTATTATTCTTATGTTAGTTGAAGAATTTTTTATTATTTTCAATTCAGCCATAGTTGATGTCGTACAGTACAATCTGCGTCTATAGCACGTCGCAAAGCAAACACTAAAAACATCTGCTTTGTGTTATTTTGTGTTTTATCTACAGTCTGCTGACATTCTCTTTAGTTGGTAAGTTTAACGGTTATTTTTAACCGAATTAACCGAAACAGTGACGTTGAGCAATGTTTAGAGTGCCTTTTAAAATCCAAATAAATGAAAGACAGCACAGGATCAAGCAGCTCTACGCACACCTGCTCGATTCTGTCTCGCTTTAAACGCGCTCGGATTCTGCTAAGCACACGTTCCAAAGCCAAACAAAAGAGAAGTGGTTACGTCTTATGTACTGTGGCGAGATGAACTCTCTTATTCACAGATTTGCGCACATAATGCGACTACACTGTGATGGACGAGAAATTATGAAGCACAATTTACCCTGACAAACAAATGTCGTCCTGAAAAGAAGACTTTAACAAAAAAACAACAACGTGACTTGATAATCGAGGCACAAGTGGGAAAGACGTACTGAGCAATCCAGAGAGTCTCAGCTTCTATATTACCAGCAAACACTGACTCACAACTGTGTTATGTTGTCAGGGTCATGGGTGGTCAGGTAGGGTAAAATGGTTTCACATTAGCTGTCACTACACCCTCATACCATGTGACAAAAATAAGTCTTTTCAACAATGCAGAGGCATGTGGAGAAGGCAGAGATGAATGTTTTCTAAGTCATTTATACACTGAATGACTAAAACAAAGAAAAGTTTTTATGTGATACTGAAGTTGATCAACATAGTGCAGATTCAGATGCAGCATTTGTACCATTACATGAAATGTAAGTCTTGTTTTGAGTAGAGCTGATAACGCAGATTTATCCGTCGTCATGATTAATCTTATTAAATATTTTGACGCAATCAACCCATCTACAGAGTAGGACTGACTCTGAACGTCTCTGGCAACGCATTATTAACAGTTTATCCAGGTAGAGTGACAGGCCGACTGTTCCACCTTGTTTTTTTTGTATTCAAATTTCCCATGGAGAGTGACAAGCTGCTGTTAAACATCTTCCACCTTTTGGTTCTGCTGCCTGTCACTACTGGTTCAACTGCACATTTTGTTCATGCGCGATGGTCATTCTGCTGCAGATGGCTTAATTGCATTAAAATTTTTTAATCAAATCAATCATGATGATCGATTAATCAGTGTTAACACATTCATTTTGACAGCTCGGGTTTTGAGTCATTTCAAGGCCATGCACATGTTGCAATAACAGCTCGCACAAGGTGGCTGCCCACAACGTGATAAATCTACCAGCCTGGAAAAGATACAGTACTGTAACATGTGAAGGCATAAGCCTCAGGTACAAGTTGAAAGAGTGTCTACAAACCTCAGGAGTGGAGGAAAACTGTGAAAGATTACTCATCAGATAAAATCATACAGTTGTTTTTCCATCTATAAAGAGGTTAGGATTCTCTGTCTTTGTACTTCAAGTTATACATTTTTTCGTGCGTGTATTGTGTGTGTTGAAACTAAAATGAGTTCAAAGCCAAAAACATAAAAACGGATTTCAGACGGTCACAGCGAACAACGTCGCACTGGCACTTTCATATGTAAACACAGACACGTCCATGGACTCTATTGCTGCTCTTCACATATTCTGCGACCTCCCTTTGCGTGACTGTTCTCCCCCAGCCACCAATTCAACAGACTGAAAACGCGCTCAGCTAAACTAAAAGGAAAAGGTTACAATTTTATGCAAATATCCTCAGATGCAGTCCAAATGACAGCCAGTCGCTACAAACACTTTCAGAAAACAGATGGCACGAGGAAATGATCTACTGTGAGCACAAAGTAGTGCAAAACACGGTAGATGTCTGAAATGCTGTCCAGTCCGAGCAGAATATGTAAATGCTGTGTGAATGCTGTGTTGTGCGCAGCGTAACACAGCATTCACACAGCATTTAGATTCGTAAGATGTCACATGTCGCCAGCTACCTTCTATCTGCATGTGAGAAAGTACTTTGAGACATCACCTCTTCGCATAAGCCTTACCTGAAAGGTTTTCTCCTATCTGTCTAACCGAGTTGCATCTTGTTTTCTGGTGAGCTCGCACAAGTGTGATATCAGAGGCTAGAAAAGACAAAGATGACACCTGTACCGAGCCTTTATGAGTCTATACGGCGACACCACGTTGATTAAAACGTATGCTATATTTACAGAGGTGACCTTAGAAGGAGTATATTTCAAGATATGTGCCATGTCATTGTGCTGCTGAGAGTTAGATGAGAGGACAAAGCAAGAACTACATCTAGCAGACAATTAGTTTAATTTAGCATAAAAACAGGAAATTGAGAAACAGCCGTCTGTCTCTGTCTAAAAATAGAAAAATGCACTTGTGTTTTTAAACACCAAAGGGCAGTATTAAATCTTCTGGTAAAAACAAAAACAAAACAGAAAAAAAAAAAAACAACAACATGTTTTATTCACAGTGTCATACAATTTATATACTATAAATACATACTATAGCAGCATAAGCTCTTCCATAGCACAATGCACTCGTCAGTATTTTTCTTGCCATTTTCTGGTCGTTTTGTTTCTATTATTTCTCACGGTTGTACATGACGCCAATGTTTAACTTGAGGTCATAAATTCCAAAATCCTAATGACGACCACAGTCAAGAGGCTCGGACTGGAACAGAGCAGGTTACACTCATCATACTTCTACGGATGCACTGAGCAGTCATCACATCATCAGTAAAAGTATAGGTAACATACACTCAGCAATAAAGTGGGCTTCACCTTGAACCTAATTGTCAGTAATAATGCTAAATATTTCATCTCACATAGTTCCAACAGTTTTCACGCGGAAAATACCAAACCCGTCCATTGCCCACTCCCATTCAGATTGCCACATTCACACATACAGATACACACAGCAACGGCACGGCAAACCCTTTCATGTCAACCAACACACACATTTAAGGGACATGCACACATTTTACTTAACCAATACTTACCCATTTCAAAGTTAGCACGCACAAGTGTGCGGAAAAGAGAAAGTCAGAGAGAGAGAGAGAGCCTGCATACTGTTGTATCATATATGTTCTCTGTGTGTGTGTGTGTGTGCTACATATGTTGCTCTCTGGGAATCTGGAGTTTTCACAATAATCTGAGGACATGAACTTTCCCCCATTTTCTTTAAATAGTTATGAGTTAATGGTTGATGAGTCCCCCGAGTCTTGAGAGCTTCCTCACTGGATAAGGGGAAGGAGTGGTGCATGCTGTCAAGGCCTCACACACTCACAGAAGGTCACACATACACACATGCCAACACATGTATGTGGCACGGCGTTAACACTGAAAGACATATGTGTGGGGATATATGCGCACACAACAAACATAGCTGAGGCACTCCTTCAATTTATCAGAAGAGAACAAAGTCAAACTCTATCAATCTTTGTTCCGAACACTGTCATACGCTGCAAAAGAACAAGAACAAGGATGATAGAAAAAGACACATTTACAAGTTATTTCGCAGATAATGACTGCTCTGTGTGCTTAAGATGCAGGCAGTGGACGTTAGCACAGGATTTATAGTCAAGCTGGTGTTTTGACAGACACAGGGTGGGAGTGAGAGGAGGGCAATGCGGTAGTAGGAAAGGGGAGAGGTACAATGTGGAAAGGTTCATGCCCTGTTCTTCGAAGTGGAGAGGAAAAGACGGGGGTGTGCTGCTGCTGTTGAGCTGGACAATAACAAAGCAGCCCATGACGTGACTCTCATTCACAGAATGTACCGTAAATACGTGTGCCGGGAAAGGTGTACGCAGAAAAAACGGATCTTGAATTGTCTGTGAAGTTGAAGGGAGGTTTATGAAGGGTCAGAGTCGGCTCGACAATTGACTGCCGGCCAACCCTCTCTCTGGGATTTTTTAATCAAAACTGATCAGGTCTTTCTCCACTGGTTGGTCTTGTATCAACGTGGCCGTAGTGGAGCAAGCCAAGCAGAAAAACAAGGTTATTTGAGAAGAAAATAAAGAGTGGATCTTAAATGTTCCCTCATCATATGGTGAGAGGATCAACAAACTTTCAACTGAAGGAAGAAAAACAAAAGTTATTTTTTATGTCCATTTTTCACATAGGAACTAAATAAATCATCCATGGGTGAAAATGCAGTTTCCCCCCATGGTTTAGACTTCAGTATAGGTCTAACTCCACCAAATGGGTCTGCACAATTAATTTGGTTTGTGATTGTGATCTCAATTTACTTTTTCTGTCACATTTTCAATCACACTAGTAATCACATTAGTAGAGACATCTGGTGCATGAGAGTGAGCGCTCTCTTTCGTTGGTAAGCCCCATAGAACTTCATGACAATCTAAACAGAGGAAGACAGGCAAGAGCTTAAAAAACAAGATGTGTGTCACGATAAAATAAAAAGCAAAACAAGTTTAGACAGATTATAATATGCAGCAGCTGACTTAGAAACTGTCACAGTCATTCATGTTTTACTACTATTTCAGATTCAAAAAGAGAATTCAAAAAGAGAAACGCTATTGGCTTATCTGATTATCTTCGTTCCTCTTTTTTTGTTTCCAAGGTCATTTGGCATTTACACTTTATAAACCGATTCTAAATTGAGAGAGAGGATTACAGACATCATCAAGCAGGACCTCAACTGGTGATGTCTCAAGCAGTGCCATGTGTGCACATCAAGTCTGAGTCAGTCTTAGTCCTCACAAGAGACCAAGGTTATGACCTGAGGAGCTGCGGTTTGCTCCCACATCTTCCGAAAAGGGAAATTGGGACAAAGGTTGCTAGATATCCCTACTGTCTGTTGAACAATTTCTATGTTAAAGTGCACTGGCAAGAAAACGAGTCTTGTTTGTGTGTTTGTATGAGTGGACATATATGTTGGTGTCTTTGACTCATCCACCCCAAAGCCCCACTGGGGCCTCAGCTGCTGCAGGTTAAGTGTGTGTCAGTTGAAACAAAAAGCATTCAGACAGCTAAGCTTTTTGGAGGCAAAACCAAAAGCAGATAAAAGAGCGTCGATACCTTGATTCAGCACATTATGTTCTACGGCAGAATAAAGTTAAGATGGGTAAAGATAAAAGAGTCTGGTAGTGTTGTAGTTAGACAAGAGGCCATAAAATGTACATGAAATTAGGTTGTAGGGATGACAGGTGGAAGAAAAAAAAACTTAAGCAAATGGAAGTGGGTGGTTACCAAGTTAAACTAACCTCAACATTGAGGCAACGGATATGAGACGACAAAGAAGGGGAGCCCCACATACAGGAGACTCACATAAGATCCAAGATGTTTACAGTGAAAATTACCACCGAGTTTACCGTGCTAATTATACTGCATCGACTATTCTTTTGAAAAAGGGATTGGTGACAACAAGAAGAACCATCTCCATCTATACACTGGATAATTTAACACTCTGCTTTATTCACTCTGAAACATTTGGAGTTGTAAATGTACAGGAAGGCTACCCAGACAACTTGCTCTGCTACTTACCAATTATCAACTACAAAACAATGGGCAACGAGCAAATTGCTCTATATGTGGATGGGGCTTTAGACTTTACTGTCTCACTGTAAACTGTTGGGCTGATAATTGGACAGTGCATCTTTTTGCCACCCGCCGTTCTGAGCTGTGATAAGCTCTATGGGTGCTCAAATGTAGGGATGACATTTTTTTTTTTAGTCATTTAGTTGATTAACAGAAAATTAATCAGTCATCAAGATGAGATTAAGTAATGATATGAGCTAGTGAAAACCAACAGAACAGAAATAACACATTTACTTTTATGTGATTCCACGTGTGGTTGCTTGCTTTGATGGAAAAGTATATTTTCAAACTTAAACCATAAAACCTAGGCAAGACCCGAGAGCCATCATGTTTGCACCATACTCTCCGACATATTATTTTCCTTTCCTGACACAGATGTATTTTATACAAAGTGTTAAGACATGAGAACTGAAAACTTTCTTTGATGTTGTCTTGAGCATGAGTCACTTTCTCTGATGGCAGGTGCTGTTGTGATTGACGCATCATTGTTGACAGTGAGAAAATGTGATCAACTGTAAGGGTGTCTATCTGTTGAAAAGATCTTCCTATAACTGTATTCACAATCTCAATGTCAATCTTAACTGATAACAATAAAATCAGTACAGTGGTCCAGGAAGACGCTTTATAGCGAGGGGAGGATTTTGTGGTTTGACTGGGTGAGATGCAAACATAAAAGATCAGCTAGAACTGAAAATTTCTTTTGCAAACAACCTGATTGTGTCCCATGTTTAGTTAGATCTCAGCGAGGGCCAAAATGTTGATGTAAGTAGAAAGTAAATGGTCAAATGATTGGCCTTGAAGTTAATAATTACACCCAATTTAAAAAACATATTGACGACCTCAGGGCTTAGTTATCTCAAACATCAACGTCAAGTGATGCAACTGCATCAAAGGTGGATTTTGTGCAAACACACACAAAAACAATAAGAATTATAGCTTTAAAGAAAGACAGGATGTTGGTAGAGGCAAAAGCGGTTAATTATCTGTGGGCTGAACAGCTGAACTGGAGCGTGCCATTCTCTTTTATCTAGATATTTACTGTACGCAGAAACAAATGTGCAGACCGTCTTCCTTCCTTTCATGCACTGATTATGTTTAGTTCTTGCAGATTTTATATGTAGCATTTTACAGCTACTACTTAGAACGCTGGGAACTGTTGGTGTAGAGATTTTAAATTAACACATATTTGTTTTCTGGTTCTGGTTTTAGGGCGTCTCTGAAAAACTGAACTGTGCTTTTCCAAGAACTCAAACAAAGCCTTCTGCGAAGGTACGTTGTCTACAGAGACTTTAACTTTCAGCATGTGTGATGGATAACATAAACATAGCACGGTATCTTCAGGCACTCCTTTCATTTATGACAACAGAGCAAAGTCCAATTCTGTCTCAGTCATTCACACACTCACACACACCTCTCTTCAGGAATTATATAACATGATAAGCAATACTTCACTGGCTGGTAATGTGTCAATACACTAAGTCAGACCTTGTGTAGCTTAAGCAGAGATAGGTTACAATGCATGTGACTTAAATGACCTGAGATCAAGTTTGTGTGCCTGGCAAAGCTTTCCAGATTTGCCGCATAAACGATTTAAAACACCAAACAATCCGCGAAGCAAAAGATCACCAAACTAAGATGACAGATAAAAAGGTGCTTGGTTAAAATGTGACACAATGACATCATCCCATATCAGCGTTTTTGATTAGAGCAACGACATTTTAGAACTTCTCCTATTTCCCACCCACAAATTCATCACAAGTTTCTACTTTAAAATAGCTGCGTTACATCAATGGTGACATTTTAACCTTTCATGAATGCATAACCTGCCATACCATTCTGAGAAGAGTCTAATAATTTATAGCACCAGCTCGACGGGTAATGTTGCTGTCCATCACGTTCATCAATTTCTAACAGTTCAGCTGAAGACATATCACGTTGTGTTTTTCACATGTGCTATCAGGATATACAGTATTTACCTTCAACAACACGCACTTTATATAACTGGCAACTTTTTTTCTCTGTGCTCTATACAGGTATCCTGTCTCAGTGGCAATAAAAGGTTAATTTAATTTTTGTTTTTTAATTAAAAACGAATTGACATCACTAAAAATCTCTGCTATTAGGAAGATCGCCGATGGCAATGGCTTCAGTTATGTCAATCCACTATTAAAATTAACATGATGAGACTTCTCTTTGAAACTGATCATCACAGTGAACTTTGCATGCTGATTTATTATGGTGTGACAATATAATACTGTCTGCACTTCAACAACGTCTCCACAACCATATCACATTTACAATAAAAGTAAGTTAAAGTAAGGGACATGGCTGCCTGGGAAGCAAAACACTAGCATTACTTATTACATTAAAAAATGTGTGACATAAACTTTCCTGATTTTTTTCCATAGGATCAATGAACATGAGAGGAAAAAATAAAAGAAAAAAATCGGTAATTTGCTTAATATTTTCACTTGTTTTTGAAGATCAAAAATAAAAAGAATCCTATGACAATGGTGAACAAACAACTAGACCCGCTGTGGGTAGTGACAGCCTGGGTTTTGTGCAACAAACCAATATATTTTCTTTTCATCTTACCGTAATAAAATAGCGTGCGATCGTTTAGCAGTTCACATCATCAATCACATGGCCACACAGCTAAACCTCAAAGAGAAATCAGTGTTTGCCCCCTGAACTTGTGTCCACATTATTGCTGAGTCACAACCATTATTTTCCAGTCAATTCAAAAACACAGAACTGTTTGAATGTTGTGTAATACCTACGGATTCAACATGTGACAAAGAGGAGAAAGACACCAGAAAATGCAGAAAAGTATGTAAGAGACACGTGGGGGAAAAAAAAAAAAAAAAAAAGGATTTTACCTGCAACAGAGCAGAATAATAAACCCAGACGCAGCGAAGGACAAACGATCTCTTTCACTCACCTGAAAAGTTGTGACCACTTTGATGGTTAAAACCTCTGCCTGGTGTTTGCATGTCAAACTCACACTCGCTCTGTGTGGCCCCCGGACACACTGTGGACCGACACCTGACTGTGTACCAGTTGTCAGTCCTGTGACCGCCCCCCAATAAACATCACCACCCCTCAGTCAGTATGCCACTGGAACCTTATCACACTGCAAAAAGTGTCCACCTTAAGAAGACATCTGGCTGACTGACACTTAAAACTGGGAAAGCTGAGTACGATTCAATTGATTCAAGAAGTCTGATTGATGAATTTTCCAGTTTAAACAATGTTGGTATCATAATGGTCCTGATTTGTTTTAGTTTTGAACAAAAATCGAATTGCTTAATATCAGAGAGAGACTGTGTCTACGGCTGCTAAGTCAGTCTCAATTAACTTAGATTATTGTTTACAGTAGTTTCTATTGTTTTATCATCCAACCAGCAGTCACAACACTCAGCTCAGCAAACGACCGGAAGGTGACTGACCTGATCAGCGTGTTGAAGCTCAGAAGACACGGATCCCACTTGTTGCTTCCGAAGCTGGATCGACGTGATCGGGGTGTGGGCTGCTCGGCCGTGGTAATCGTGGCGTCCGCACCGTGCGCACAGGAGCGCAGCGTCAACGTGGTCAGGTCCGCTCGCTGTGGTGTTTTCTGCTCATGTTGTTGCTGCTGCTGCTGCTGCTGTGGTCGCTGTGTGTCTGCCTGCCTCTCTCTCTCCTCCCTCCTCTCAAACACAACCGCCCGGGATCCCGAGGACACACGCAGAGGCATCAAATTACTCTTTAAAAAATGATTTACCTCATTTGAACGCGTTTCGTGGATTTTTTTTTTTTTTTTGCTCTGTGTTGAAAAAGGTAAAGTAAACGTAATTAAACTAATCATAATAATAATAAAAATAATAATAATCAGTTAGCTCTTTGTTGGTGCATACTGAAATTTGTGCATTAGCCAAATGGATTAGCAAACTTCAGGGAATCATTTCACAATTTCATTCACTTTCTCTTCGACAGTTATGCTGACGTGCCTAACTAGCACTCAGTTGGTAAAGCTATCTAGAAAATGAAGCTAAAAGTGTAGCCTAGCAAACCGCTCATAAATTTAGCTCTCTCTGAAGACTGCAAACAGGAAGACAGTTGCAGCCAGTGTTAGAAAATTGTAAAATTAACTTACCAACACCTCAAAACTCACAAGTCTGACCAAATCTCTAATTGTGGTTTAATGGCCCGGGCAGGTTGCTAGGTAACAAGTCCGTCTTCACAATGTGTTGCTCCCCGCCAAGAAGTAGTC
The DNA here is from genome assembly GCF_022458985.1 of Mugil cephalus. Taxonomy (NCBI): domain Eukaryota; kingdom Metazoa; phylum Chordata; class Actinopteri; order Mugiliformes; family Mugilidae; genus Mugil; species Mugil cephalus. The sequence continues at coordinate 8,082,335 of NC_061773.1, forward strand.
CGGCTGCAACGGTAACATATTTTTTACTTTATTCTGTGTTATAGCTTTAAAAAGGTGTAAATTATTAAAAAGTGATCTTTATGTGGATTTCATGTGTAACTTGGCCTTGCTACCTTTGGACAAGACCTGTATTATTATTTTTACCCCAGTTTTCAGTCAAAGCGCTAAGCTAACTGTATAATTGCAGCGCCACAGTTTGTAGAATTGTGTATTATATGATTATGTTTATTAATACTTGGACATTAATGTGTGAGTTTATTTATAGTTTTAATGTGGAGCTGATTTGATTGTCCATACTGTTGGATATATTGTATTTTATAAACTCATAGTATGTTTTCTATATAAAATCAGAAAAGCAACTAATCCTGTCACTAACAGTGAAATAAACAGATGTGAATACAGCGGAGTAAATGAAAAACAAATAAGTAAAACAAACAGATCCCATAAAACGTACAGTGATTAAATGTGCATTAGCTGCTCTCCACCGCAGTTCTTTTATTTCTAGAATGTGAATGAGTGTGTTTCCCAAAATGCTGAATTGGTCATTTGAGACACAATTACTTGACAGTAAGACATGTTGTTTTCGTCGACATTGACTGATTGGTGTAGTAACAATGACTAATGGGGTGGTTACAGTCACAACTCCAGCTTCACACACTTTGATCTCGTAATTCGTAATAGTAAAGATTATTTGACAGTTTTCTACAGTTCAGTCATCCACCTCACCTCAATGAGTGTTGTGCAGTGGATAACGGTCTGACGCTGCTGCTGGGCGGTTTACTCAAGACACAAAGAAAAGAGATTATTTTAAACTGCCCTGTGTGGGAGTGACTACCATGCAACTTCATTTGGACCGTCAGCTTAATATCAAATGCGAGCGCTGAGGCCCAATGAATTGTCGTCTACTTACCTGTTGCATCTCTGTAGACTTAATTGTAGGTTTGAGGACCTTAGACTAACCCCAACATAAACCTCGCTCTATTTTTAACTCTAAACCAGATAGTACTTTATACTGAAGGCAGTCCTTGACATCTTTTTAAACCCACTTATCTTGAAATTGCATCTCGCTTTGTGACGATATCAGATATTGACCTGATTTAATTTCCACGGGTAAAAAAAGATTCCAGTAGCTTCGCTTTAAGATGCGTGTAAATGCATACGTCATCGAGTAAAAATTAGCTGGAAGGGTAAATTTGATTTAAACATCAAATCAGTTGCTGGCTGAATGTTTTTCTGACAAGCTGACAGATTCTGGTTTAGATTTGGTTTTAAACTTCCGGCTGTGCAGACGCACAATAGTGCAACAGGCCACAGAGCAGGGTATTGAAAAAAAAAAATGTTTCCACAATCAGTATTATAGTCTGTCTTTCATATATCAAAGCATCACTTAACCAAACTCTGACCAATCTGTCTGCACCTGAATGACAGTGCACGAAAAGGTGAAAACACATTTTTTTTTTTTTTTTTACGTATTTCGTAAAACGTCTTATCTGATTTCCTGCAGAGACCACACTTATTAAATATTGTGTAAGCCAATGTTCTTATTAGCGTCATTGCCAGTGGATGTGCCAACATGTAGTTACCAGTGAGTGATTCCCGTAAACAGAAACAAACCTAGAAAGACTAGAAATTAAAATTTAAAAACCAAATAAGTCTGACTGTGCTGCAGAACTCATCGTCAAAACCAAACCAAGCTAAATGTGTGAACAGATACTTGACAGTGTTAATTGTTGGAAGGCATATTAAAACTCCCTACTTCCACCTGTTTATGAAGCAACACTTAAGATGTGAAACTGTGCCGCTCGCTGCTGAAAAAGTTGCCAATGCGTCTTGTTTGGAAACCGTTCCAGGAGCACCAAAGTGTGTGACACTTTCACAGTGCCTTAACTCAATACGGCGAATTAAGACAGCCGGCACACTTTTCACACACACGCTTTCTCACTCTGTCTCCCGTACATAATGTCCTCCCCACGCAGAATTTTTTTGCGCTGAGCTCAAATAAAGAAAGACGCCCTTGAGAGTTGTGCTGTCACAAACAAAGCAAAGCAATAACTTCTGATTGTTTATATAGTGGAGTCCCAGCAGACTGCAGCTCTGGTATCTGAAAACGTTCATCATCAAAGTGCTTGTGTATCTTAACAGGGCTCTCCTACTTTGTCATGGCGCTGGAATTATTATAAAGGGAAAAAACCTGGGAGGGGAGCAAGTTCCTCAAAATCAACGTGGTGCGCTGAGGTAAAAATGAAAGCCTTGAAATCAGCGTCGTGATCATTCGCCTAGGGGACGTTGGCCGAGATGGTTTTTATCGGTCCCTCCATCCTCAAATGCTCTCACCCTCGGTCTGGCTCCATCAGGTTGGGAAGACCACCAAGACAAACAGGGTTTGGCTAGTATAGGCTTGCTTTGGTGCGTTAGCCGCCCACATCCATGTCCCCATGAGCAGAGAGACGGAGACGTTCCCACAGATCTCTGTTGACTGGACGTCCCATGGACCAAGAAGCGAAAAGCGTGAGCGTGTTTCCTCTGTACGTGTTGAGTACAAAGTGGGTTGCTAAGTGTACGTCATCTTTAAGACTTTGTGGGAGAAGCAAGTCAACGAACCACTTGAAAGTCAGTAAATGTGTTAAACCTTCTCTACGTGATATAAGGTTACTCTGTAATGAAGGTGAAGTCTTCGTAGTTTTTCATCTGTTATAGGTGAGGTTTGTGTTAAAGCTATTTTAGTGGCACATGGAAAGGGCCCTCACTCTATCACTATTTAAATGCGACATTGAATGCAGCATAGGAAAGACAAGTAAAATTAAAAATGGTAGAAAATAAAGAAAGCATGAAGGTTTGTGTGTATCTGTGTGCATGACGGTGAGCTCTGAAGATGGTTCTATATGACAATGGCAAACTAGAGCTAAGCTGCTTTAACAGTAACAACAGTCTCTATTATTGTCATCACTAACACAATATAAAGCTAATGTCAATTTATACCTGTCTCTATCCAGCAATACTTTAAGTAACCAGCCATGGTTTTTGAATCAGCTTAAATTTCTTTTGTGCCTTTGTTTGATAGTGCCAGTGAAGAGAGACAGGAAATCGTCGGGTGAGAGAGGGTATGCAAAGGGCGCGTGCTGGAAGTGAATCTACACCACAGCAGTGAGCGCTACAGCTCTAGTTTATGGTGCGCCTGCTCAACCAGATCTGCAGGAGGGCATGTTTTATATAGTTTTAGAGGGTAACAAACGTATTAAAATTCAAATGCAATAATCACTACAGATTAAAAACACTATTTTCTTGATGAGAAATCTACACAGCATTTCCGCATGGATTTAGTGCCATCTGGTGGCGGAGTAGAAGTAGTTCAACTTGTCCTCCGCCTTGTAAGATACTGCAGTTTGACATTAATTCACCCCACATTTAAATACGAAAGTGAACTGCGATAACTGCAAGATGTAAAGCTCTCAAGTCATTCGTTGCACAGATTACATCTGTGTTTCAGTTGCAACTGTGTCAGTCAGCTGTAGATGTCTCTATAGTTGCAGATACTGTTCTGATGGAAACTGGTTCACGTACGTCAGCAGGACATTTATGTCCCTAAAACTGAACGGTTTCCCTCATGTATCAGAAGATGTGTGAAACTCTTAAGTATTCTGTGGAAACAGTGTTAAGCCTCACTAAAATTCAAAATCATTTAACTTTGCTTCTATACAAACCATGTGAAACCTACTTCAAAGTCTCTTCTGAACATAGCAGTGACATAGTTAAATTATTGATTAGATTATTTTTGATTAATCCGTCCCGTTTTTATCTCTCAACACAAAGTCCCAACACTGGTCAAATTAAAATTTATTTCTGTTTAGTGGAAAGAAAACATCTATATTGAATGGCACATTTATCTGAATATATATTAGAGTTTTATGGTGAAATCTAATCTGCATTCTCTCAAGATTTTATACCCTGCCTACTATTTAAATTACATTTTATTCCCTAAAACTCTGGGGATGTAGATTTTTTTTTGTCTGGCTGTTGACGGATTTTTATTTTTATTTCTACAGGTCTAAAATAAACAAAATGACGTTCAGATTTCCGTTCTGAATATGTGCGCAGTTTGGTGCGTATTGAATCTCATAATACCTCTTCTATTTTAAAATCTAAAGTTTCAGAAAACTTGTAACAGAAAATAAAGTTTTAATGAATTTCCTGTCTCTTAAATTAAAATTTTCTTTTAAAGTGTCCACGTTTCATAAAAGTGACTGGTAAAACTCATCAGGACGGGTGTGAACGTGATGTGTCCCTTTAAAAGCAAAAGGCGCCTCCTTCAACTTGAATCTCACTTGAGTGAAACAGTGCAACGATGGACCACATCTTTATTAACTTTCATCTGTACAGAAAATAAAACAATATTAACACCAGATCATGCAAAGCAATATTGCATTACAAATAAAAACACAATACAAAACAAACATTATATACTGTACCGTAAATATGGAGCCTCAAAAATAAATAAATCAGTTGATATGTTACAAAAAATAAACTCCTGAGATGACACGTACATAGAAATACAATATGTTATAATTTACTCGCAACATAGTACAGGAAATGGATAAGCAGACAGGTTGATATGCGGTTTTCTAATTATTTTTTATATATATATATGTAGTATATGTACTTCAAATGCACTAACGTAACGAAGATGAGAGAGTGAAGGTAGTGGATTCATTCCAGGCTGCCATCATTTCAGTTTGTGGGATCAATTACAACACTTTAATATGGCGTAATAAGCATCCAGCGACTGACTGCAGATGAAAAGCAGCCTGGAGAGTCGCCACTGAAAGGAACCTTAAAGGGAATGTAAGGTATTTAACACATACACAGATCCTGTATGTTTGATAATATCCATATGTATAATAGGGTGACAGCGCTCAACAGTCACGTCGAGGTGTTATTGCACTACCGTCTCAATGTCTTTTCATGAGAATAATCAACAAATTACAATACTGTTGATAAATCTACACAGAGGTGAAACAGGAAATCACCAGTCACAGCTACAGACATGAGTCAACGTTTGAAATGGACTCGTTCACCTTCCGGCTTTGACTGGACCGAAGCCGAACAACCGATCTAAACCCGTTAGGATTCAAATGCAAGCAAATGAGCACATGTCGAGCTGTAATTGACTCAGGTCTGCACAGCTAACAAACGCAGCTGTGGATTGAAAACATGTTCACAATAAGGCTACAACATCTAGAGAGAGAGAGGCAACGAAGGGCAGAACTCAACACTGATAGAGCTCCCATCTGTTCCAAAAGAGTCACACCAAGCCACTTGGAGGAGCCATGCATAACAAGTCAACACACACGAACGTACACATATATTCAACTCCCTCGCACATCGATGAACCTCAAGGCTTGTAGATAAAAAGGGGCGGCAAAGATGAGCCCAGTAGCCAAGGACCAGAGACACAACGGCTGGATTTACACAGAAGTAGTTCTTTACTGACCGACGCTGATTCACTGGATGAGAACACCATCAAAAGTAGGTATAAATCCAGCCACTTACTGAAAGAGTTATGTCACCGACAAAAAAAGCTAATTTAAAAGCTGGGTATCTTTTTCTATCATTGGCTTCTCTCCCTTGAAAGTTATATATGTTTATATTTATATAATGTATATATGTACATTTCATCTGTAGTCTTAAATATTATTCTTTCCATATACTTTAGAATGTGTTCCTTTAGTGTCCTCTGGGAAAAATAAAGATCTGAAATCTGTTCTACTGTATTCTGTTTCATATCAATGACGTAACTCCTTCAAAAATATTGTTTTGACTAACTCCCAGCAGGCCTCACTGTTACTCACACGGGGGAAGCTGAAAGTGGAGCAGGAGAGGGACCGGGGGCAGAGGCAGATACAGTACAGTTAACACACAAACTTTAATCTCAGACTGGGTCACATTTAATGTCAGTCAAGTCATCGCTGGCCGATGGCGAACAGAGGGCCAGAACCAGTAAAGGGGGGAAGGGGGTTGGGCTGACTACGGTTTGGTTGTGTCTAGTCAGAGAAAAGGCTGGCGAAGGACTTTCGAAGGTTGCGAATGGTCTCGGCCTTCGCCTCTTCTTGGCCGTCGCCTCCGGAGCTTGAGACCCCGCGGAAGAAAGAGGAGTCGCTGAAGGCGTTGAAGGCATTGGTCAGGGACTGGGACTTACTGGGAAGGGAGTGAGAGGAGGACAGAGGAGGACAAAGAGGGCAGGACAGAGAAAGGATGGGAGTGGGATGGAAGGGGAATGCAGGAAGGGAAAAGAGGGTTATGTGGGTGTTAATTGAGTTAGTGAGGGGGTGAGTGAGGAGCAGAGACAAACCGGGAAATTTGTAAAAGGTCCAGGAAGTCACATACACAAAATGTGTAAATAATAAGATACGCTTATAACAAAAAATACTTATGTTACTGTTAAATAATCACCATGTGTCTACTGCAATCTACTGTTTTATATCGTAAACACCACATACGGTCCATGAAATGCACGTCTTTGCATTATCAACAGTGTGTTGATAATATTGCTCTTACTTCAGCAGAGGGTGGCTCTTCTGCTGTGGCTGTTCATCGCCAGGGGCCTCGGCCTCAGTGGGCGCTGTGGCATCTTCAGCCGGGACGGGTTCGGGGTTTGGGGAAGGCGGGGCTGGCTTGGACTGAGGCTGAGCCTTGGCTGGAGACTGGAGGTTAGTCGGGGACTGGCTGGCTCTGGCCGGGGACTGAACCTGCGCTGGGGCAGGGGCCGAGGCGGCATCTGAAGCCTGAGAGGGCGCCGGGGCTTGGGCGGCAGGCTGGGGTTTGGGCGACGCTTTGGGAGGAGGTGGGGTTTGTGGCTTTGGCTGGATCTGTGGCTTGGAATTCCTGCGCACGGGAGGGATGGGCTTTGCAGGTGGTGTTGGTTTGGGGGGCAGATCTTTAGGTTTGCCAGGCGCAGGTGATGGGGAGCCCTGAGGCTGGGGCTTTGGCTGCTCCGTGGTAGGAGCAGAGGGTGGAGGAGAGCTGGAAGCCGGAGCCGAGGCCGCAGGGGAGCCAGGAGGCGCTGCTGCTACCGCTGCTGCTGCTGCTGCTGCTGCTGGTTTAGTTGGGGGTGATCCCGGAGCGGCAGCTGCTTTAGCTGGAGATGATGGTGACGCTTTGGCTGGGACTGAGCTGGAAGCAGAATCTGGGGCTGGCTTTGAGACGGACGGGGCTCTTGTCATTGGAGGAGGAGGCCTCTGGACTGGAGGCTTTGTGACTGAGGCGGCCTTCTGGACTGGGCTTGGTTTCTGAACCTGAGCTGATTTCTGAGCTGGACCTGGACCAGGTTTCTGGGCCTGACTGCTCTTTGCTGCTGGTTCAGATGCTCTCTTAGCTGATTCTGATGATATATCCACACTCTGCGATTTCATTGTTGCACCTACAACAGACAAAAGATAGTTTTATCAATCTATATCTCAGTATATAACCACAGTTATATAAGATACAAATGCAAATAAAGCAAAACAGAGAGAAATGGCTTAAATAAATGAGATAAATAAGCATCATTTAAAAATCTAGCTTTTTTTTTTTTTTTTGTGCAGAAAACCAGGCGTCTTTAACACTCACCAAAGACCAAAGCAGAACATAACACAGTTAATGAGCTTAAGTCTGGACATGCCCATTCACATAATGACCTCTCACATTCATAGAAACCCTGTCCAACTCATCTGTCGAGAACAGACTGGGGGGGGCAAAGCTCTGAATGTCTGGACTGTAATGGCCAGCAGGGGGCGGCAGATCGACGGTTAAGAGGAGGTGTCGCCTCGACCAACATGCCAAGTGTTAGTTGCTCTTATGCACAGTCAACTTGTGAGACCATTAGTAGTGAGGCATAGGTGTAGATGAGATGAAAGAAAGGAAAAGAACAAAAGGAAAGAAAGAATATCAACATAAACGCACGCAGCAAAGAAACTTGACATGCACAATCAAGTTATTACAGATGCTGACGTATCTGGATAGGGATGAGTTTCCAGTGGCTTGTTGTTTGGTGTGTAAATAGCATCTTTAAAACGGCTTTGAAAGCAGCTCGGTAAAATGTATCAGTGTATAAATCGGTCAGTTTCAATTCAACAGTATTTTCACATAATTTAATCATTTCAAACCCTTCATGAAAATTCATCCCACATGTTCCCAGAGTTCTCAGTGCTGTCGGGCAGCTAAATGGCCATGAGTCTTACGTTTTATCAGAGACTGTCATGGTTGCTTGGGACTCACGACGCATAAAAATCAAAGGAAATACCATTTGTACAAATATAATTTGTAAAGGGTGACACAATAACAAATTTGCTTGGATACAAACCCTGAATGTTACATCAGTTTAGCTGCTCACGGAGCTGCTTCATGATTACATATTATATTTGTTGATTGCTATTACATTGGATTTTCACTTCACTGCTTTATCTGAGGTAAACTGTCAACCATGTGAGACTTGTAAAGTCTTTGACATGTATTAGCGTCAAACTAAATCCAATCTTGAACCTTGTTATTTAGGAACACTGGAAGTGTTTATAATATCAAACAGTAGTAATTCAATCATCTGTATCCAGGCAAATAAGGAATGATCATGCAGAGAAAGGAAAACGATGCTTCTTTGACACTTTTAATTAACCATGTAACCAGGATGTGTAATTGCAATTGTGTACCTTATAAAGTTTTTGCATTATAACACAATAACAACAAATGTTAATTTACAACCAAAGACACTAAACAGTTACTCAGAAACATTCAGACCTTTCTTGACAGAAGGAAATCAATTTGTTTACCATAAGTTACCACAAAACTGTACACGATTTAACACAATTAGAAAAATATTCAAGCATTGACCACAGAATCCAAGCTGAGCTGATCTAAATCCAGATCCAGGGATCATGAGCTGCACAATTACGTTAGATTACATTAGAGAATGCATATAAAACACAATATTCATCCACAGACAAAGCTCTCAAACATTATCACAGTGTTTAAATATTTTAGTTGAAAGGCAGTGTTCTTAATGCGAGATTCAAATAAATGTGACTCCAGTCGTATCTGCACATCTTAATAGTCGAGGCACCTGTCCATCGCTATCACTTCACATAAAAAGCTGCCATTCCTGAAGCACGTTAAACTACAGCTGTTTTCCACATCCATGCAAAAGGAGGAAACATAATGAACAAACATGCAAACACACCAACACTCACCGACACAAAACACAACAACTCTTAATAATAATAATGGCTTTCGTTAATTCAACACATTACTGCTGCTTTTAATAGGCACATTTAGTTTTTAATCATCAGCCCTGAGCACAAACACCAGCACACACACACGCACACATACACACACACATACACAGAGGGTTTAACACTGACGTCACAGCAGCAATTAAACTCAACATGCTGGCTAAGGGCATTGCACTGTACATTAGCTTGTTAATTCAAGAGATGGTCACAAGTTTAAGAGAAGCAAGGCTTTGGCTCTAACAGACAGCAGTCAACTGAAGCTGCCGGGGCAAAGAGGCAAAGATGATGGACACAAGAATAATCTACACTACAGGAAATACGTTTTGGGGAAATGGACGTATTCTTTTACTTGTCAAAAGTCATATGAGAAGATTAATACCATTCTCATACAGTAAACAGAGCTACAGCAGAGAAACAGCACGACTCCATCCAAATGTATCAAAACCTGCCTGCACGCACCTTTAAATCTAACTAATAGAGCTTTTTCAGAAAATTCTTCAGACTTTGTTCTGTGTTAACGTGGTAACACTATTCATTAAGATAATGTTAACAGAGGCTAATAGTTACCAATGACTGCATGATGTTTAATGGTTTATGAAGGAGATAAAAAGACATAATGAAAGGATTAGGCTCTATACAACTAAATTACATATATTTACTTACGTAGCACCTCTGCCATGTTCTGAAAACATCCACAAACCAATTACAACTTCTTACCTAAGATTTTTCTTTCTTACCTAAGATAGTGAATACCACAAGACAGAGCCGTCCACAGCCCCATCTGAAGGCAGCATCTATGAAATCAGTTAAACTGGTGCTTTTCCTACCATCATCTAACTAAATGCCTGCTTTGAAAAAGGTCTAACAACAGTGACGATGTAATACAAACAAACAAACTTGTAAAAATTAGAAGGTAGGTAGTTTTTTTGTGGGAAAGGTGCAGTGACGTATTAAAAATCTCAGTTGAGATTAGAGTATAGGAAGTGATTGAAACTGGCCAAGAAATAGTGTAAGAAAATGCAACATTTTACGTAAATGACCCAAGTCAGCTGTTTTCCTCTTATGTGTTAAGCTAAGCTAACTAGCTGCTGGTGGTAGCTACTTATTTACTGTACAAACAGGAGAGTGATATTCTCTTCTGACTCTTGGCAAAATGGGAATAAATGTACTTCCCAAAGTTTTTGTCTACCCCTTAAACTACTCGGTGAGCTGCCCCTTTACAACTGAATCACACTTGAATTGGTAAAGTGGGCTATGGCTTTATCGCTCTGCTTGTTCGGACTGCACCGTCCCAATTCCACAGAGCTCAAAGGACTGAAAACTTCCCCTCATTCATTCCTCAGATTCTTTTAGTGAACTAAAGGTGAGATTTTCTTGTGATGGTAGGGAAATTGTTAATTTGCCCACTAATTGATATGTCAATTCAGAAACATCTCCCCAGTGTTTTCTTTAGACAGTGTGTCTTAGACGCTTTAATAATGAGCAGTGTTCAGAGAACCTTGAGGTTGAGGGCGCTGGCCTGAGGTCCTGTTTGGATCCGGCAGTCCTTCCTTAAGGGCAGCACTCTGGTGGGTCGGGAGGAGGCAAAAGAAATATATATATATAAAGACATGAGAGAAACATACAGGCAGGTAACGTGGGAGACTAATCAGCAATAAATTGATTCAACAACAACAACATTATTTTCACACAAACATTCAGTAATAAGACTATATTTACTGGAAATATTAAAACTTCATATTGAGGTAGCCTGTTACACAAATACACAGGCTTAGTTTGTCTGTGCGCTCATATTGAAACACTTTTCTTGCAGGCGTCACCTGTTGGGGCTGCACGGTTGTTGCCTTCTGGCCTTGAGGGGAGCGAGCAGGTGAGCGGGAAACACTAGATGACCTGGCAGCCAGCGCTTGGTTCATCTTAGTCAGCACCACCTCTGAGATAAGCTGACGGTCTTCTGCCTGGTGATCACCAATCAGCTGCATAGACGAACCCACAACCTGGGAAACAGCACGCAAGCATCAGAATATACAGGTCACAAATAAAGGAGGTTGTGCTTGCAGGTACTTTTTCTGAGATAAAAAAATAGTTTTTATGGTTGAAATGGAGGTTTTTTGGTTTATACTGGAAAGTTTCTAATCTTCACGTGTTAACTTGCACCAGGGTTCATTTTAAGTAATTATATAAACAGAGGCCTATCTTTTTGGTTTTATGCCTTTTTAGGCCATGAAGAGAGACAGGAAATCACGGAGCCTCAGACTCAACATAGCCCCAAGACGTGGATTTTGACATCTTTCCGACTCAAGTATACGAGTACATTTTATTCAGACAGTGAGGCTGCTTCAAAGTTTAAACAGGATGTTTAAAAGCGTGACTTAGACACCACGATGACTGGCTGTCGGTGTCATCGTTGCTACTGTATAATCTTCCCCTCCTCCCTCTGGTGATTTACACTCTCTCACTGGGGTTTGTGATCACGCTCAGTGTATGATGACGCACTTCTATAGTAATCGACCTCTTACTTTCTCGCTCCTTCCAGTCTCTGAATACTTGCCATGCTGCATCATCATTGCATTTGTTTCCCAAAAATGTTTTTGTGTGTGCGTCTGTGTCAGACAGCGTCCTGCTGGAGATGGCTGCTGTCAGGTATGGGGTGGGGGAGCCTGTTCTGGTCTGAGTGCTACATGTCTGAATAACATCCTCATGAATCAATGCCAGGTCCAAATGTCTCCCAGAAGAACAATGAATTGTAACAAGATGGTCAATGTTATTTACTGGTTTTAATGTTATGGCGGAGCGGTATAGTTCAGTACTAATTCCAACACTCACAACTGTCCATATTTGGGACTAGACTGCCAGTCATCCCAGAGGTCATCAAATTAGTCAGCCAACCAAACTTTCCCTTACGTACAATATAATCCTTTTTCCTCTGTTAAGATGTTTTCCTCTTTGTCTGAGCATGACTCTCTATCTGGTCAAGGCTTCCTGTCAGACCCCAAACACACTCCTTCCCATCTGTCCACAATGGACAATTTCCCAATCTTAAGGTCTCACTGTGCTTCAATTTAATCTTCTTACTGCCCTCAAAAATGTCCTGAACTATTTTTTTCCAAGGCTGATGTGGGAGGTTACAGCATTAAGACATTTTCCAAGCTGAGACACACTAATTAAATTGTTCATTTGTCTGAAAGCTACTATTTTTTACATTAATTTCTTTCACAATGTGTATTCACAACCATTGTGGTCATGACTAGAGGTGACGAAACATGAAACCAATATATTCTGGAAACACCAAATTAAAAATGAACGCACACAGTAAAGTTTTAAATTGACCAGACGGAGCAGTTTGCTGGGAAACAAGCTTTAAATAGTACCAGATGTTGATTATCGAACCTCTTCATGAATTTTCAGGTTAGTTTCAATCACTTAATTCCAGACAATCTAAAGCCCCAACAGTGTGAATTAGGCCAGTGTTTAATGTGATACTCTTTTGAGTTGTTTGGGAAGTCTTATGTAACACAATTCCCACAGGCTGATGTCAGCGTGGTTTTGCAAACAAAAGGCAGGGGTCAGTAAATACTATCAGGCAGTGGTAATTTCGAGTAACTTAGGGCTTTATCTGAACACCTCTCTTCAGTTTCCTCGTGCCCTCGTGTTTCTCACCTCGGTAATGTAGTCGTTGCCATCCTTGCCACAGATGGCCTTGACGGCACAGATATCCAGCCCTCCGAAGATCTCAGAGCAGGTATCAACCCACAGCTTATACCTGTCGCAAAGAGAAACACATGTGACGACCATACTGGATTAGGGATAATAACTTTCACAAAGAGTTCAAGGAAACGAAGAGAATCCACTTTCAGACACTATATCAGCAATACCTTGAGCGAGAGTTGCGGCTATTTTACTTTATTTCATCAGACAGCACTGGGAATCAAAACTGAACATTTCCTGCCTCGCAGGTCGGCTACAAAAGTTTTGCTCTTGGACAAAAATTCACCAATGATATTGATTTCTTTATCACTCCAGCACAGTATGAGAGCGCAAAAGTTACTGTCCAGGGAATCTGTCCTGACAGTAAACCTGTTTCAGAGCCCAGGCCTGTGTTAACCCATCAAGCTGCTGCTGTTCTCTGGTTTGTCTGTTTGGTTTGCTGTCAGGAAAACTAAACACAACCAAAGATGGTTCAACACAGGCCGATCGATACTCACCTGAGGAGTTTTCTGTACAAGGGCAGGTAATCTGCTTTTTCTCACACTTTCAGATTCGCCAAACAAAACAGCACTCTGTTACTAGATGATTAAAGCTAAATTAATACTTTTGGTTTTACATTGTGGTGGTAATTAGTGACAAGAACGACAAGGAAAAACACTTCCTTGTTGTTTTGGGGCTTGTGAATGTTTTAAAAAGTTAAAACATTTGCAAATTGAGCTACTTGAACTACATTGGTCCTGTTTCTTAGTTTTAATCTTTCTTTATTTTGAGCTACAGTATTTATCAGTAGTGATCCATACATTTGTTGGTGCAGCATCTGAACACAATCTAGATTCTGACCCGTTATGGTATGTGTTAGGGATACCCAATATATTTTTCCTCCTCTACAGTGAATGTGACTAACTCTTGCTGCTCTATTTCCTCATATTTTACACTTTCGCAAAAGCGTAAGAGGCAATTATTACCTCGTTCACATTTTCTCAGCCTCTTAATGGAAAACCAATGTTATCAGAACCCAAAGCCACAGCAGCTCAGTGTAATCTCTTTCTACCCATACAAACATTCAGTATACAGTAAACATTAATAACGAATGCTGATCTTTAAACATGTGCGTGTTTACCCATGTGAACAGTTTTCAGCTGAATGCGTCTGCTATGTGATTACGTTGTGACTAACTGTGACATAACAGAAAAGTGACATGTGTGACTCCGTAGCAGCCTGAGCATCACTAATGTGGAAGCAGCGCTCACTTGTCAGTCATGGCTACTTGTTCCAGCATGGCAGATCCAGTGTTGCTTTTCCAGTTACCGGAGATGGATGTTCGCCTGGAAAAGAGAAGGAAATTGTGCATTAAATTATTATAGACAAGATAGTCGCATTAGTGGACAACTTTGATTGAACACTGGCTTCGGGCAAAAGCTTGAGTAGCCGGACGCAGAGCACTGCCGCAGGTTATCAGCCTGATTATTAATGCTGAGAAATAGACCAGTTAGCATATGCTCTTGGTTTTACAGTAATAACAGCACAGGATGACACACAACAAAAAGCCTGAAGTGCTAAAACAAAAATGGGTCGGCTAAATTACAGGCTCTAGATTTCTTATGTCCCTACACCCTTGCCATCTGGAGCTCCTGTCCTGTGCCTTCTAGTCGTTGTTCATACACAACCCCTCTCCCTGGACTCAGCTACTACACAACGACAGCCCACTTACATGTAAGCTTTGTAGTCGGACCCGATTTTCTGGACCCTGATGTCGTACTTGGCGTCGACAAATGGCTCTGTGGTGCAGTAGGTCTGAGTGATAGCCACCACACTTGCAATGTCCTGGAAGTCACTAACATTGTCCACCTTGACCTACGGCAGAATAACACATGTATGTAGAAACAACATTTAGTTTAACCGTATTCACAAAAGTTTTTATTCGTGTAAAAGTTGACATGTATGAAACATCTTTTTACTTGGACAAATTTTATTTTCTAAATGATGGTTCAGGCATGTGTGAGTAAAAAACAGGAGCTGGGAGACAGTTGGAGCATTAGTTTAGCATATAGACTGGAAGGAGGGCTCAACAACTAGCCCGATGATACATCCTGTTCGTTTCACCCTGTTTCCAGGCTTTATGATAAACTAAGATACAGAAAAGGTAGAAAGCAAAAAGATAAAGGTGTTACATGCTTAAAAGCTACAGGGCTGAAACTGACCCTGAATTAGAGAGAAAGGGTGGCCAGACCCAGTGACTTAACATCAACACATAAAGTGTTATTTACCTTCACTGCTGGGCAAAGAAAACACTGTACACTAGTTTAACCCAGCATCATAAAAGACAGTAACAGAGGATCAGATTGAGCAGTTTGGGGTAATGATGTGAGGTGGATCAATGAGGAGTGGTGGAAACACTTCACTCTGATTTTCCTCAGAAGTTATTAACACAGGTGTCAGTCGATACCAACACAATAAGAAGAGCAAAGGACTGAGAGGGTAAAGATTTGCTCTAGCTATGAACGCGATAAGGAGAGACAGCTAAGTGTACAATGGGACGGGCAATGCATGTTAAGTAGCAGAATACAACATGCGCCTATACTCTACATTATCTTTAAAGCACTTTTTAAAATTTAATCTCCTCGTGTATCTAGTTGCATCATTGTAAAGAAATCATCATCACCACAGTACCTTTCCCATTCCAGAGTGGGCGTGACCGATCTTCACCACTACCGGGAAACTTGGTGTTGTAATCTGCAAATCAACAATATAATTAAAGGATGAATAACACACAGTCAAAACAGGATAACCACAACAACTATATGGAAAAACCCAGCAGTGAAAAAGTGAGTGGCTTTTATCTATTTTAGCCACCAACCATAATTGATTCCTTATACAGAGAGGTAAAAACAAATGTTGTCTAATTTTATTTTTTAAAATATTAATGTTTGATGATCAATTAAAGACATTTTTAAAGTAACAATGGTGATAATATGATAATTCTTTAATTTATCCCACAGTGGGATAAATATTATGAGTTTCATTATTATTTAATGTTATTTAATATTACAACAGTTATAAAACAGTTTAATAAGAACCCGTTTAAATGTGTGTTTTAATGAACTGCAACTTGCTCACAATGACAATATTAATGTTTGTCAGGTAAAATATCTTAGTTCAGCACATTTACATTATTTAATTAACACAAAAACACAAATTAGGGCTGAGGTTGATGGGACTAATCATTGGTTTTGTATGTTCATAATCCCAAGTAATCATCAATATAAGGATGAAAGATTTTAGTCAACAATCCATCCTCTGGAGACCACAAATGAAAAGGAGTGAGACGGAGTAAAGAAAAGGATTGTTTCAATCCACTGAATGCTTATTGAGATATGTGAATAAAAACCTCAAATGTGAAGCTTGTAATTGAGCTGGAGAAGAATTCAGACGATCATCGAAGTCAGTACGATTCATCGTCTGGGAGGCACATCTGTGTAAAACTCGCAACTCTGAAAACAAGATCTAACTAGGCCTATGCGAAGTGACTGAGGGAGGAGGAGGGGGGAGGACATCAGAGAGAGGGCAGAAGAGGAGGCAAACGATGGCAGTTTTTTTTTTTTCTGTGTCTGAGGAGGCTGTCCCTAAATTGTTGAGCACATAAGAGGCTCCCTGTGTGCGACCCTCTCAGCATTCAAGACCAGAGTGTGAGGGGATCCAACTATTGTAAGTTCCTCAGTGTGTTGTCTACAGAGAGGGAGAGAGAGACAGAGAGAGGAGGGCAGCGACAGCAGCCGCAGCGACAGCAGCATTTCCGCTTATTTTCTGCAGCTTGAATTCATAGGTGCACTTTAAACTTATGAAAACATTTCTATCCACAGCCTCCCAGCTCAGCAGAGCTCAACCTAGCACTTCGACTCTACTGTCCTGCCCATCGGCCGCCCCCCTCGCTGACTGCCGGCCTGACTTTCTTCCCGGGGAACTTAACAGGATCAGAAGAGGCTCCCAAGCGTTCATCAAGTGGTGCAGCGGTCAGAGGTAGCCAGAGTCATCATGGCTGTGTCCCAGGAGAGGAGCGTATGTTTGGGGCTATGGGTGCTCCTTTTGCTCGGAGCGGGCATGGAGGAAGTTGTGGAGGGATGTAGCTGCCACCCAGCCCACCCGCAGCAGCTCTTCTGCAGCGCAGAGATCGGTGAGTTATCGATCCGAGACTAATTAAGTTTGTTCTCATTTGTGTAAATGTTAAACGTAACGAGCGATGTCCCACTGTGCCTTTAAAAGCAACAGAGAACTGATTTCAAGTTCTTCTGAGTGCACATGTGATTACCCAGAACCCCTCAGTCTTAATGAATCGACTGATGAGTTGGCTTATTGATCTCCTCAATTAGATTTTCTGTCAGGGGAAAAAAAATCTAATCCAAATAGTAAATCTACTGTGACGAGACTCAATCAATAGGGCACCATGGCTGGATATACGACTGCGGTTTTATCCACTTAAATTCATATAAATAAAAGATTGCATGGAGTGAACTGGATGATGGGTATTGAGGAAAAAGGGACTCTAAAAGGATACGGTTCCGTTCAATTATGTTGAATTTATTCAGAAAAAAATTCAAATATCTAAATAAAAGACTAGACAGTATATTACCTTGGAAGTAGATTAATTATTAATTTGTAAATGTGTAACACATAGTTCTCTTTTTCAGACTTGCTCTGTATTTGTAGTAATATTTGCTCTTGACCACATAAAAACAAACCCTAAAAAGCACTCAGCAGAGTGGTCCTGGCCTACTTTCTGTCTGTCTGCCCCCCCCCCCATCCAACTCTTTCTTGTCTAAGCACAGGCCAAAACCAACACTCTGCTCTGACTTTGAGTACTTGGCCTCGTAGTGGGGAAAGCTGGAGTATGTGCTCTTGTCAAAGGTTACACTCCAGCAGAGGAGAGAGGGGGAAAGCAGCAAACTGCATTTGTTTGAGTCTTGTTTTCAAATTGGTCTGTATCTCCCCTCAGGCTTAGACCCGGTGAGTTCCCTCAACGAGCTTTTTAAAAAAAAGAATGCATATTAAATAAATAGTCAGCATGAAATGGAAGCTGAGACCTGTTTTCAAAACCTCCAGGTCTAAAACCAAACTAGATCTGGGTTATGGGAACACAATGAGAGCATTTAGGGCAGCCAGTGTTTTGAGGACAGCTTTTTACTTATGAAGTGTGTCATCCGTTACCAAGATGGTGGCCCTGTGAAGCACGAATGGACAACATGAGATTTTTACGCAAGCTTGCCAATAGAAAAAGGGGACTCCTGAAGGACCAGAACTGAACCCAACAGGATTCACTGGTGTCGTACTGAGTCCAAAGTTATAGCCATAGGCCTAAGATTTTGTTTGTTCAATTATAGTTTGAGTTTTTTCTTATTCTAATTGGTGCAGTAAACATTCAAAGATATACTGCTTACTGCTTTATAGCAGTAACACTTTTTATTCTTTTGTGCAAAGTCAATAATGGAGCCCACTTTGTGTCGATCTGATCTTTAGAAGTCTGGTGTAACATAAGCAGCTCTGTACTTACAGTCTAGTTACAGTCTCTTTTGTTCAAGTGTGACAAGTATGATTCCGTGCAACCTAAGCTGTTCTATCTCAGTCCACCGGCATGGCTTTGAACACATGACAGTGTCGACCTGGGTCTGAAAATCCCGTGTCAACCTGGGTCTTTTTCATGTGAAAGGGTCTAAGACAGAGATTTTTGACCAGATTACTAGCTAGCCCTCACGCGACACAAAAATAAACCCGGAGAGCCGATATTTTAGATAATTTATGTGTCTACTTTTTGTTAAATAAAAGATTTGGGCGTGGTAAATATGGTTTATATCATAAATCCCATACAAGAACGGAAGTGGGCGGTGCTGACTTCTACGATTTTTGCAAAGAGGTCCAATTTCCTGGATCTCCTTGAGGTCTCAGACCTATTTCTTTAAATGTAAATCTCTGAATGGATCAGCGGTCCCTTTTCAGGTAGGACACAACTTTCTGGCCCCATGAATAACAAATCAGGAAAATCCCTCGTTTACCACGAGTATTCAGAGGAAACCTTTCACTTGGTGGTGTCTGCGGTTACACTATCCTGGTTGTTTTCCAGGGATACGCTGGTGGTGGCCTTTAGTTGACCTGACGTTGCCGTCAGAGTCGATGAGCTCTTTGTGTATAGCTGTACATCTGAGTAATATCCCATCTGGACAAACCCTGGATGATTCCCTGGCCGTGTTTGTGTATTTGACATTGTGTGCATGTGCGTGAGTGTGTGTTTGTTGGATGGAGGCCAAGCCATGCCAACACAGCCTACTCCATCTCTCTCTTTCTTTCCCTCTCTCTCCCTACTTCATTTCCATGTCTATAGGCTTGGTCTAATGGTCTGCATACTAACAATATCGGTGTGAAAGCCCACTGACAGTCCAGCTTTGTGAGCATGACAAGGGTGCCGATTCATCTGGGAGGGGGAAGTTACTTACAACATCAGTTCTCATGGTACAAGTTTGCAATATTTCTCTTTGATTATGTAGCTGTGGGGCAGATGCACAGCCACTTTCACTTTGCATGCATGCCTGTCCTTATCCCTGTTCATAACACAGCTGCAGGAACTAAAATGCGTGGGTAACCTGGCCTGCACAGTTCAAAGATATCTGGTAAACATCTCAGAGATTCTGGGCCAAGGGAATCGTTTTAGAGAGATACAACTAATTTGAAAGGTTTTTCAGACATATTATGTGTCATTTAAATGGGCTAGTGAAAACTATAAATTTTCAAACCAGTTTTTCAATAAATTATTAAAATTCCTGTATAATTACATATAACAGCTTCCGGCCTTGCACTGATATGTGACCACAGCTCACATTGGCAAATGTTTCATACAGATACTGTTATGCCCTGGTGTGTTACTTACCACTGATAGACTAGCTATTGGGCTCAAAGGGGGAGATTTAAAGTGGGCCGATTTATTTCCCAAAGCACCGTCTCCACTTTGAGATGTGTTTCTCCTTTCAACACCAAAGTGCAGATGAAAGAGGGAAATAATATGATAGTCATCACTGGTGCAGTTTAGTACTTCTGTGTAGAGAGCAGTCTTTTTATACAGTGGTGTACTCACTGCTGAAGAGATGGGTGCAGAAATTTTAAATAATACTGTAACTTAATTATTAATGAATTAGTCACAGATATTCAGGATTGAGTTCTCACGGAGTAGTGCTGTAGTTGTAAAGCAAGTAGAGCTTGATTTTACTTCAGCTGAAATACAAAACTAATGGCAATAAAATGTGCCTGAGTATCCAAAAGTAAAGTTCTCAGTATGTTATAAAGAGTAAAGTTTTCAGTATGTTGTAAGTGTTAGCACACAGACCTTTAAGCTGCATTTTGATGTATAATGTAGTCATTTGGTGTTAAATCAAATTACAACAACATATAATATTAACACTATACTTTAAGCAAACAAATGTTTAGATTAGTTTATATTTAGTTCATAAAATGTATCTGCACAGTAACTAGAGGATCAAAAAACAAGTTATCTCATAGCACATGTAATACAGTAGATGTATAAAAATGGCTCACTTAATGCAAGTATTGGCCAGTACCTAATGAAGTGAATTACAGACGGTTAATGCAAATGTATCTATGACACTTAAATGGATAATAATGGATAATAAACCTGAGCTCTAATTATTTGAAGGCATTTTTCAGGTCACAGCTGCACATGAGTGCATGCGAGCTTATAGGCAGGTGAGTCCTTGTGAGGTCAGACACAGAACTGGGTTACTACATGTTATATTTAGATTCAGAAGTTGTAGGGACAAATAGGCAATTTTGAACAATGTCACCTTATCACACAGTATCACTGTATTCATCAAATGTAATTTTAAAAAATGTAGCGCCATACTCTATGTTAACCACACAACTTATTCATAGAGACACCTTCCACTGTTCTTCCTGACACTTTAGATAAAGTGAACGTCTTAAGACCAGTTGCAACATATACATTTGTCTTCCTGCCCTGTCTTCTTGAACACCCAACACACAAAAATAGAGTTTATACTTGACCTGACTTTTCACAGAACATGTTGAGCTCCCCCTCTTGCCAGCAGACAACACCGTGGTGTAGTTATGTGATGTGAGCAAAAACTGAAAACAAAGGGGTTGGTTTGCTTAGCTGTATTCTTCCTCCTCTTCTGTAACTTCTGTAACTCGGTTGTTTCTTTTTTTCATGGTTTTACCGACATTACTCAACCTCTGAATCTCTGTCCTATTTTACTCCAACTCACTCTGACTCACTCTATAACAGACGAGCATTACATTTATGGGAATTACAAGACACCTGTTAAAATATACTGAAAAAGATTGAAGTTATGTTCTTGGTTATGTAGATGGCAAAATGGCATAAGAATTGTGTCTGATGGGAACTAAATATCACCCAGTGATAGATTTACATGTAGCTTGTGTCTGTTGACATTGACATTGAAACTGTCGCCAGCAGAGTTGTAGCTAACAGTCTAATTAAACATGACGTTAATTTGTATTTAATGTTTCAAGCTGACAGACTTTAAATGAGAATTCTTCATGGAGGTCTTGAATATGTGTTTTCTCTAATGATGCATAAACAATAACTTACCAAAAGACTTTTAGCTTGTGTTGCTGCCTGTGTTCTCAAGAGGAGTTCATGAGAACTCTTTTGGTATTTTGAGTTTACAAGACGTGCGTCTTTGTTTATGTTTTAACGGTGACTCAACGTCTTCATGTTTTTGTTAAGTTTTTCTATATTTAGTTACACAGTCGTTAGCTTGCTAAGTGTTAGTCTCTGTGGCATCTAGATGCTAGCAGTTGCGTCACAGCTGGTCTCCTGATGACGTATGGTTGACGCTACCTCTTGATTGTTTTTGTGTACACAGCTTCCCATGATGTAACCACAAATTGAGCGTTTTCATGCCAACAGTATGTAGTACTCTCTTACAACTGTAGCTAGTCAGCTAGTTAGCTAGCAAGTTAATGTGTGCTGTTTAGGGTAAAAAGGAAAGAAAGGAAAGAAACTCTAAACTCTTAATCTAGCTATCGCCTATATTACAAGTGTCATTTATTTCTTCCCTAACATACTTCAGCTGAATGTTTGCTTCTTAAGGACATTGTCTGTTCAAAACCAGATGTTACCATTATAACATTTACTTTGGACAAACTATGTAGATTTTAAGCTATGATCAATTGTGTCCAAACCAATAAATGTTACGTTAGGAGAGAGTTGTGCTTGAACATCTTTGATAACAGGCCTACTCCACCTGGTGGAAGTAGTTGCTAAGATGATTGTAAAGTCACCGATAGTGTGAGGAGTTAAGGACATAGTCCACAGACAGTCCAACTTTTCTGCATAGTTAATGCAGCCGTTCTGCATGACTTTTCCACTGGAGATTAACCTGGGAGCTGTAATAGCAAACTCAATTATATTCGATTGATTCAGCCACAGTATTATTTGAGTGAAGGAAATGTCTCACAGTGAAATTAATTTGTCAGTTAACTTTATGAATAATGCAGAACTTGAATATTGCATGAGTTTGGTGGATGGGAAACGTAAAAAGACAAAAATTAAGGTTTTATTTGGCACAGAGGGGCCTGCTTGTTTATGTGTGATTGAATATGAGTTTACCTTTTATGATAATATAATATTTTGTGAGGCTGTCAAATCAGTATGTGCTATTTGGATGTATGTGGTAGATTTTATATACTATATACATGTGTGTGTGTGTGTGGAATTGATTAAATGGGAGTGAGCAAGCAGTGAGCTACTTGTTATTCTATGTGGGTTTTGATTTTCCTCCCAGAGGAGACGAGGGACACTTCCTGTATCACTACTGAGAGGGACTGCTGCACTGTCTGTGTGAGGAGAAAGATGTGTGACAGAAAAAAAAAATGACTGAAAAAGAAAAGGGGGGTGGAGGAGGGACATGACAAATATCTATCTATCTATCTATCTATCTATCTATCTATCTATCTATCTATCTATCTATCTATCTATCTATCTATCTATCTATCTATCTATCTATCTATCTATCTATCTATCTATCTATCTCTAAGTTTACAAAAAGTTAAAACCACAGTGTTTTCCATTGTTTCTGGCCTGTACAGTACTTGTCATCTTTGGCATTTCAATTACTGTTATCCGCCTTTCTCTCTGTTGTTTTTTTGCCCCTACTAGTGATAAGGGCAAAGATCTCCGGAGAGAAGATTGTGTCGCCTAGCAACAGCTCCTCACCTTACATGAAGATGATCCAGTACGAAATCAAAATGATCAAGGTAAGGGTTCTAGACAGCAGTAACCGCAGCTGCTGCTGCAGACATCCATCAGTTTTACCGCGCAGGCTGCTGTGTGTAGCTGTGCGGTTTATGTGGATACTGGCTGCATATAAAGTGACGGGGAGGTAAACAAATGGAAATTGGTCTCACAAACACATGTTTTGGACTTAATTTAAAAAGAAAGTAAAAGCCAACAGGCTGTATTTTGGGATCATATAGTTTTTCTATCATCAGGTCAGGCTCGTACAGTGACAAATTCTTTGACTCGCGTGCCCCCGCATGTCTCTGTGTCCAGATGTTCAAAGGTTTTGACAAGGCCAAGGATATCCAGTACGTGTACACTCCAGTCTTCTCCTCGCTGTGTGGAGTCAAGCTGGACTCCAACAATAAAGCAGGGTATCTGCTCTCAGGTACAAAACCTTCAGAACTGTTTTCAGTCGGTATATGCTGTATGTAAAAGAAAATTGATAGTGGCAGGAAGGACTTTCTTGTGCTAGATGGTTTTGCTTTTTCTGGGAAATGATTCACTTTCTTTTATGTCAGCCTGGTAAATAAGACATATGTATAAGACATGTTAGCTTAGGTTTAAAGCTTGAAACAGACCATACATTAAATGCTGGTGTTGTGGCGTCACTAAACAGGAAGCATGTGGAGTGATGGGAGGATTTCTATTGGCCAATGCGACCTGGTTGAGTCTTGGGACAACTTATCTCTATCGCAGAAGAAGAACCTCAACTACAGATACCAGATGGGCTGTGAATGCAGAGTGAGTAAGGACTGTTCAGTCTCTACTTATACATATTTATCTTTCTCACACTCATCTGTCTGTCTTAGGGGCGTCTACATGAGGTTCGACCTAAAAAAAAAAAAAAAAACAGAGCGACAGCTGTTACATCAAAGAGGTCACTCTTCTCTTCTGCTTCTCTGCCTCCTTTCTTATTTTAGTGCAGACATTTTTCAGGCGTGAGAACTTTTTTTTCTTTTCCTTTTTTTCCAATTGACACTTGTTAACAGCGACACAATGATTTCTTGTTATTATTCCAACCCTCGCCCAGAACTGCACTTTTTATTACTAACACACGGAGTATTGACTCCAGGGACAAATAATGAGTAAAGGATTGAACTGATTCCTTTTCTCTTAACAGATCAACACCTGCTACACAGTGCCGTGTGCGTCAACAGGAGAAAATGAGTGTTTGTGGACGGACTGGCTGCTGGATAACAGTCTAAATGGGGAGCAGGCTCGGCAGTACGCCTGTATCCGCCGCTCCGACTCATCCTGTAGCTGGTACCGGGGTGGACCTCCACCTGAGAAAGAGTTCTTGGACATGTCTGACCCTTGACCTGTAATTTTGATGTTCATTTTACTACATCTGACGCAAGAAAATAAAAAAAAAAATAAAAAATAAAAAATAGATCCCTGCCTTGGCTTGTGTAGTTGAGATTTGGAGTGCGAAGCATCAACCGATTTCACTGGAAAACTGGCCACATTTACATTCAAATTAGCTTAACCTGACGCTGAGCCTCTGTTGGCAGAGTTCAGGTGGTTGCTACAGCAAAGCTAGAAGAATTTTTATAAACTGCAGGGGCTTTCACCATTCCTCTGACTCATTTTCGCGCTCTCACACATTCCACTTCACTTTCACAGAATAAGAATAGCAGCAGACCATCCACTGCAAATCATTCACTTCAGAGCTAGTCTTTTGCCTGATGGTAGATGCATACAAATATTGAAGACTCCAAATTTGTCTATGCATACTCTAAGACATAAAGCTAGGATATGTAACAGAGACATATAAAGAAGTTGTATAATTACAATACAACAAAAAGATGGAAAATAATTGAAGAAAGCTGCCAACTTCTGCCACAACCTTGCATTGCTAAGTGTACTTTACATGTGCACCAATCTTCTAAATTCACATTCATATCACCGTATAAAAATAAATGAAAACATACTGTAGATTCAGTGCTGTGTGAAAGTTCTAGGTACTGCGAGTAAAGTCCCAACAATGTTGAGATGATAGCTCTATGGTGGACTCCTTATTCTTCTTGAGGCTGAGGATACGTCTTCATGACTCTTGACTATGTTTGGGGTCATGCTGCATAATGAATATTGGGCTGATAATTAATGTATCGTGTGATTTAAACATCTAAAGTGCCTAAATTCTTTTCCCAGTACTGTACACATAAAGAAAAGCAACAGCAGACATTTTCCACTTGATTATACTTTGACTAAATCTAAATACAGGAATTATATATACTCACCATAATTCTTGTACATCTAAATCCATCACAGTTTCATCTCAAATTTCTGAGACTGTAAATATTGTATTTCAGTGGGAATTAACACTTTAAAGTCTAACCAGATCTTCTCTTCTAGTGTAGAGATTCTTATCTTGTGTGTTTAGTATCTTTGGGTGAACTCTGTACTATTTCCTGTGCCAAAAATCTAATCCAGCGCTTTAACAACAGCACTGCCGCCTGTAGAAGAGCAAGCCGCCTCTCCTTAGAGGACATGACGTAACAGGACATGGTTCAATTCACTGTTAACTCCTAAAAAACTGGAAGCGCATCCCATCAGACAGGATCGTACAAACTCTGGCACAAGACGTTAATGATGAGAAATAACTGATACTCTGAGCTCAAATGAATGATTAAAGTGTTGAGTCATAAAATGACCCAGATCTGAATTGACCCCTGTCTTGCTACTGGATTCCTTCACTGAAGTCATACAGAATAAAATGCATTACCACTTGCTATTGACATGCAGTACTTTTTATTTTAGGATTGTCTTTGAGTTACGTTCAAAAATTAAATAAATTACATTTAATGCAACAGTCGGTCGGGCATATTAGAAATATGCTGCTATTTACAGACAGTAAGACTGATGACAGTAATGCATATTGACTGTATGGCTTTAGTGAAGTGTTAAACAATTTTATCTTTGTTTTATATTGAAAGAAGTGTTTGGGTTTGTATTTATGTCTCTGTTTCTGTCTGTTTTCTATTTCCATGTACCAAAAAAGATTGTATATAAAGTGTCTCAGTGGAACAGTGTGTCACTGCCTCTTTTTTTCCCCGTCCTGTTACCAAAATCTAAGACAATTAGAGTCTTTATGAAGCTTTAATGAGACCTCAGAGCTTTTAACATTAAAATAAGAAAACAATGTGATGACTTTTCTGTGCTTGCCAAGAATTCCAACAAGGAATTTATTTAATTTGTTTTTCTAAATGAAAACTTTAAGGCAGAGCACAGCATATATCCTTTTACCTTACATCTACACTATATCTCATGAATGCTTTAGTGAATATAGTTAAAGGAAGAAAAAACTCACCATTGCAGTGTGTTAAACAAATAAAACTTTTTTTTTAAATATATGTCCAACTTAATTCATTTGTTGTTTGAAATCTCAACATATCAGATCTAAATCAAAGGATTCATGAGATAACTCACAGTTACACGGTTCATATATATGCATTTATTACTTTTAAACTAGCTAAATAAAATAAATCTATTTAATATACGTCCCACTGTAATGAAACCAACCAACCAAAACTATTGTGGATAAATCTTCAGCTCATCAGTGGATTCCTTCTGGTTTAGTTTTGGGGATTTATGTGAATGATGCAGCCTGAAGGAAAAAAGAACTAAAAAAAAAACAAAACAAGAAACTTTACCATGTCTCTGTAGTTGGGGTAGAACGTCTGATCGATAAGAGGAAACTTATCTGAACCCAACTTCTTCTGATTACTAATCAACTGGGAGAACTGGAGGAAAAGAGAAGTGGAAAGACCCAAAGAGTTAATGTGGATCTACTGCAAATGAATCAATAAAGAGTTTAATATTAAAGAGTCTAATATATACTATAATGTAACTTATCACACTGTACTGTTGAGTATATACACATGGTTTATACATAAAATGAAGTACATTTAATGTTTTTACTCTTTAAACTCTGCAGAGTGTATGTCCTACATTCAACTACAATCTCCATGTTTACAGCTGAGAATGTATTTTGCTGAGATTACGTACGGCCCAAGGTTTGTCACAGAGGTTGTAGATGGAGTCCAGAGAGTTGACTGAGGGGACGCCTGCGTACTGCAGACCGATGATCAGGTTCCTGAAGTCCTCGTTTTGGGCCATGCTGTAGGCATGCTGGCGCACCAAGACGAAGTCAGGCCGGAAGGACCTGGAAAGAGAAAATGAAGAGAACTGAATTAGGAATAAATATATTATGAGTTAAACTCTATGTTTTTCTCACAAGAGCCAGAAAAAAAAAAGTTATTTTTGCATTTTTACCTGGAAGATGAAGGATGACGACTTTAAACAAAGATGCTAAAACTTTGAAAGGTATTAAACTAGTCAAATTATGTTCCAGGAGTTATTTAAATATAATTGTCCGCATTAATTTAAAACTAAAATTGGACTGTGAAAAACGGCAATTACTGTAAGTGGTTATATCTCTCTCTCTGCTACGAAGCTTCTTAATAAGCACTCTGCTTCGGGTTGCCAAGTCAGATGAGAGAGGATCTTTCTTTGCTTGGATGAGCACATGGAGGCATCTTACAGTAAATAAAGCCTAAAATGGTAAATTTATCTTCCCATTATGCATAATTAAAATGACACAACAACTTAAACAACGTGAGTTCACAAACATCACAGAGAGCCCAAAAAACTGCACAATCTTCTTCTGTGAGATGAGTTCGGCTGCAGGTGGTGCGTCACCTCGGATGATGTCAGATATATCTACATAAAAATGTTCTCTCTGCTTGTGTTTCAAACAGAGACATGAATCTGGAGATATGGGAGTGTTTTAATAAAATCGAGCAAAATGATTGATGATCTTCCATGAGAATAATCTGATAAGCGAAGGGAGGATGTAGCGAATATTATGTCAACACAGAAAGTCTAAGCAAACACCGGCTCATATTGTCGTGTATGACAGCAGGAATGATTTTTTACAAGGCAGTGATCCACAGTGAAGTACCGATTCTTGACAATATGCCTCTGTTTGACTTTTCAATATAGGGGCCTACGTGCTCATTAGCCTCTGTTAATAATCGTCTGCACTGACATTTCTAATTCTGATCTTGCTATTATTTGGCATTACACTCAAACCTAATTTTGACTTATTGGTAGAACTGAGGGGGCAGAGAGCGGTTTGACATTTAGTCCTGACGGGTAAACTGGCCACTGGCAGGTGAAATGAAGCTGCCGCGTCTCAGAGGTGGCTGCCTGCAGCAGAGGACTGCAGTGCAGATGAATTCAACATTCAACCACTGAGACAAAATGAAGGATGAATCTGCATGAATGAATATGAAAAACAAAAACAAATGCAAAATGGCACCAGCTAACTTGTTTTTATGATTTATTCCCATTTTCCGTGATTTGCTTTTGTTGTGATGAACTTTAAAACAAGCAAAACACTAGCGGCCACAGCACTGGAGCCTAGAGAATCAGTTTGTGACCAGCGGGTTAAGGTCAAGAGCAATATCCACAGCAACTCAACTCAGTGGAAAGCTGATGGTGATGGGGCATGACTCCTGTTATTTTTTTTCTTTTGTCTCCGCATGCCTCGTATGACAGCGAGAGAATGTGAGGAGCAAATGAGAGAGATGTGTGAGAAAAGAGAGCGAGGGAAAAAGAGATGTAGAGAGAAAACAGAGAGTGAAAACTCTGGCGCAGCGTGACCACCACCAGCTCTTCGTGCACACAGAATACTAATCAGACACTCCAAGATCCTGAAAAAAGGCTCTGGTGGAGAGGACACAGCAATTAATGTGACTGTAATCTCTTCATTACTGGCAGTGGAGATCAACATGGCCACGACTCTCAGTAATGCCCCCATTCAGCCAACAATGCCACAGTCATCCCAAATAACTCTGGCTTTGGGTTTCCCACTGTGGGATTGTGTGCCCACAACTTTATTAGAAAAAAAAAAAAAAAAAATCCAGCCTGAACTGGAATTCTTTATTTTTGTCATGAATTCCCGAATTAAATGACATCTCTTGGACTCTTTTCATGCAGTTACTGGAGAGCACGTTTCCTTTTCCCATTTGTGTGTGGCGGAGCATATGGAGGCTCTCCGTGCATCCCTGCCTCAAAGAGATTAGACGTTTTGCAGGTTATGGCAAGTCCAAAATGGTGACAGCCTGTTCAGTCCAAAACACATCAATGAGCCACACTGCAGCACTGATCGACATGTTACTGTCATATAATAAAGATCTTCTGAGCCAATCAGCTCTAAAATACTCACTGTAGCACATGTGCATCGACCTACGACTGAAAATAAGCTCCAGCTAACATAGTATTTCATCCCGTTTAACCGTTTTCATGGGACTTGTTGACACTGATTAAAAAATATGGAATCTGACAATAATCCAAAGAAAATGAGGTAAAATAACTGGGTCAAAGAGGTAATTACAGAGTTACAGGATCTCAAAGTCAAATATCCTTGTCCCTTAAGTGTCCCATTCCCATTTGACCTGGATATCCGTGTGTGAGGCTGAGCATATGGAAGCTAATCACGCGTGTATGCACCAAAGAGATTAGCAAATGTTCCATGAGTGCTGCCGAGCCAAAATCAACAAGAACCCAAACATGGTCGTACAAGTCAAAACCTACATAATGTGTTAATCAATGAAAAAAGATAAAACCTTTTTTGTTATAGTTTCAGTTTTGTTTTGGATGTATTAATGATAAAAGGATGATAAGAAAAGTAGAAAGTAGAGTTCTGAAAATAGCTCTGGAAATAAAGGATCTTTTTCAGGACGAGGGTTCCTTAGCAACATGCTGTCTCCAAAGTAAATCACTGCTTTGTCTTGAAATCGATGGACACAGTGTAATTACATGAACACGTATGGATAGAAAGGCTGAAAAAAACGAAACCGCAGGTCAACACGACAGACTGATTATTGTAAACTCAATAATCAACTCCGTCTCCGGCTGTGAAGCAACTTTGGAAAAGCTTAGACGACACATGCTTTTTAAGGAATGAAGCTTGTGTGAAGAAGACACCGTCAGGACAGATGAGCGTGAATCATTCAGACTTCTCGTGTAAAGTTTGTTCCACAATATTTCCAGTTAATGTCCCTGCTAGCTGTATGTTTGTGAGTGGGCAAGTGCAGACCAGCCCCTTGTAAAGCATAATTGCAGAGGGCAGAGGCGCTGATTTTCAGAGTGATGCTGCCATTTTCATTTCCTGTGGGTTTTGTTCGTTGCTGAGCAGTAGGACCTTCAATCACTGACAGCCTTTAGCCAGGACACCCGGTGTCTGTGTCAGTGTGGTTTGTGGTGTGTGTGAGCGTGTCTATGTGATTGTCTGGTTTGCGTTGGGCTCATGTGTTTGTACGCAGGTCTACTGTGCCAGTCTGTGGGTAATGGTTGTGGTCACACGCCTCTGCCCTTTTTTCCACCAGTTCAAGCTCCGCCGTAAACAAGTCTGGGTTCTGAGGTCTGTCGTATCCGGGAAACGGCTTTGGATCATCATTAATTTATGCATTAAGATGGCAACGCAGCACACAATGGTCATTTAAAAGGAGAGTTAATGTCAAGCTCTATGTCGGGCCTGGAAGATTATTGGAAAAATCAGTAAAATTAGAAATATTTTAGACTTTTGTGGGACGTTGGGCTCATTATGTCTAATTAGTTAGTCATCCTGGGATCATATATTATATCAATTTAACTGGAACAATGGAGCGTACATTAGGAGGTGGGTTTTGGCAAGGACTTCACGATTCGATACGTATCACGATACTTGAGTCACGATATGATACATTATTGCGATATTATGATATTGCGATATATTACACTATTCTATGTAGTTCACTGAGAAATTTTAAATGCAGCTTAAAATACACGTTGAATATATGTACTTCATATGACAGAGATAATTAATTGGACAAATTGAGTCAAAAAAACTATGTTAATCCAAATGACCCATTTCCAATTTATTGCACACAGAAAAAGTGGTGGTGGAGGTGTGAAAGTTGTTTACGATCAGCCCAGGACATGATTTTTTTGTTTACTTTTAAAATAATATTGAGATTTTCAAAATTGATATTGTATTGGGAGAAAAAGTATTGCGATATATTGCCACATCTATATTTTTTCCCACCTGTGATGCTATACGTCATCAAGAGCATTGTTCAGATTGTGTCCAGTAACACGGCTTCTTTGGATTTTACGTTTTATTAATAGATTTAACTTAAAGCCAAACCCAGCAGTTATGGTGATAAAAAATGAGTCTGTGTGTGTGTGTGTGTGTGTGTGTGTGCGTGTGTGTGGGTGGGGCTTACCTGACCACTTTGGTGCTGCCCCTGATGACTTGCATGTCCACGTTACAGTTTCCATTTGAATGTGAGACGAGGTTGACCTCTGAGAACTCGGCCTGTGTGTATAAATATATATTGTTTAGTTATATGTGACTACCTTGTAAATAGTTTCTGCTGCTTTAAATAAACTGCTGTTGGAGCTCAAAGAAGAAATAAGCTGATTAGGAAGCAGGATATCACACTTTTTTTTTTACTCTGGGATGTTCATGGTTTTTGTACAAATACTTATGAGTAATATGTCAGCAACTGCATTCACAGTAGGCATCCTTCTTTTTTGTTTCAATTAATGAGTCGTACTAGCCCTTAAAATAAATGCTGAATCACGTTTTCAGTAGTAGTAAAACTGATGAATGACAGAGAAAAACATCCTCGTGCTCCACACTTGTTTTCTGCTGTAATTTATCTATCTTGGCAGACTATGTTGCACACATAAACAACTCTAGTAAAATAACGCACGTAGCTGCTCTTTGGTGTGGTTGAAAGCACAGTGAGGATTTCTCTGTGACTCATAGCTGCAGACGTCTGGCTCCTCTGGCGTCTATCTCGTTTCTGTGGTGAGGCTTGAGGTCGTAATCTAAGTGTCAACATCTATTAGGTGCGAAACTGTTTGGTGTGAAACCCCACGGAATACTCATCTGAAGTACAGTAACCAAGTCTCGTCAAATGGTTAAGCTGGTTGAACCAATATGAAACCAAAATGTCATTCAGAGTGAGCATGAGGCTGAATTAAAGACATTAAATAAAAACTACTACGCACAGTTACCACAGAATTATACAAAGGTACAAAAGGTTTTAGTATATTTTTAAAGTGCTGAGTATGGGTTAAATGGCTTGTTCAAGTTCATATAAATGAAGTCTATAAATGGACAAAAATCACTGAACAACACATATTCCTAACAGGTTCAATGTTGTTTTTTAGCTTCTTAATTTAATTACTAAATGGTAATATGGCAATAACATTCACCATGTTTATTTAGTATGTTAGCCTGCTAGTATTTACTTATTAGGATGAGATAAAGTAACATAAAGTCCAGCACAACACAACTTTTTTATTATTATTTTATACTGTTTTCTCCGGGTCCAAACACATGCTCGTTAGGGTCACTGGCAATTCTAAACTGCCCGTACATACTCACACCTGTGAGTCTGTCTCTCTGTGTTAACCCTGCGACAGACTGGACATCTGTCCAGGGTGTACCCCTCCTCTAACCCAATGACAGCTGGGAGAGGCTCCAGCTGATGTACTGCATTTCTGTATGAGGAAATATCTCTCAGTTACTTTTATAGACACAGGCTAAAGGCTACGCTAAATGTTAATGTTATAATCAGGTTCGACACATTTGTTAATTTATAACCTATTAACCTTTTACTATTTGTGATAATTTGATGATCAAGTTCCCCATTTTTGTTTAGTGTATTAGCATGCTAGCATTTGGTTATTATAATAACATATTATATATATTAACATAAAACTTCTGTAATCACTGTAGCACAAATTCCTAATGAACTCAACATTATGTGGTACTATTTTATTCATTTTCTGTTTGAGTAAGCGTTGCCTTGAACTAATGGCTGAGCTATACGCTAAAAGCTAAGTGCTGATAAGGTTCTCCATCTCTGTTTAACCTGTAAGAATACCAATGTTTATATTAGGTTGACATTAGCTGACATAAGGTCAGTTCAGGTTGAATTTCTGGTTGATGAGTTTTGACGAGTTGAAGAGTTTTGGTCATAATCCCAAGATTGAAACTCTTCCAAGAAAATTAACAAAGCTACAAAAATATGATTCTCTAATAAGGGCCTAGAATAACTCTGAATAATATTGAATATGGTACCAGTTCTCTTTCAACTCTCTTTCATCTCTTGTTTTGAACGGCTTTAACCTTTAACAATTAATTCTGCAGCATCATAGATCTATGAGATTATATGATACCTGCTCCACTTTGATGTCGTAGTCTCCAAGGACCTTCTTTCCTCGAAACACTTTGGCCCTGGAAGATAAGAGAGGAGGATTAGTTTGCCATCTAAACGCTACAATCTCTCAGTTGTCTATGCTGCCCTCTACTGGTCACGACACCTCCTGTGAAACAAATGAGAAACAGAAAATGGATGCCTGCTTGTTTAATGGCCAAACTACAGCGTAACAAAATGAAATTGGTGCAATCACAACGGAAACTTTCAAATCAATAAGTGCTGCCTATGTGATGGATGTAGTCAATAAGTGTGCAGTTTGATGTTGACCTCCTAATGACTTGGCTGTCGCTCGCTCAAGGCCGATGTGGAAATGGACTACAAGTAAAAACACAGAGGCAGGTGGATGGAGAGCTGGCTGGTTAAGACAATACAAAAGAAAGAATGAGACAACCAGAGAGGCGCACAGGCCCAAAACACAGCCAAAAACACAAACAGACAAAATGCTCAGGCTGTTTTATTGCACACCACAATGTGAATGGATAACAGATGGTTTATTCAGATTCCATCATTAGAATATACACTGAAGCTAAATATAGGAATAAACAAGAACATGGACTAGAAAGAGAGATTTTCAAATTTTGGCCGACGCTAAAAACAGAGATAACTGCACCATGTTGGTGAAACCTGAACTGTATATTACAGTTATAAACAACAGAAGGCAATGCATCTAAAATTACTTTTCTTACACACAAAATTAAATTGTCAATTACACTGTCTATAAAGAGGAAAAGTAATTCTTGTTTCTAGGTAACTGAGTTGCCTTGAATCATCCACACACTAAGCTCATGCATCACAATTTTACATCAAACCAGTTAATATGCTCATTCGGGGTTTTCTTATGTAGGGTCAATTAAAAATGTATGCAGGATTCCTTCACACACAACCTCATTGGACCTTGTGTAGCGTGGCACAGAGACATCTGGCCTGTTAGTCTGGTTCATTAGGATCTGACCATCTGTGACAGGAACACTACGAGGGTATGGTGCCCTATCTTCCAACAATCAATAGCCTCACTAGAAACATGGCCGACTTTACAGTTAGTGCAATAAGTCTTTAACAGCCCTGTTTGAGGATGAGGTACAGCCAGCTGCTTATACAGCGCGCTCACTGGTGATTATTACACCATTAAAAATGTACAACTCATGACAAGCATCGTCTTTATTGAAGAAAAATGTCATTACCTTCCACTGCTATAATTCAACACGTTTCATTACAGTTTCTCCCAATGATTTAAGCATCACTACAGTCCCGTAGCTGCTGAACGCGCCTGAGAGAAAATGAGGCTTCACATTCGGAATGTGTTCAGAGCCCGTGGTGCACAAAGCACAACATTACACCAAGTCATGGGAATGTCAGACCAACACGGTAATGGGCAATTATAGTTTTGTGCTGAAAGGCAACTTAATTTCATCACACAGCATAATGACGCCGTCACATTATGTGAATCCTAACAGAGCTGTAAATGAATGGCAGAGAGCTAACGTCTGCCATTATTTCCACCTTCTGGGGAAACACAGCATCATAAGCCATCATCTAATAATGAATCTGAAGCAACCTGACAAATTGGATCTTCATTCTCTTTTCAGCCTTGTTTTGGTCTGCCTCACCTCTTGGATTTAATACTTAACTCGTTAGCAGATAAATGCTACGCTGATTTATGTTGACCAGCCAGCGCCAGCTCTCATTGTGTTTATCTGCTGTTTAGTGGTGGGTAAGTAGTGGTCTGCTGACACTGGCCTTTCAGAGCCTTTGGAAGCTGCAGCTGAAGGTTAAACAGATATTTCAAGTGCACTGTTAAGACCTTCAGGGACTTAATCAACCCAGATGTTCCAACCATGCACCTGGAAACCTAGTGGTTTGACACCTGATCAAGACTTCTCCCAACTTGTTTGGTTCTCAAGTAACACAGCAATCGTGTTTGATCTTAGAGTAGCTTAACACCATACTGCCAAGCAGTGGGTAGCTGGAGGAGAACAGCTCATAGTGTTTCACCTGTGACACACCCAGCACAGAAATGTCCCGGATACGGCTGCAGGTCAGCAAGAACAAGACCTCAGGAGTATACAGTAATGCCACAGCCACCGCAACACACAAAAGTAGCAACAAAGCCTCGGAGAGTGACAGCACAAATTTACAACTGCTTCTAGTCCCCCTCAGGCCCCTCAAACAATCACCTCGAATCACTGGAGAAACTTCCTGTACAACATCCACCCAGTGTTCTGTTTTCTTCAGCTGCACAGGCAGTTAGAGAGTCCTGCTAAGACAAACGATCCCATACATCATAACAACAAACCATATCTGACAGGGTATCCCCATATTTTCCTGTATTCAATGTATACCCACTAGCTCTTAACAAGAAAAAAGTTTAAAGAAAAACATTGCTGAATGCTGTTCAATAAGCAGAGAGCTCCCCAGACCCAAACACCCTCACACTGTTTTGTTTTAGCGCAGTACACAGACTTAAAGTGTATCAGTGGAGCCATTACAAGTGAAAGAGCACACATTATTATGGTACACTGCAGGAACACTAAAACCCCTTTGCACTTCCAATCTATGTGAAGAATAATTAAAAAATAAATTGGACAATATGTTTTGTTTCCTTTTCTAAAGCAAAAACCATTTAGCTGCAGCACATGTAATTATTTGCTCAGGTGATGTTCAGTTTTAAACAGCAATTATCTAAATGAAGCTGAGAGAGTGTCATGTTCCAAAAATAAAGGTGAATTCGAGTAACTATATGCTTGTTAATTCATGAGTTTAGCAGTTGAAGTAGACCCATCTGGAGCAAACATCTGTGGAATGGAGCCGGTTGGACCTGATAATAGGAAACATCAGCTGTGATGTAGATATATTACACTTGAATGATTTAATCAAAAGAAAAATAAACGCACGAACAAGCTTGTACTGAGCTACTTGTCCAGAGATGGGGCTCCGTTCGCTCGCAAGTCATTCTGGAAAATGATGCCTATTATCTGAATGGACGTGAGCTGTGACGCAGGTCTGGGAGTAAAACCAGAAGCCACTGAAAAACAGCACGGCCAGACTGAGTTTTAATTCAACAATCGAGTTCTGCTGACTCTTTTTTCAGGGTCATGTGACGAGGAGTCGCTTTCATTATTGATGCGCGGAGTACGAGAGTCTGAGACAATAGGAATCAACCCTTTTAAATCAATTCACGGTTGTGACAAACACAAAAGAGGGAGCGCGAAAGATGGCACAGAGATGGGAGAAAAATACAATGAGGAGAAATGAGTGGCACCAGTAATTGCAAATGCAATAACTGCGACGTGGACTTGAGGGTATGAGCTACCGAGCGCTATGTAATTATGAAGACAGCTTTGAACTTTAGAACATTTTTGCAGGGGACATTGGATTCCCGGTTTATTTGTGTTCAATGAATCTCAAACACATGCATCAATGTGTTTCTTCAGGGTGAAATACCTCTCCTACACTGCACACGTTTGATTCGTGAAAGGAACTGGTCATCCTGCTCTAGCTAGGTTGTGTTGTGAGTCCTGCATCATAAACTGAGTTCCAGTCAACAAGTACAGGCGGAATAATCAGCCCACTACCTATTAAAGTATGATACACATCTCATTATTGTACGAGCTGTTCCTTGGCATGTTCTCCCACGCCTCACATCAATTTCTCTCTTCTTGTTTCTTTTCTGTTCTCATAGCAATGATACCTAGATGAACATCTTTTCCATCCATCTGTTTTTCACCCATCTGCAATTATCAAGATTGAGTCAATGTGAAGAGTAATGGCATGCACGCATACAAATGAAGCATGCATGATAAGCGACTGCGTTTTAATTGGTTTAGTGAGAAAAGAGTGATGCGTTCAATGCACATCGCGTTGCTATGGTGTTTTAAAAATATCGGGACCACACATTAGACTATGTTTTTTATAACTGGCAATAATAATAATAACCAGTGGAGTGAAGGAAAGCATTTGCACGTAGTAAGGAAGAGTATTAGTGCAAAAGCTTCTTGTTGGTTTCACCTAACCTAGAAGGTGGCTGTCCTCTTCCTGGCACAGCACCCAAAGTCTCTATCTATACAAGACGGTACATGCCCTGGCTTTCTCAGCAATTGTTCCACAAGTAGAGGTGAGATTTTGTAGAAAAAAGACTCTGACTATCGAGGTAAAATGGCACAGCAGCCTTGTCTTTATCTGAGACAGCTGCTGAATACAGACGATGAAGCAACATGATAACGAGAGAACAAGGAAGAAGTCAGGGGCTGGTGAAACTAAGAATGCAGTTTCAAGTAAACAAGTAAATAACAAGGATAATGTTGTACAATGTCAGATGACGTTGGGTTTGTATATAGGCGCATGCCAGCATGAACAAAACAAGAATATAAAAAAAAAGATTTTATCTTCACCGTCACAATCTTTTTCCTCGTCTTATATTGATTCGTCATAATCTAATTGTGTAGGTTTGCCACGCTCGTTCTGGCACACGTCATGACGACTAACAGAGCAGTCTATACACTGCTGACACTCGTCCTTCAGCGACTATTTCAGCCTCTGCGTAGATTCCGTGTGTCAAAATTAGCCGAGGCAACTGCAGCTCTGATTGGCTGCGCTGCCTGAGCATGCTCGGCATATTATGACGCTTCAAATCAGCAGTCCCGGCTTATACGTTCTTGCCCGAGGTGAAGATGTCGCTTGAATTATTCAGCTGCGGTGCAGGAGGCTGCAACACCTCCTCCTGCTGTGGTCCTCCTTCTCTGCGCCCCTGCGGGAATGCAGGTGTGCCTGAGATGGTTCCTCCTCTACCCATAAATGTGCCATTTCAGTGTGTGCTGGTAAAAACTGTGAGACGTGCTTCAGGTTGTATACTGAGACAGCAGCTCAATGAGCTTATTTGGAAGAAAAAAATATTTCTTAAGTAGTTTATTTCTTTAAGGATTGGTATTAATGTATGTACTGCAGTAATATTGATAATTTTATCGACTGAATCCATTAGAGAGTACACAAACCATGGATTTGTTTTTGACAGTGGTTGTGCTCCGTTATTACGATGCCTGAATTAAGAGTGTGTGTCTGGTTTTAGTTTTAAGTTTTAAGTAGAAAGACCAGAATGTTTTAGCAGTGACATAAATGTTAATGTTTCTGTTGAGTAATTACTTTAGTGTTGAGAAATATGCAATGAGTGACTGATTATTGTTCAGGTAAAGGTTTCAGGTTTTTTTCCATCCATCGAGTAAGCATTTATAAATATGCATATGCTTTTAATTAATGTATCACAAACCTGGTGCACCAAAGCCCCCTTTTCTACAAAGTAATTGGCTTTTTGCCAGACATTGGATGGGTTTTGCTAAATAATTAAAAGGTTAAATTTGAATTTAAATTAGACAGACAGCACAAGCGTCGACATGAAGGAGGAGAAACAAAAGCCAAACAGGAATGTTTTTCAACCTGTACCCAAAAATGGCTTTCACCAGTGCCTTATTAATGATGTATAAAGCATCGATGAATGCTGGATGATTAACAGATTGAATTTAGGAATGCTTATTGAGGAGTTCCCTGTAAAATCTGGCATAAACAAAACGTAAGACTCTTTTAGAACATTTATAACCTGTTTATGTTCCCCGTCTTCTCCTTGCTTTGATGTCTAAGGGCTGTGACACAAAAAGAAGCCAGCATGATTCAGGAGGAACCAGCTGTGTACAAATGTTTATAGCTCTTAATAGCTTACTAGCCTCCTAGCTAATAGCAGCTCTTATGCCTTCATTGTTTTGCTCATAGACTGTATATAAATATGGACTATGTGTCCCCACTTCCTTGCGTTGGCCAAACTGATGCTACATCCGCAGGGATGCAGGCGGTGCCATCTTCAGTCTGATCAGTACGGTCTGAAAGTGGAGTCACGTGGAGGCACGTTATTGATGAGCCCCATCCACTCTTCTCCTCGGGTCACTCTCGTTTTCATTTAATTAATACTGAGCTCTGCTCTACCTCCCACAGTTACAAAGACATCCTGGATTATATACTGTACTTATTTATTTATTTTCTCCTATTCTCACAGTTTAATGGGCCCGCTTCACTGAGCGGTTGGCATGGCGACTACAAGTCATCATGAGGTCACATCCCGTTTCTATAGCATCAAATAACTAACTAAATGAAAGTTAGAAAAATGGACACTTTATTGTGCATCAGCATTATATTAACTACCTAAAATTATAGAAACCGTTGAGTGGTTTAGTGGTTTAGTTTGTCCCGTCTGCTAACATGGAGGAGGTGGAGCTGAACTGCACCCAGACACCAGGAAGCTCTACTTGTTTGGCTTCACTTTTGAGGAGCAGTTCCTGCCATCCATCATTATTTAGAAGAATGAATTATGACCACTGCCACCTGCTGGTATGAGAAGTCTTTTCAACGTGTTCAGTACAATTTGACTTCACAGTTGGCATCCATTCAGTCTGTCAGTCTGGTTTGTCTGCACCATAATACGTATACCACACCGCAGATCAGACCGCAGCCTATCAGGTTTCATTTAATAAAAGAATAATAAATACCAGAATAAAGTTCTAAACCTTTTTCAGGGGATTTATGTCAGTAATGAAATAACTGAGAGTGAGATGTGGCCCATTGCTATGGTTCAAAATGGCATTTCATCCCTGATTGCACAGCAGCATGAAAAGAGAGGTACACAAGAGTCTTCTTTGTGTGCATAACTTCAGCCAAACGCATCAAAGCCCATCTCATCCATTAAACATCGGGTCAAAAGAATCAAAGAGCTTTTCAGGGTGAATAGGTGGAATATGTGTGACTGCCATTCACCTGTTGAAGGCCAAACTAAAGAGGAAGATAAGCAAGAACTGAAGGTGAGTGAGCTGGAAAGGCCTCATCAAAGTGTCTGTTGATGGTGGGGGTGACGGGTCAAAGACTGGGACAAAGATTTAACACAAGGATTAAATACATTCGTTTGACTTGCAATTACTGTGGAACCTCTATACATTGTGTGATAAGAACAATTTCTCCCACACAGTTCTTTCTACACTGATCCAGTCCTGTTATAACCGTCCAAACAGTACTTAGAGCAACAACTGCATCATCCCAAACCAGACAGAAATACACGTGACTCATCTTTCTCCTTGGTTTTCCTGAAACCTTCAACCACAGTGTCGGAGGTGCGTGTCTCTGTGTTCCTGCAGCGGGTCTGTGGCTCGTCTGCGAGGTGTTATTACATTACTGTGATAAGCGATGACCCACAGGCCAGGCTGTTCTCTCATAAAGACACACATACGCGCTTATAAGTAAGGCGGGTTTGTGTGTGTGTGTTAGAGCACTGACAGCATTAATAAAAAAGTCTTTTCTCAGCAAAGGTCTTTAAACTAACAGAGTTTATCTTGTTTCCTTGAGGTTTCATCGAATCCCACCGAGTGATTTGTGACAGGACTGAGTTGAGAGTGTGTTTGGTTTTATGTTTGTGTAGTGATTGTGCTTTTTACCAGGTGTAGGAATGCCAGTAATCTTTTTTATCTTCTCTGTGTCATTTGTCAGTGTTGGTTTTGTGTTAGTTCACGTTGCATTTCTCTTTTACACTTAACTTGTTCACATATTATCAGTCAGTTTCTTTTGAGATTTTGTTATTATTAAAAAAATAAAACACTTATTTTTTGGTTGTTTTTTTAGGGCTTTTTTTGCCCTTATTTTGATAGATGGTAGTGAAGAGAGACAGGAAGTGACAGGGTGATGGGGATAAATAGACCATAGCCAACTATCAGGGCACCCTAATCTTTCATACTTAAACTGAAAATCAATAACCTTTTTTGGCAACAAATTTGCATAGTTAAAAGATAAAGCTGTCACTATTCTTACTGGGGACTTTTTTCATGTCACTCAGTGCTGTGGTAAAACATACTGATGTTCAGAACAAAAACCTCTTGTCCATTTTGGTTCTTTTGATGTGATATGTTAACAATAAGATTTTTGAGTTGAGTTAGGATCAGGTAGTTTAAATTAAGCGGTATGGAAGATGGGATGAGTTTG
Source organism: Mugil cephalus (assembly GCF_022458985.1). NCBI lineage: Eukaryota > Metazoa > Chordata > Actinopteri > Mugiliformes > Mugilidae > Mugil > Mugil cephalus. The sequence continues at coordinate 8,123,911 of NC_061773.1, forward strand.
TAGTTTACTAGTATCTTGCTCTACCAAACACAATACTAGACAATAATATGCTAATTTCAACATCTTAAGCTCCATTGAATACACTCACTGGTGTCGTGAAAACAGAACCGAGTGGACTAATGATATTCCTATACCCCGTGTTTGAGCTTCCAGGTCATCAATTAACAATTGATTGACAGCTGACAGCCACAGTCAGTCACCAAACCTAAATCTGTAGATCAGTGACGAATGAAACGTGACAGTTTGGGCAAAAACAATCTCCAATATCACCCGGTGTGAAAACAGTTCTGACCTGAAAAGTCATGCATTTTCTGAGTTTGTGACTCATTTGTCGTTGCAGATTAGAATGTGATGGAATAATTCAGGTTGGATTGTGAGATTGGTTAGCACTGTCAGACTGTCGGGGATGTTCGTTATCCATAATATGTACATGAACCCCAGACAAACGAAGAGTAGTGATTTGAAAGCATTTAATATTTTATAAGGTTTTACTTCACATACGACTACTGTATGTACTTGGTGTCTGCTCTGCCATTAGGACTGCTGTATTTTTTTCCATGCAATGAGCTTGGTGAGGCTTCACGGTGGTTATCTGAGCCACATGCTAACTTTAACTCCTCTTCTTTTCTCTCCTCTCTGTCCTTCTCCGTGCATTCATATTCTGCTCCTGTATGGCATTTCATTAACTCTGCGTCTGTGTCTCTGTCTCCCCAATTCCACTCGCTAGCTCAATCCATCCTTTTTAACCATCATCAATCCCCCGTGTGTCATGCATCACCTATAAGTATCATGTGTCTTGTTTGAACCATAGACACATCCTGCACATATAATTTAATGTAAGGCATGTTTTTTTAGCGTAATTTTGTCCAAATTTAATAACAGCCTGTCACCACATTGTAAGACTACACTTCTGCCTTTTATAACAGATTGAATCAGGTAAATTGCCACTTAGTGTCACGTTTCTATGTCATTCCTGCCCTACTTAGTGAGAGTTCACTTGTCTCCATTCATGTTACTGCCATATCTGAGCTTCCCACTCTTCAGCTTTTCTGCTGGGTTCTGCTTTAAGCTTCAGAGGAATGTTAAGAACAAAGGAAATGACAGCAGCGTTCAGGTACAGCAAGGTGAGTTCAGAGGCCACAGGCTGAACTCAGATTCAGCTAAAAAAGTCTGCTTTTCATTTGTTTCTCTCCAAATACAAGACGTACTGTATGCCCTGCGAGGATATATGCCCTCCATTCTCTGTGGGCTTTTAAGATCGAGAGAAGTGTGTTTCTTAGTCTTAAAGATTGAGCTTTCCACTCCCGCTCCATATTTCATTTACTGACTGGAGGGCGAGATGGATACACAGTCCCTGTGATGGAGCGACAGCGGCTTGTAAATAGTCGATTTTTAACGAGTTTCTTTCACAAGCAAGACACCGTTTTATTCTTCAACAACTGTACAGGCTGGACAATTTGATCCCACTGTGGCAGGGAGAAGAATAACTTAGCAAAGCCAAGGACGTTGAACACACAGAGTCCACACTCTGGTTCATCTCACAGTGAGGTAAAGCTGAGGTGACTCCTCTTCCCAGTTTCATGAGAGGTTGAGACGGAGAGTCTGTCTGCAGCAAGATGGAAGACAGATAAATCATTACAGACAATGCCGCAGTGGCTTGGCACAAATTAGATTTTATGTGCACTTTATCGAAATGGTCGTCTACATTATGTCTTCATTTTGCCCGGCAGTCCGCATGGACACACCTTTGGGAGAGCATCCAGACACAAGGAACGCCTCGTCACGGAAACAGCGTGGAGCGCTACTTCCAGGGAGGGTTTGAAGTTTTCAGGAAAACCAAGGAGCTGAGTCAGCCTTGAAATGGTGTCAGTTCAGGGGCACTCAAGTTCATGTTTTCACAACAAGTTCAGGTTCATATTCACCGTCAGCGCTTTGCAGTGAATTTCCTTGTCACTTGAATATTTCAGTCACAGCTCAGGTTTCATATTTAATGTTGTTCCTCAGTGTGATGATGAGATTAACCGGGCCCTCTCAGGGCACACGCACACACTGAAGGAGGAGCACTGAGACGTGTCTCTCTGTGCAGAGAAACAGGGAGATGATCAGTAGAAAATTGTTCTCAAAGAAACCTGTGGATTATGTTCAATCATTGATCGGGGCATTGTTTAAGAATCTAAAGCTATATTTCCAAGTCAGCATGAAACTATTTGCACAGCACAATAACACTAGATGTAATTTTTAATTTATATCTCTTTTTACTTGTGGTTTTTAAGAGTGTTTCTTTTATGTGAAACTAAGCTACTGTGACCAAGTAACTTCCCTTGTGGATCATTAAAGTCTAAGTCTAAGTCTACACCTCTTTGGACAACCAAGGCATCAATTCTGTTGCTGTTGCAATTCTGTCAGTCCATCAAACCATCACAAAAGACCACACACCATCTGTTTACTGAGGTGAAGAACCCACTCATCAACCTCTCACATACATATTAACGCTTACGAATTAATACAGCGTACATCGACAGACAACACCCCACACACTATTTCATGGCCACAACCCTCCTTTTTGCAAAGTCATCAACACTTTGTTCAAACTATTGTTCAACATTGCTGAGAACTAGTGTGTTCTCTCTCTCTGTCTTTCATGCGTGTGTTTGTCCACCGCCCACGCTGCCTATTTGTCGTGACAATGCTTGGAGCATAGAGTGTAAATTTAGAGGGAGCTACAGATAGAAAGGCAGAGGGGGAGAGCCGCCGCAGAAACTGCTGATCTTCCTGTTGGCACTCTGCCTGATAGAAAGGGTCAGAAACAAAAAGTTCCAGGTTACCACGGCCAGACGGATGAAAAGCCAGCGCATCGGAGCTATAGAGTAAATGATGCACTTACTGAGATAGACATCACTCACTCTAAAATATTATAGCGAGTGCTACGTGCAATGATGTGGCAAGTATCCACCGACACTGGCAAGAGGATGAAACAGCAAGAACATGTCAGACGGTTTATTTCTGTGTGACTTTTTAACAGGAACTAAAACGTTTCTTCAGACCATTGGTTGTCTGCATTTACATCTCAGTCTAAAGACCAGCGGAGATTAGTGATTTAGAAATTGCCTGCAATGGCATCTTTCACACATCATTTGTCTGCACTATACCATAACAGGCTCCATTGTGGTTCAGCAGGGGGCCGTAATAACTCCAAGCAGTAACACTACAGCATCAGTAAACACATAGTAGATTCAAGGGGAGCTGCTGTCAAACATGATTGAATTCTTTGCATTTGTGGAAAACAGACAAGCAGCATGAGCAATGCACATTTGACACACGCCTTGAAGGGGCTCCTCCACATAACTGCCAAACAACTCTTACTGGTTGTTGGAGAGATTAAGAGAGCTAGACTCCAGGAAAAATATGTTGCACGAACTCTGCTAATCAGAAAAGTTCAAGCCTCATCCCTAAAGGAACTGTACAGTTCACGAACAGAGCATTTGCATGTTTGGGGAAAGCTCCTAGCCTACAGTGACTTTTAGCATCTTTTAGCTCAACTTGTCAGTGAAAGTGAAGCTAGCTTCAGCTTTCTTTGCCGCTCCTCTGACACAGCCAATCGTTGCTTCGCCAGTTGCCACGTTAAATGAATGCAACCCGCCCACATTGATGACATCACAGAGAACTGAGACTCTGCAACAACGCTGATCGAGTTGTAGCTTTTGTTTCTCGTCGTGTGAACCATCAGTCTCACTCCAGTCAGGAACTTTGTTTCTAGCCATGAGAGAAGCCAACAGTTTTTAGTAAAATACTTCTGACAAATACTCTGAATGCTACGAGCCAAACATCCAACATGATGTTTAAAAAAATTGGCGCAAGCTGATGAACGCTGTGGAACATTTAGCAGCTAAACAGATAAAGAAAAAAAATGGATATAGCAGTTGAACACACAAAGATCAGGTCACCTGACACACAAAGCAGACACTTACACTTTTGAAACTGTTGTTTTTTGTTTGCTGAATGTGTAAATAATAAGCCAATACAACAAGTTATCTGGTTTTAAATGTCTTCATTGAGGGTGATGTAGTGCACTGCAAGATTTAGGAATGCACTGGTTGCCATGTTTGTGAAAAAAAACCCAACTTGGGACCACATCGTTTGCGGTTAGGTTTGCGGACCACCTTCTTAAACAGGTTTAAGGAGAGAATACGTGATCAGCAGGTGGAGCAGACTTTAACAACAGCTGATGACATCTGTTCCATCTTTAGACGCTGCAGACAGTTTAATGAGCCGAGAGGGGAGCCTGTGGCTTTGCTCCAGACAAAACCGTTTTTATCAAGGAGATATAAATTCCCAGAGGACATATATGCAACACCAAAAATATCCTTCCATAGATTGTTGGAGCTCCCTTTAAAACTCACTTTAGAAATTTTAAATGATACCTGTGGCCACTAACATGCGCGTAACTTTTGATTGTTGCATATATTTAGTAATGCCACTTAAACTGATGCACAATAAACATTACATTTTGTAAACCGGGCTTCATATCAAAGTGGGAATTAAAACTGATTTAGGTCAATCCTAGCAGCTATATCTTAACACAAAAGAACACTTGTTTGGAGCTGCTCTACAAAATAATCCAACCATAGAAAATGATAGAAACGAAAAGGCACACAGGTCATTCATTTGCGTCAACAGCTTGGCACCTGGAGTCCTCAGTCTGTTTAATTTCACTATCATGGAGAGGCATGAAACAAACAAAAGTGATTGCAGCTGAGTCCAGCATGATACTGTTAAGGGAAAGAAATGGATATACTCAAAGGCTATTCATATCTCATGGTAAAATGAAATTTCAGAGATGAAAGCTTTGGTAATTTACTGCACCACTGCACAGAATGATACCAATCCTACATTGTTGCTGGGTACAGGCGATGAGCCAGACCTAACTAGCCGGTTTCCAGTCAGTTCCTCTGTTATGTTTTCTAGGAGTAATACTGAAGCCTGTTAAAATGTGAAAGTAAACCCTTTCCACCTCAACAGACACACCAGAGGGGTCTTTAAATTGCTACTTATTCGGGAATAGAGTAGATGAACTTGTGCAGTTTCAGAGCGATGGGTTTTAACAGGACTGTCATGTGCTCAAGCTTTCAAATCCTTGCACAAAGCATTTAGGCAAAAAATGAGTTAATTAAACATTGAATTTAAAGTCTTGCTTGGGCACACTGAGAAGTGAAGACGCCTGACGGCCTTTGGCCTAACATTATCATCACACCTAATTTTTGGATGTGAAATTCTGACACATATATCGTCTTCTTATTGCTACTTTATTTGGATATACAGAGACTTAGCTACTTTGCCAATAGAATACTTTGTAATAATGGATTTATTTTTATAGACATCCATTCATTCACTTATGACTGATCTGAATTGATGACAAACACCACAACACATCATAGTGTACTTCTCAACCTATTTTGGTTCGTCACCTCAGCAAATTATTTTATCACTTGTTAATTGTGCCTACCACCTTGAGAGTTCATTCAAAGGGTAACTGTATCAGTTGTTTTTTTTAAAAAAAAAAAAAAAATAAAGCTCATGTGATTTATATTAGAGGATGTGGTAATTTTGTGGTAATTTAACTCAGATCACTGTCTCATAACTTCATGCCTTGAAAGTTAATCTTTTACATTTTGGGTTTAAAATATGGCTACAGGATCTTTTTATCCTATTAAAACTCTGTGTGACATTCTGTTATAACTAGGCTTGATTAGTTGAGGTGTTGCCCAAAGTGTTGAGGTCACAGTGAACTTAACCTTTGCCACGAGTTCGAATCAGTTCACCCCCCAAAATGTGTTGGACAAACAACAAAATACTCTTTAAAGAAATTCTGCACTGAAAGACTTATATGCAGCAGATAAAAGAGACTATAGACACAGCACCTTTCCTTTCATTAGTCTTCTCTTTTGTCTTCACACACAGTTACTCAAGTTGCTTCTGCGCTTCTAAGCATAGGACACAATAAAAAATGCAACGCTGACTGTGATTAGAGTTGTTTATTTTGTGTCCCACAGAGTAGAGACTGTATTTATGTGCTGGAGCTCAGGTAGTGTCTGTGTTTGGTTATTGTCTCAGCTGTCTCCAAAATGCAATTTGCATGGCTGGGCAGTCTGTCCTCTGCGTGTCACAATAAAGGGTACTGATGGATTACTCCTTCAGGCTACATGTTTCTCACCCATCTCACGATAAAAAGTTAATCCTGTGTAAAACGAAGGGCAAAGAAATTATACAACCGATGTCACAATCCATTTGGCACGACAACTCCCTGAGATGAGAGCTCAATGGGTCTACATAAATACATATAAATTTATACAATATACATTTTTAAATTCCTGATACCTGATAGAAAATTGTACGTGGATCAGGTTTCTATCTGCACAGCTATAGCTATGATTAAATGTTGCCTGTCCATTGCTAAATAACACAAACTGCAGACCTTGTAAACGTCATTATTTTGGCTTAGAGATGATCTCTGATTGCAACTTTAAAGACTTACCTCTAATCAGTTCACCTTTATAATAATAACCATTTTCATGCTCACTAAAGAGGTGATCCTAGTGTCAAGGTGAAGTTTAGGTTAATATGCGTCATGTGATCTCAGAGGATTACATCAGGTCTAGATTACGTAGGTACATGTATGACATCTGTGTTTCGCAGCGTATGCATGCTGTAAGCTGCTAATTAAGTAAGAGAACAGATGACTCCGTTTTCCTTCAGTGGTTAATTTCAGCTCTCCAAGAGAGAATGTGAGTGGAAGACAGACACGGCAAGAGACAATTTGAGAAGGTATTAACGGTGAGAGGGAGAGAGAGATAAAAAGGAAGAGAGAAAGAGCTCTTTCCCTGTGGATTAATCAGTTTAGAGCGTTGAACCGGTGAGGGGTGGAAGTAGCTTGCATTGGGGTTAATAGAGATTAAACCTGAACAGGAAGTTACCATTTGTAACGATAATTGAAAAACTACGCCCCCACAAGCAGAGATAAACACACTCAAAAACGCAGAGGCACAAACAAGGTTTTATAAGAAGGCTTATATTCAGGTGACGTTTGTCAAGATTCTTCGTCTGTAGATCTCAAGCTGAAAATCGGATAAAGATAAAGCTGGAGGTGACTTATGAAGCTTATCTGTATCTAAAGCATACAGATAGCACTTTCCACCATGACAGACGACCAGTTTGTGGGTTTACAATACTCTCCACCGCACAGACGGAAAGATTATTGATTTACCATTGAATCCAGCTGGATTCAATCAAATGCACTGGGCTGTGTTTGTGGGTGGGAAGACTGATGTACTGAATCCTACTAGTTGCTCAGGTGCCTGTTCAGAGGGGAGCAGAGGTATAATGTAATGAGCCAACAACACAACAACAGCAACTGGTCACAGCTTTAGACGAAATGTATCCAAGGGCCATGACCAAATGTGAAAAATTACCCAATATGTGCAGCCTACTCTTTCACTTGGAAAGTCACATTAGTGAACCTGAAGCGACATGTGTTCTGTCTCTCTCAATATACCTGAAGTTTACCAAACTTCTCTTTATTTAGTAATGTTGTAATGCACAGTGGCAACAGAATCTTAACTTAATATGAGAAAATAAAGGCAATAAGGTAATAAATGAAGGTAGAAGTAGAGTCTATATAACTGAACTATAGTCCCCACTTGCTGTCCATGAAGAAAACTCAGACAATGTCCATGTTTATGACTAATTAATCTAATTAATTAACTGCAACAGAGAAAAAACCTAATCTGTGCTGCAAAGTTGGTGCGAGCATTGACATATGTGTGCTTATTCAGATTTCGTCAAGTTTGTCGAGTCAAGCAGTGCAAAGATGCATGTTTTATGTTTGGAAAAGCAACAATCAGTTTTCTGATGTCACGTCTTCAATGTTACACTGATCTGGACCAGAATTCGCCTCTTTATAATAGACCCAAACATACATGGTGTTCACATCCATACAAATAGAGGCTCCTACACTTCGCAGCAGCAAGTGTGAAATCCCACTTAAAGGCACTAGCACAGATTTTGTTGCCTTCGGATGGGACCAGGCTGACTGCAAAGCCTTTGTTTCCCATTGTTATGCTAAGCTAAGCTAACCATCCACTAGCTAGCTAGTAGTATTCCTCATCTCGTCACACATCAACAGTAAAGCTGAGCTGCCTTGGAGTCGTATCATGCAGGTACCTCAGCGAAACATCTGAAATAATCCCGGCTGCTCTGATCCACTGTGCTGAGACCCTGAGGGATCCCTCAGTTTAATGAAAGACAAACAGTGAGACGTAGGTGGCGTGCGTGTTCATCATCATCATTAGAGCTGGTGCCCAAAGCATAACATTTATAAGGGATGTTCTCTGTGTGCACTAATGACGCATGTGCAAACTCTCAAAGTCATTTAATGCGGTTCCCCTCATTCATTGTCCTGCGTAACAGCTTGTCACAGTGGTGATACCAAGGGCCCCTGCTTCTTCTTGGTTCAGTGCTACTCATTAATTGCATCTTGTGAGGCACCGTGTGCTGTGTGGGTGCATTGAAAGAGTGTGTGATTGTGTGTCAAAGATGGAGCTTAAAAGGAGACCGCTTGGACAGAATGTTAATGAGTTGTTGTTTGTGTCTCTCCCACCCACCTCTAAAAAATCTGTTTATAGATTCAAGTTTCAGTTCATGGGACTGAGAGGTGAGAGGAGGTCAGAAAACAAGAAGCAAAGAGGATAAACAGCAGAGGTCATCCTGTCAAACAGAAATGAGTCCAGGCTTTGTTTTTCTCTTTTCTCTACTTTCGTAATTTGTCTTTTCTTTACACAGCAAAGCACACAGCTCTGCTACCACAGAAATGAGGAAAGTATTTGGATAGACACTTGATTTCTAGAGGTAATGGTCCATTAAAAAAAATAAATAAATCATTTGCACCATAATACAGAGGAAATAACATAGACATAGATAGATAAAAAACAACAATATAATGCAATACAATATAATTACGGTATACTAAAGTAATTATAAGGGTGCTTCTGTGAGTCCATTCTGTAAAAATAGCTTATAGCTCAGATAAATAAGCCTTGACTCGCCTCGAGACGACATATAAGTCTGCTCTAAGGAGTCAGGACAGCAAAACCTCGATCACCTTTTTACCACCTGATCAAATTCAAGTAGGCATACGTTAGGGATCTGAAAGCAGGATCAAAAGTGTTGAAGATGGATTACAATCTCCAACACCAGAACTCGCAAAGCCTAGTGTGCAATTGTTGTTACTTTAAAGAGTATTTTTAAGAGAGATTTGCAGACAGCGCCATGAGGACGAGGATGGGTTGGTGTGTGAAAAACACTCACAATGGTGACTCACAGAACAATCTAGTAGACTTCTCCAATTTCAAATCATCAGTTTTTAGTGACTTTTAAAGCATTAACCTCACAGCATGTATCTTAATACATGTAGTACTGTATTCACAGTAACATGAATAATGCGCTAACATGAAGAACAGCTACCAGTGCTACTTCACAAAACTAAGAACATTGGCAACAACTGCTGAAGTGAGGTTTAATCTGCTTCGTATTTCTGGGCTTTCCGTGCTCCGTGTTTCATTTGAGGCTGTCGTTCACAGTCAGTGAACAAAAGGTATCAAACATATTCACGCTAACAGGCCACAGGCACCATCAGCCCTTCACAGTCTCAGTGATGCTAACAGATCTGCAGTATTCCCACTACTAAATATTCCACAGTCACACTGGCTTACTTGAAGCTGAGCTTTGATTTATCTCAACTGTGCACAGATAATAAACGGCACAGGGGGAAATAGCTTAACACTGCTTCAACATTTGAAGTTTGCATGTCTCCCTCTGTATCTGAAAGCATCTCAGCGTCACTGGCACGTCCTCCTCTGCCTTATCTCACTCCTTCACTCGTCATCTCTCCACACCTCAATCACCATTTCCTCTCTCCCTGCCTCTTGCTCCACTCTTTCACCCTTCACCCTCTCATCCTCCCGTCAGTCTCTCATGCTGTGTGTCTGTTTCTGTGTGTGCGTTGCAGCCGTTCAGCCACGACATGGTTGGTTGCAGCGGGCCCCGGGGGGCGCTCATGTGACGTAGCGCTCACCAGGATGACAGAGACACGTGTCGTACATCTGCCCAGTTACCATTCAGAACTAATGTGTCCCTCTTTAAAGCTGTCATGTCACATGTTCTCCAATCATTTACCTTTTTAATGTCATTCCGAGGCTTTTTTAAGTTTGTATTTTTACACCCAATTGGCATCTCTAATTTTCTCTAGGACAGTAGATTCTGAATGGGTTCTGAATTGATTCTCAATTCTGAACCCAGACGTTATTTTGCCCTCCATTCCCTTCCAATCATCCTCTGATCCCCTTGTACATCACCAGGAGAGGATGAAGCACCGTCTTATTCTTGATTCCTTTTTTTTTTTTCACCTCGAATTCCGGCCTTTGCACACTTATCATCTCCTCTGCCTCTCCACTCCCCTGATCTCTTTCCTAAAAGCTTAAATGTAATTATTCTCCTTGCATACTTACTGACTACAAGATGAGGCAACTCTGCGATGCTAAATCTCATGCATTCCCTCCAGTTTAGAGGCCGGGAGCCTCAATAAATGTGTTGTGTTATCTAGTCCCAGCATCTGTTTTCCTCTGGGTTGTTTGTCATTTATGAAAAATCGGCACATAATAACAAAGCGGGGAATTGTATCTCTCTCCTGCCAAAGCGAAAAGGCTACACTTTCATTTCGAGAGCGCACAGAAGACACCACAAAATGTGGTTTTGTGAACAATCACACCTTTGTGTGTTATAATTGGAATTACAGAAATACTACATTTGGAAAATGACACCAGTAATGGTTTCACAGAGTTAATCATAAGCATATTTTTGGTTTCAGACTGTTTTTGTGTGTGTTTGGTCCATATGAGCTGGGTAGAAATCAGAAATCAACTGTATATAGCTTTCTAGAAATTATCACACACAAAAATGGTGGTACAACTTCAAAGTGGCTCATTAATGGTATTTTGTTTCAAATTATTTCCCTTGACAAGAGCATGAAAGTAAAGATACAACAAACTGGCATCAAACAGCTCCTGGCATTAGTCTGTATTTATGGTTGAAAAGTAAAAGTAAAGTCTCCTGTTAGCTGGGAGGCTAATAACCCGAGGAAGAACTTCAAACTTTAGTTGGTCTACACTTTATTAACTCTAGGTGAACACATCATTGTGAAAATATTTTGTATTTGAATGATGAGATTAGATAAAAATAGAAAATGAGAAGAGCTGAGAAGGACTTCGTATGTAGCTGGTTTTGTGAGATGATCTACCAATCAAAATGAGCTCTTTCTCTGCTGCATCGACTGAGAAGCTGCCCACATGCATGGGTCCAAATAGTGTCAACTGTGCAGGGCATGCCGCAAAAATGAGGACCACGCACAACTTGACGCTGATTGATGTATCACGGCCGTATAAACTATCTTGAGCTGAATGATTAATATGCCTTAACTCATGCTAACATCACACGAGGGATTTCTCATCCATATTATCTTAAAACGTCGAATTCCTTTTTGATTCACTGCTCATTGCGGCAGCTGTTGACTGGAAGGATAATAGGGCAACACATTTATCATGTATTATGCAGACAATTAATGGAGGAGTTAAAATGACAGTCATTCTTGAGAGTGAATGGCTAATAGTGTAATATGTTGCACAGGAGGTTGTAGTAGGCTCTGGTAAATTACTGCTAATAAAACAAAATCATGCTTGGTGTCCCACTGGAAACACAATTGATTTGACCTTTACTACTTGTAGCTCTTTTACATGTCTTCTTAATCATCATTGATTTAAGTTTGGTAAACAGGGCTTTATAAATTCCACAGTTGGAGCAGAAAGAGATGTGTTTGACTTGTGTTTATTAGGTTTTCTATAGTGCTCATTTCATGTCAGAGACTGACTGGTTCAGCAGAATATTCTACTTCTTTACCTTCAATGACTACCAGGCTGTTTTCACAGTAGGTTTTGGGTCATTGTCCATGTGTCCAATCAACGTTGCTCCATTTGACTGCGCATGAACAGACAGTATATCCATGTTCACCTCAGAGTCAATTCTTCTGTCAAATCATCATTAAACACTAGTGATCCAGTGCGATTTGAAGCCATGAATGATAATGACCCAGAGATCATCCACCAGTGCTGTCTGAAATGGATGTTCAGGCATCTTTTCTGTTGCGTGGTTTATCAGTGTGCTCTTTATTTTCTCAGAATCTACCAAAATGGCAGTCACTACTAATTTCCCCGCTTTTGAACATTTTTTTATTTTTTTTTTGCTATCTTAAGCTACTTTGAGTGCAACTTCTAAGAGCAAATCGTCCCAGTTAGAACCATTTCCAGACCTTTGATTGGCTTAACTGATGAAGAAATAAGAACAAGAAGCACAGAGAACTATTCCACATCTGCCCATAAAACAGCTCAAGTGTCCAATGACATGTGAGCCCCGTTGAATGGCAGACTGTATATAAAATGGCTGTAATTCCTGAAGTCCTCTAATATGGATATGAATACCCTCACATAACGACTGAGAGCCTGCCAATGTTCATTATATAACTGTAACACTTGAATATATGAATAAACCTGTTAGCGTCCGTGCATATATGGACCTAACTATATCAATACAAAACATAGCCCTGAAAAGACGTCCAGCTACTCTTCTGAATGTGTCCTCCTAAAGGAATCCCAGGAACATTAGAACCACATAATCCATAGCCCTGCAGTTGCCAGTGATTTTTGAAGATGATTCTTCTCCACGGGGCAGCTTTTTGTCCCCTTGATTTTTTATTACAGCCCTTTGTCATAGGAAAATGAATGGGGTAGCTGTGGGTGACATTTCATAGCCTCTGGGTTGAGACAGATATAAATGGGGCTGGGGAAGATTAAAAAAAAGGGGGGCCACACAGGTTGGGTAGAGAAGCAAAGATGATTTAAAAGACGCAGTCTTGTCTTTCGGCCAAATGTCGCTGAAGTGAAATGTGTGTTGTGGTCAGGCCGATCTGACCCCAGAGGACAACTTCGCCCAAGTCTTGTCCATGATGAACTGCTTGCTGTTGTTCTCTACAGGGTTAATGCAAACCTCCACAGCAGCTGCATCACCTGTGATGAGGAGGCTGAAAGCAAATAATGGGGCCAATCAAGCCTCATCGCTGCCGCCGTAAGAGTTGGAGTTCTGCCAGTTGGAAGTCGATGTTTTCAAGATTGCTGCGGCGGTGGACCGAGCCAGACGGAGCTTTCTCTCTCTGCCACTTACTCCCGTCTCATCTTACAGTAAGACAAGAGAATAGATTCACAGAGCAGTATAGGTGCACATCATCTCCCGTCCTCAAAGTGGATATTTGAGGCGAGCTCAGGAGGGAGAATCATTTTTGGTCACGACTCAAAAGAGGCAGAACGTTCTGCCCCAGGAAACACACTTGAGCGCATGTACGCACACACGCACACACGCACGCACGCATGCATGCCTGCACGCACACACGCACGCACGCACGCTTGCACACATTATGTTTAGTGTTTACATTTTCCCCCATTAATCTTCAGGCTATTTTCGTAAAGTGCTTAGATGAGTCATGTGACTTCCCCCTGAGGTGTGTGTGGAATACAAACCCGTGAATGGTGGATAAAGAAGGAAGCCTTTGGCACGACAGTGCACACAGTCAGCCGCTGCAATCCCACCCACACATGCCCATACCTACACTGCATACACATATGGGAACTATGGAAACACGCCCTGTTATCTATACAGAACAGAATGTAGCCGTCACAATTAGTTTTCTGGTTTAAAAGACATCTTTAATGAGTGTTTTTTTTTTCTTCATTGTAGCTGTAGTTATTTCTTTATTGGATAGTTAAGGAGTTGTGACATCCGCTCCCAGTTATCACATACAGTAGTTCAACTCTGGTACACTTACTGCCAATTAATGATGAAATGCAAAGTTACATTTCTGTAAACAGTATTTTTTATCTCTGTTTACTATGTCTCTGTGCTACTGTAATATTTCAATGATTATCTTAAGTGATGAAATTAAAGACAAAAGCAAAACATTTGTGGTTTTATTGAATGTTTTATGGTGTCTTCAGAGAGAGCTGCAGCTTATTCAATCAGGATGTTATTTGTCTTGATTGGAAATGCAAAGGCAGAGTGCTGTTAGAGTTCTGTCAGCGAGTTTGATTTATTAGTGATCATCATGTTTCATCAACATATGGTTGTTTGTGCCTCTGAGTGCTTTTATATGAATATAGTGTGTTCATCTGTGTGAGTGGATGTATGAGGTTCATTTAAATGGACGGTGAACAGAAAGTGATCTCCTGCGTGACCTTCATGTTTTCATGTTGACGGTTTGACAGTTCCTCCTCCGATGGAGCGTCACGTCAAAGGTGAGCTAAGGGGTGTATAGATAGTATGTGGGGGCAGTGATATGGTGAGAATAATGGTGGGTTACTATGGTTATTATACTTAGTCTGTTTGTGTGCTGTGGTTCAGATCTAAAGAAAAAAAATTATGTTATTGTGATATTATGGTATTTTCCTCAATAGCCGCCATCTTGGTTGCTAATTGAAACACGCGGCCAACCAATTTTGAAACTCAAACTCAAGGAAGCTGCAGCTCTTGTGCATTGATGGTGTACACATTATACACATAAGTATTATTATTAATTTTTCATTTAATCGCCTTTATTTGCCATGTAAATATGTACAAGGAATTTGTTCTTTCAAAATGAACCCATCCAAGTGAGCACACTGGGAGCAGTGGACGGGCAGGCAAGCACCTCAGGACATACAAGGCATCTGGCCGCCAGGCCACAGCTCTCCCTCTTTAAGTGCCTCTAGTGCCGCAACAGCATCATTTGATTCATTTAGTAACGCGTATTGATTCTGTACGGCAATATGCAGCAGGCGGTGTTATTTCTGCATATCTGGTGTGTGCACAATTCACTGTGTTCCATTTGAAAAGACTACAGTGTCAAAAATCATGCAGTATGCAACTAAGCACGCGCCATTAAGTACACACGGCATCAGAGCTACAAAAAAGGTTGTTTATTTTTCATAAATTATATTACAGAACACTAAAAATCAGTCCTGGTGAGCTTCTGCAGCAGGAAAGATGTGTCTCCTCAGACTCTTTCTTTTGGATGGTTATACTAATTAAGTCCATGCACAAGCCAAAGACACTCGCCCTCCACTGTGAAGTCGTTGTGGGTGCAGAGGAGCGTGTCACCATAAAGTCTTAGTAACTGGTAGTAGAAACACAATCTTGTGGCTTATAATTGTTTTTTTTTTTTAGTCCTTAGGCCTTTATCTTTGGAAATCCATACAACCAAATTAAAACCGCTTCAATTAAGAACTTCATAGGCACAACTGTGTTTAGCTAATTGCATAGCTGTGTTCTTACGCTCACAACAAATGTGGCTTAATTCACTGCATCAGTGCAGTGGACTGGTAATATGCACAGTAAGGCATATAGTTGCACTGATTCAGGTTTCGTCTTAGAAGGGACGGGTGTTATGTCAAAATGCGTGTGTCTGTTTATCAGCCATATTGTGTTTCCTGACAAGTACGTGATACTACACTGCAGCTGACTAAACCCATAATCAGGCCTCGCTGAATTGCAATTCAGCTTGTTCCCCTCTGCGGCATATTCATACAGCATAGATTTCCAATATGCTTATGGCAACAGATGAGAGAGAAAAACAACAACAACAAAAAAGAAGTTTCCTAGAACAAATGTAGTGTATGCAGGGTGCAGCGTCTCTATTGTGTATTAGTATACAGTTTGTGTAGGGTCTACGGTTTCTCTGTGTGTGCTGCTTTGTCATCTCTCATGGATAGTGTGCTGTAGCAAATGATGACAAATACTGCAGAGCCAAGGTCAGAGCTGTGTCATTACGTAAACCCCTTCATCTTTCACAAAACACTTCATCTGATTAATATCACAGCGAGCTGGCCTCACCTTTCAAACACTGTAAAAGCATATAATTTGATGGTGCGGTGTCAGCGAGGCTTGGGTGACATGAACACACACGAGTGAAGGCCTTATGATGATGTTGGATTTTTGCATTTAAATAACAAAGTCTGCCTCCCATTTGTCAAGGGTTTAATTCACAGAATTAGTCTTTTTTGAAATCACATACAGTAATACACCGATTCAGCCACAACATTAAAACCACTGACAGGAGTAGCAAATGACATCGACTATCTTGTGACAATTAAATGATCTGCTGAGAAGCTTTTGGACCTGACATTCATTCATGTGGATGTTACTGAGACATGCAGCAGACACCTAGACCAGACAAGGGACCCCCACCCCATAGCAATGACACTGCTTGATGGCAGCAGCCATCCACAGCAGGATGCAGCCTGACACAGACACACACACAATAGTTTAGGAACAACTCAAAAAAACAGCACAAGAACATTCATTGATCAAGTATCTGTGGGATGATCCACAGAGGCCCCTCCCCTCAACCCACAGGACCCAAAGACCCCTACTAACAACATCCAACACCACAGGACACCCTCAGAAGACCCATTACTTTTTAAATGCCACTATTATGTTGTTGGATATGTGAATGGTATCAACGCTGTACTTAATTAACTGTTCTGTGCTGTCGTTTTGGCAATCCCTTTCTTGTTACAAGAGATGATACATCGCTAGAGGATAAATAAATATATGAAAAGGTGTGACATATTAAATGCCACTATTTGTAACCAAACAAGGTCACCCTCATGTCTGGGCCACATCGACGGCGCGTAGCCGATGGCTCAGAGAGGCTTTAGGCCGATTTGATCCTGATGGATTGGAGCCTCTCATTTTATAGATTGAACAAAGACCGCGAGAGAACACTGGAAAGAAAGAAAATAACAGACAGTGGGAGAAAGTTTCCAAGAGAGAAAAGCCCAGAGACTTGATTGATACCACATCTTGTTATACTGTAATGGTAACAGCTTTGATTCTGCTGAGCTCATTTTCCCTCCATCTTCTTTCTTTCATGTCCGCCTCTGTAGTTCAAACCAGCTTCCCTGTCATTACCTCTGTTCCCCTTGATCTGATTTCTATTTTCCCTCTGTTTCTTCACCCCCCTTTACCCGCTATCCGGCAGATACCCCTGATTCCCTGCTGACTCGAAAACTAACAGTGCCTCACATCGACCCCTGGCTTAATGGAAGACAAACAAAGGCAGACTGAATGTACGCTGCTCGTAGCTCCGAGACAAAAAGGGATGAACTGAGCGCACTCTCTGTCCAAATTCCACCTGAGGGAACCCACGCTGGAATTAATTCGGGGAGACCATGGCCATGTGTGTAATCTCCTGGCTGATTTATATGCCATGAGGTACAGTAGGTGCTCCTCCAAATGTCTATACAGGTCTTGGAGAGTATACAGCAATAGCTCAAGGGAAAAATGCTCACCCAGTCAGCTTATTGCATTGTACTATTGGGCTGATTAAATTATGTGTACTTTCAGTACAATTAGAGTGTACTTAATGCCATAAGCTGCTACACAGAGGGAACATTGGATTTCATGTTAGGACTACTTACACAACCAGATGTATTCTTAAGTGGCATGTGTGCCTGATTTAAGAGAATTTATTGCATTAACCAATTATGTTAGACCAGAAATCATCATTTTGGGAACTGAATTAATTGAATTATGGTGCTATATACAGTATGTTTTGGCACAGAAGAGAAAACTCTCACTTTCAAAGAGCTACCTCCAGATTAGGGGTGCAAAACTGCTGCTTTGAAAAAAATAAAAATAAATGAAACAGCATACCACATCCGCATGCATGATAATGTCAACAGAGAACACCTTAAAACAATGAGACAGCAGCATCAGTCTGATAGTCTGATTCTTGGTTGGTGATGAGTGCCTAGAAGTTGACGTTGCATCTTAATGTTATAATAATAATAATAATAATAATAATAATAATAATAATAATACAGATTTCCAGTTCCATTTCCAGTTACAATCATCATAACCTACTGAAATGACATCATGATCCGCAGTATCTGTGCTAAATAATGTCAGAATATAGCAAACAACAGATATTCTACACTAAATGTGATGAATATTATCATGAGGTAAAAGCGGAAGTCTCCATCGTTACAGCCACTGAGCATGGAGATTAGCTTCATTAGTTTGAATCATAGGCGTTGAAATTAGGTCCCTGTAAATATTAGGATAACTGATTTCTGGCCACATCTCAATGTTCATGGACCAAACTGAGTCCAGTTGTCCTTAATTTGTTCTGATAATCCACATTTTTCCTGGTCTTGCTGTATTTACTGCCACATTTTGCCATGTTTTTTCACCACTCAGGGGGGCGTGACCACCAGCAGAAGTGACGTCAATTCACAAGATTACATAATTATTTCTTTGAGCCTTAAACCATGTTGGGATTTTTATTGGCATATTTTTGGCACAGTAATTTAAGTTCTCTCGCTACATAAGCTGTCTCATGCTGATTATACACTTTCTAATAACACCCACTAACACACCTGACAGCTTAACATCACCTACTCTGTGTTTCCATTCTCGTCAGATCCTCTCTTATCACCTGTGATATTATAAATGTGTCAAGTCATTCCCTCTGCAATTTCCTTGTATTATTTACACAATGAGTATAAGGCGCATTGTATTCTACTCTAAACTTCATGTCTCTAACTTGATGGCAATTAGTTAACAGAGTTTGGGGAATTCAACTTTGAACACAGAAAAAAGAAGAGGAGAAGTTGAAGATAAAAACCCATATTGGCCTCATCAATATGTGCTCTCCACAAAACGGTGAGAGGTAACCACAGAAAACAGATTTAATTGTTTAATATCCTCAAGGAAGAAACACTTTCAATAGGTGGCAACTCTTGTTCTAATAACCACAACAATTCAGCACATATTTTGCGCCGGCCCCTCGAATCCAAAACAATCTAATTAGTGCGTTCCCATAGCAACTGGGAGAGCAGAAATGCACCATTCATGTCTTTGTGCTTCAGCTTGATGGTAGATAAACAGATTAGGACAATGTTATGAAAGTAGCACAAAACTACTGTTGTCAAGTTGAGTCATACTTTCTCTTCAAAAAAAAAAAAGAAAGAAAAAGAACTGTGAGAGGTGTGAGGAACAGAGACATGGCTGAGTAGTTACCCCATCTGCTACGTTGAAGACTCAGTCCCTTAAGACCTGCGCTCCAGTTGGTCTCATTAACAGGCCAAAATATAAAGAGGTCAAATACTCTGTGTCCTCATTTGGACACATTGCTAGAATAACAATATCACGCTATGTGTAAGTTGGACGGCATGTAACATACACAGACCAGTTCATTAGGTACACCAGTGAAATGAATGCATCCTATCATAACAGTCCTGAACTGGTGGGACTATCACCAATTAAACGACACAAGCTCATTATTGCAATAAAGCAAAAGAATATTTGCATGTTCATTCACTTGCTCATTTGCTGCACTAATTACCTGCAGTTGTCACCCCGGCTTTGACGTCTTTACTTTTGACAAGGTGTCAAACTGTTTTGTGAAGAATAAAAACTGCAAGTGGAACAATATTATTAAAACCTGAGGTGAACGTGGTCTCTGTCTTTGTTCGGTCGTAATTAGACTCGAGAAATTAGTTAAATATTTGTGGTGACATAATAAATCGTCTTCCTCCGTTAGTGATATTATCACAGCAAGTGCCAACGCTGTTCGTTACTACAATTCTCTCAGAAACAGATACACACACATGCATATAATCTCCTTTTGTAGAAGCTAACAGAAGACAGAACTATGTGAATGAGCCATGCCACACTGAAGCTAAAGTACATATATGAACAGAATGTGCAAACTGTGAACCACAAGTTATTGATCTCCATAATTGCTACACCAACACAGTGGCATCTCCATCTGGATATAAAGCGGGAAATGAACCACTCAATTAAGTAAACTGCATTTTATAGACAGAGTTCCACTCTTATTGACAATATATAACACTCTTGACAAATGTTAGCATATGAGAAGAATATACAGAGGCCGTTGTAGCTTTTTAGCATGGACGCCACCATCCTACCATCTTGGTTGGTTGGCTTGGTGATTCCAATAGTCACAGACAGTGAAAGAGAGAAGAGATTAGGAATAGCACGGGGCTGATGCAAACAGTAGTGACCAGATTGAAAAGCAGCACAGATTTTGGTGCTGGAGTACAGTGCCACTGAATTTCTAATTAGCGCCCCCCTTAGCTCTATTGCTGTGCTGGTGCTACATGTGAAGTTACGTCAGTTTTTCACCTGCATGGATGGACGGCCAAAAGGTCAACGGTTTGACTGGACTGACTGGAGATGCAGCCTCGGCAACCTGCAACAAGTGCTCAAAGGAGATATTGTGAAACATCTTGAATTTGATTTAACATCTTGTATTGGTTAATTTTTTTCTTAGTCTTAGTGAGGTTTTAGCTGTCAAGATGCTAAAATGCAGGTTGCAAACCTGTTTTTAAAACAACTGAGGACCTACAGTATAGCATGTTAATATAACAAAGAGTAATCAAGAGGAATAAAGTGTACATCCTCTGATATAAACAGTTCTGACAGAAGCTCTTCCTGGGCTTGAAATTTAATATTCAACTGTTACGGTGAAGTGCGTACCAACATGCACTATACACACATCACCTAAAATAAACCTGCTAGTGAGAGAGGTTAGTCCTTCTTCAGCAGCAGGGTGCAGCTCACAGCTACGTCTAATCCTGCAAAACTATACACCACGAGCTGCAGCTACCCACCAAACATAATCTCATCATGCAGCTGATAAGAGCGGACTGTGCCTTACAATTGAGAAAATGGTTAGCAATACATGATAGCGATACACATACAGATTGTACGACTTGGATCACTGGGTGTGAAATGAGTGTTAAATCATCAGACTAAAGTGTCAACCGCTGTGTTACAAAATACATCAATTCCACTGTTGGAAAGCAGAAAGCACAGAGAGATAATACCTGTGGCAATCAAGCTCCACATCAGGAAGAGAAATCCAGTCGCAAAGCTTTAAATTCTGTCATGAGTGACGCTAATGGAGGCTGCTGATTATAAACAGTGCCTTAAATCTTGCCTACATCCATTAGCTATACCATCGTAGGAGGTCACAGAGGGCAGCTGGAGCCCATTCAAGCTGACATTGGCCAAGAGGCAGCTTCAACACACTTATACCACCCTTATGAGTAAGTCAGAGCGCCCAATTAATCTAAAGTGAAGATATCCCATTGAGGCATAGAAAGCACATGCACACAAGAGGTTCTCTGTTAAGAAATAACCAGGATATACTTAAAGAAAAAGGAAAGAACAAAACCTCGTTGGCTGAACTGTTTGACTTCACTTGCCCCTGCACACGTTAATATGGAAACATTTTATTTTCAGATGTTTGTGTATTTTTTATTGTAGCTACTTGCTATTTTTTATATTACAGTCAAGAAGGGTGAATTTTATGTATTTTTTGTGACTTTCCATAAGGAAAAAACAGACTTAAACTATGAAAAGTCACAGTTTAGCTTATTACATTTTCAATATATTCTGTCCATTCACATCCTCCTCCAGAGGTCAGATGCTGAATAACCTTTTGATAATGTAAGAAATTTATGTAAACACAGGGTTTCAAAGAAATAGTGTAATAATCATTTCCATTTGTTAGTGGCTAAGCACATTGATTTTGAATTTGCTAAGCACATCTTGTTTTAATGTGCACAGAGTCGTAAACAGACACAGAAACAAAGAAAGAATGGGAAGAGGTTGAGATGTCATTTGAGGAAGCTTCGGTTTTGATGCATTAATTCCTCTATTTATTTATGCAGCTCACACAGAAAAGCTCAATGTAAACTGTAATCAGTGGTTTGTCATGAAATCACATCGACTCCTCCTTTCAGCCATATATTCTCAAGATTATTGAAGAGGATTACCTGTTGCCGTAGCAACAGCGGGCCATATCAGCAGAGGTTGTAGTGCTGATTGCTCTAGTTTATGGCCTTCTGAAGTATCTGTATGCTTCACGGGTTCAGTCTTATTTTGAGGAAACTGCAGAGGGGCCGCGCTCAAAGCACCACTAGTAATATGACGATCAATAAAATTCCAGTTTCTTTTTGTTATCGCACACTCTGTAAAGCTTGTCCTTGTTGTATTTTTTTCTTGCAAACAGCTGCAGCATACACAGCTACAGGAAAACTCAGTGAACCATGATCCAAACTGCAACTGAACAAACTCCCAGTGGAAATGTTGTATTATAGTCAATTCAATTGAGTTTTATTTATATGGTGTCAGCAACAATCTTGAGACGCTTTCCAGCATCACCAAACCACAGCATTATATGTCAGTTTTACTTGGATCT
The DNA here is from genome assembly GCF_022458985.1 of Mugil cephalus. NCBI lineage: Eukaryota > Metazoa > Chordata > Actinopteri > Mugiliformes > Mugilidae > Mugil > Mugil cephalus. Next base: position 8,146,334 of record NC_061773.1, read on the forward strand.
CCTAAAATTAAAAAATGTCTTCCGTGCAAAATGCTTTAATTAACAGGTTGGTTTATTGTTGCCTGTGTTTCATTGTCTGACTGAAGAAGTTATTAAATAAAAGGATGATAGAAGAGGTCTGTTTGTGTGACTTGTATGCTTTGTATGTTTCTGTGACACTAATCTTTCATCGGATGTACTTATCATTGGATGTAAGTTGATTTTCAGATCATTATATTTTTAATGTGCACAAAGTGCATTTTTAATTCTCGTATGATGGCTTTATGGAAAACCTCTTGGCTGACTGCAGTCATAAATCATCAGATTGTAAGTACATTATGGACAAACTTTGACAGTTGAGTATGAATTACTGAGTGTGGTTTCATTAATGCATTTCATTGAATCCCTGCATCATATTGTGGACACTGATAAAAAAAAATAAAATAAAAAAAACTGTTGAAAAATTAGTAATTTATCTTCCAGTCATGAGTATTATACGACAATATATAAATATATACTGAACTACTTCTACATTCTGATAACATTATAAGGGGTTTCACAAGCAAATGTCACTTATTACAACTATATATAAATCAATACAAACAAATTCACAGTACAGAAAGTAATGCATTGATCAAGATACCTCAGTCTTAGATAAACTATATAGGTTAGTTGGCAAATATATAGGTTTTCTGTTGTTCTTTCTCACAAGAAGGGGACATTTCACTGAATATATGTTGTGACAATATGAGGAGAAACAGTAGCTGTACAGTAGAGAGAGAAAACCCATGAGCTCGCTGTGTACACGAAGTGCACGGCGTTAAATGGGCACCATCGGTTGGAAGTTGTCAGAACACCACTGCTAGGCAACTATATCCACCTAGAAATCCACAGGACTGACAACCGTGAACAAGAGGACGATGTGATACAGGAAATTCCACCATTTTCCTAAGACATACTATCACACTATAATTATAAAAATAGAAAGGAGAAATCAAATTAAAATGCACCAGTGAACTTCCATGGCTTCTCTCATTTCTGAGAATGTCACCAAACTTGTCACAACTTGGAACATTTCCACTTTTAACACCTCCAAAGGGGAACAATAACACAGGAAACACAACACTAGAAATGAAAATGTAAAGGGAGACATGCATTCTCATACACGCAGCTGGGACATTTTCTTTTGCTGTCCCTAATTTCCCCTCCTTCTTGAGTCAAATGCTGATCTGTGGGCCTTGGGAAGAAAAGCTCCTTTTAAATCCAGCAGGTATTGACACGGCCAGTGCAACAGATCTGTCTTCACTAATAGCTTGGCCCCATGAGAGCTACTACAAGCCCTCTGTTTATGAAGGTATCCCTCACAGATCAGATACAGCAGACATGAGCATATTATACAATAATAAAAACACTCTAAAATGTAACATTTACTGAGATAAAGTGTTCAAACGAAAATGAAGAAGAAGAATTTAATACCCCCCTAAAAATAAAAAATAAACAAAACAAAACAATAGCATGGGTAGTTTTCACTGTGAATCTTTTTCTAATCTGACTCTACTGTATTACAAAATGTATTTATGGCCACTTTATCTGCCATCTTATGATTCATGTACGGTCAAGTTAGGCACTAAATACACTCTGATGAAATATTCTGGTTTTGTTTACAAAAATGGGTTGGTTAAGGGCTGCTTTTCCACATTAACTTAGCGTCGATTGCTGAGCTCAACCTGCAAGGTGCTGCACCTACCAGTCTCCAGCTTGGCTTCCACTCCCACAGCAGATCTCCACAGAGCCGACACCACAGTGGGCTACACTGTTGTAAGCAGAAAAATGTGTACACTGGTGTGTCTGCATCTTACTGTAATTACCCCCCAAAAGGGCTAATCAGCCGTGTGGAGTTTCTCTGTGTACTTCAAACAATAGACACGAGTAGCTCATGTTGGAAGTGGAGCTAATAAATGTTGAACAACAATTACTTCTATAGAAGTCGCTGCAGCGCACAAAAGAAAGAAGACATCTAGGAGACGGTGCGTAGGAGGCGGAAGGAGAGAAGATTTTTCTGTGCTTGCCCGGCAGTTGAGAGACAATGTGGAAAAGAAAGTGTATCGTCACAACTGTTTGGGTCTGCGTGGTCGCAGGGTGCGGTTACATTTCTGGGGAGATGCATATCAGGCCGTGGTGTAGGGTACGGCATGCAAAGCTATACTACTGTGATGCTGTAGATCAATAAGTTTCAAAGTGAGAGCGGATAAAATGAACCGTCCATTCAAATTGAAAATTTGAATGCCCGTCTTTTGACCTTAAAACAGAAGAGTTTATATTAACAGAAATGTAGCACAAGAGGTAAATAAAATAGGCCTAAAATAGGTTTGATCACATAATACTTTCAGCACATATCCACACTTTGAAGTCGTAAAATTACCAGTTCATATTCTGGAAATGACCGTTTTTACCTCAGTTGTTTCTGCCTTGTCCATGGAGCTCAAAATGACACCAGTCTGGTATGACAACAGCTAAGAGGTACTAGACAGCAGGAGGTCGAATCCGAGAGCACCCTGTAAAGTCGACATGACATTGCCCTCGGCTTTAATAAGGTCAGTTCTCAGCCTGTGTGTTTGGAGGAGGGACCTGGAGCTGAGAGCCATAATGTCACAGATAATTCCTAATCACTGCCACTAAGTCAAACCGCAGCCAGCAGATAACAAAAGCTCTCCTTCACTGTTCGTTGTGGGTGCACTGTTCTGTGAATGGGTGTGCTGTTTGAAGGTGTATTTAGACTGCTCAGGCAATAAACTGCTTTATTCCCCAACCACTGTTTTAAGTTAAACTTGGTCAGCAGAAACAAGGAACAGTCAGTCAAAAACTCTCACAAAAAAATGCTGAACTCAGTGGGAAAACACTTTGTAGGGCAGCGCTGTGATGTGGTGATTAGCACGGATGCCTCACAGTGAGAAGGCTCTGGGTTCAAATCTATCAACTGACTGAGCCCTTTCTGGGTGAAGTTTGCATGTTCTCCCCATGACTCGTTTTCCTGTGATTCTAAATTGGCCGTAAGTGTGAGTGTGAATGGCTTGTCTCTCTCTCTGTGCTAACTCTGCGATAGACTGGAGACCTGTCCAGGGTGTACCCCACCTCTCACCCAATCACAGCTGAGATCTTGTTCTAGCCCCCCGGTGACCCTCAAGAAGACAAGCGGCTACAGAAAATGAATGAATGAATGAACACATTTCTATCGTGTGTACTTAAACGACAGAATATGGAGACAGAGTGTGTTTGTGACATTACTAGACATAGACGAGGCTCCACCTCCTCCCCACCTGCTTAAACTGTGCGCACCTGTTTCCACTAGCAATGCCAAATTCATACAAACTGTGATGCAGTTGCAAGGTGTGTGCTGATTTTCTGGTCAGAAATACAGTACGTCAGTACTGGTGAGTCAGTAGTGGTTCCTGGAGACCAGCTTTCATGTATCCTGGGAAATATCTCAACACCTACTACATTTGCTGTACCCAGAGGAAGAATCCCAGTCGCTTTGGTGAACCTGAGATTTTGAGTCGAAGGCCACCACTGAGCCAAGCTTTTGTTGTCCTTAACATTTCTGTGTGTAAAAATACCTTAAAACCTAATGACAGTCTCATTAGCCTCAACAGAGTCTTGTGGTAATTGGCCCTATTAGCATTCACATGCTAAAGTGATAATTTGAAAAAAATTGTATGCATCCAGGAAAATTCAATTCAGTTCAAGATATTCTAGTTTTGTCGCCGACAAGCTGTATGGCTGTCAGATACTGGAAACAGTTATCAACATGTTGTTTAAAGAAAAATTCAGAAGAAAATATTATATAAAATATTTCTCAGCTCAGGAAATGCAACCGTGCACACAAATAAATTATTACTGAAGTCTAGTTTTTATGCCTATCGGTTAAAGCTCAAGCTTCAGGCAGTCAGCTGACATCCACTATCAACCTACAGACAAACCAATAAAACTCCAATAAAAACCCCATTGTAAGTCATTTCAAAAGTCAGCGATGCAAAATAATCTCCTCTGATGAGCACTTATGCAATATAGGTGGTGAATACAGTCAGTGGCAGTCTAGCTAAAGGTGTGGAGGACGTATCCAGCAGAGAAACACAGATCTAAACAAAGGGAAACCAAAAAAAAGAGAGTGAGGGAGATGAACAGATACGGAGAGACGAGGAAAGAGACCAGATGTGGCCTTTGGGCTGAAACTGCTGAATCACCACGTCTCTACTCATTACTTCATCACATTGTGAACCCACAGCACTTTCTCTGGAGCCACACACAGAGTGCCTGACATCATAAAAGGCACAGGGAGGCAGGGACGAGGAAACACACAGAGGAAAAAACTTTCACAGAAAGAAGGTGGGACAAAGTGGGAAGAGCACCACACAGATGTCAAGGGAAAGTGATAAAAAGGATACGCTCACATCTTCTTCATTAATCCTCCTCTCTGTGCTGATATCACCTTGAAAGGCCCTGGAGGACACAGCCTTCATCTGAATGGGCCCGGGACGGTTACGTAAGGGCTACACAAGACCGCTCAAACACACATTCGGAGCTGCCTGAAAAATACGCTCTTTCATGTCACAGCTTTATTGCAGGACACCCGTTGTGGCCTCTTTGTGCTGCACAGTCGGAAAAAGTCATCACAGTCGATACCTCGGGGCGCAGAGAAAGAGCCGTCAGATGCGGAGAGATTCATGACACCTCAGGCCGCTTATGCAACAGTCAGACAGTATTTAAAAGGGGACGTCAGTGTCATTTGGAGTTGTGTCCCGTTTCTGCACATCGAGTTTCCCTCAATTTGCAATGCGTGCTGAATGCAAAATGCTAATTCTGACTTTTTCAGAGGCAAAGATTAGCTTGATGGATAAAAGGAAGCTGAACTGGAGAGAAGTGAATATGTATAACTTTTAAAGGCACAGAATTCAAGGTATAGAAAAGAAGACAGGCAGAAGAAGAGAAAGTAAAATCCTCATTGCTTCTCATTGCTATAATTATCTCAGGATCAATGATGATGAGTATGTTAAAATATTTGATCTCACTTAATTGACACTGGCAGGTGGAAATGATCAAAACTAATTGCATGCCAATCCCTTTTAGGCTTTCCATCAGTCTACTCATCCAACGTTGTTTATAATTCATGGGCACGGGTGTAAAATGTGCTTCATTTGTGTCATATTCTTGAAGACAAGAAGCCAATTCAGAGACTCTGAAACCCTCAAACAAACCACAATTCCAGGATTAGGGAGTTTAATTTGTGCCTTGCACATTCAGTGAATGATTAAAGTTTGGTCGTATCATATTTGGTAACAGGTTTGACAGCCTCTTACAACTTACACCGTTTTATTCAGTGAAATTTGGTCAGGCAGCAGATTAAATGTTCAGTATTAGCAGGATTTCTGGGCCCAGTGCATTTCAACTGTGTCTTAATCATAGAGCTTAATGTTGTGGAACTACTGATTGAATTTATTGAACATACAATAAGTCTTTAGATGTATCCTATGAACAAGAGCAGTTTTAGATCATTTCATTACTTCGTTCTGTCGTCAAGAGACATTTTATGACCAGAAGGGAATTGGTTTTTGTTGGGAGGACTCCCCACACTCTGGTAAAGCACTTCACAGATCCTTAGAGACTGATCATCCATCAGTCAAAAAGCGTTTAAAAATGTTTCAGGATGGGATTTTAATAATGTGATAATAACGTGGATTGCATCTAAATGTGCACATGTAGCATGCATGTGTGGATTTCAGTACATGTGCCCATTGTATGCAGGTACAGTATGTACTTAAACACATATTTATTGATAAATAACTATATATCTATACATCTATTTGTGCACACACAGTCACTGGCCATCTGTTTTAGCTAACTACGTCAGACTGCAAAAAGTGCCCAATGCCCTTGTTGGACAAACATGTCAAATGAACAAAATAAACACTGACAAGTAAAGAAATCAAATATGTTTGTGACTTCATTGTGATGTAAACGGAGGTAAAATTCTGGCTTGGATCTGAAACGATATCAAACAGAGCCCCATGTCTGATTGATTCTTCACTGGATCATTACAGAAACAGTCTTTTCAGTGTGACTTTCTGTTTCCCTAAGTAATATCACTGGCAGCCACAAGTCGGCTCTTTGCTCAGTGGAAAATCAATAACATTTAGCAAAATGCCTCTCCGGCCGAGATGCCCAAGGAACAAGCATTAATATTTATGTCCTGCTCTCTGCATAAAAGATTGTTTACAAACAAAAGACCAGTGACAATAATGTAAAGTTGCAAACTCATGTATCACGTTGTTTTTATTTTATTTCATATCACCTAGGGATCACTGAAATCCCTGTCGTCTTGTAGCCAATTCTACGTTAAAGGAATTTTTGAAAGGTTTCCAATCTGAGTTTCGATGACGATGTGCCTTTCTAGACAGTTTACATCATATTTTAGAGCAATCACTTAACAAACAAGGCCAGAGTGACATAAATTAGCTACATTTTAAAAATGCACGTGTCTTTTGAATGTACTCCCCAGTACACCATGTGAGTTAAACCACAGCATCAGCAAATGCTGCGAATCACTTATTATCACTGATTATTGCAGCGACGATGAGCAACAGTGAATCTCTAAAATGGGTCTGTTAAAGGCAGCACATGTTTTTTCAACACTGATGACATACACTGATTGTGTTTAGTCATTGTTACACAAGTAGGATGCAGTGAAGCAGTGTTTTCCTGAATTATAGTTGCAGCACTGCACAATCAGCCACATCATGGATGGCAGCAATCCAATCATAATCCACCAAAACAATCACGCTGAGAGATGCGATTACCGTCACGACATACTCCAAACACACGCACGCGTCCACACATGCATCATACACTCACGCAGAAATAATCCTGTGCCTATAGTAATTGCTAGGGTTGGTCAAACACAGTCCATTTTGAAGCTTTTCTGTCCTTAACACCATATAGTTAAATACATACAGACATTTTGTGTGTTTTACCGAGGCATGTTTCTGACAAGAATAATAATATATTGTTTTAGTCAGTAGGTCAGTCAGGATACATAACAGAATAATAGTTCTACAAGCCACAGCCTCCGAAATGAAAACAGAAATGAATCAGTGTCTCTGTCCACAATTTAAAAATGTGTATCACTATAATATACTTAATACCTACCTACCACTGTAATACCTTAATGAAGCTAAGATTAAGTTCAGGATTACATTATATATTGGAGTTATATTAGTTTTATTAATTTACATTAACGCATTTAATGTAACGGGCAAGTAAGTCTATATTTATTTCACAAAATATTCACAAATCTTATTGGAAATACATTTTTATATTCACCAACCATCAAGTACCATCACAACCATAAATGAAAGAGGCAACTCAAACTCCACTCATCAGCTTGTTCTGGGAGCTGTCAACAGTCCTTCCAAACGAGTTTGTTCAGTTGTAGATGTTCAGACCTTATTACCCAAGGACTTCTTGTTCATATTAACTGTGGATCAGTCTAAATCAAGCTTCAGTGCTTATTTCCTTGCTCTGATTCTTTCGACTAGACATTTTCAGATTTACTAGTAGCACTAAACAATTATTGCCATATGACAACACTGCAGTTAAATTGAAAAGGTCAAAAGCGTGTCATATGGCTGCTGCTTCCAGTACAAGGGCTGACAAGATGAAACTCCAGCAAGATAACGACCACTGAAAGTCGGTAAAATCCATCATCAACGTCCACACGAAACAAATTTATAGGCTGAACATGAGATTTCCAGGGACAGAACACAGCGAGAGGAAAAGAAACATTATTACAGAGCCGAGGGCTGAAGCTTTACTTTAATATAAGAGACGATGTTTTATTCAGAGCTACATGCTCCCGTATGACTGTGTATGATGTATGAGCTGATAGTATAAGGATTATATCCTGTTAGCTAACGTGTGCTGTCAAGGGATGGAGGCACTAACTCATAGCACTCTAACACACACACACACACACACACACACACTGATAAAAAGCATACACAAACATGGCGTCATGAAGACACATAAAAGCAAGAACAGAGACAGGTGACGGGTTGAGGGATGTGTGAATCAAAACCCCAGAGAAAATCTGTCTTGTCTGTTCAGGTAATTAAAGATGTTTCTATTTTAGGAGCAGTGAGAGAAACACAACATATTGAAACACAAAACCATAAAACCCGAACAACAGAACAAGGCAGAAGAATTAATGGCTCAATGAGCACGTCAGCTGTTTATCTTGATCTTATTATACAAATGAATCAGCGTCTTCAGTGCCAGTGATGAACAGGCTAGTTCACCCACACGTAATTTAGCTTTTGTTGAGTAAATCATTTTTTTTAGTATTTTTTTTTCCATGAAACAAATATTTTGATGCCAAATTTGTAGAGTCACACACACTGTGCACATTTCTTAAAGGTCAGGAAGAATTCCAGTTTCATTCATCAACAACAACACAACCAACAGTCGAATCCAGTTCCGATCAGATGTTTGGACAACCCCTCATAAAGGTCTCAACACTCACCACTCATGCTGGGGCTCATCAATGACCAGCAGTATCTTGAACTTCTTGGAGAGGGTAGGAGAAGGGGCCGACTGCTCCACAAACCCGGCGGCGGACGCGGCCGTCTGTTTGACCGCGTTGGTGATGGAGCTGAAGGAGCTGAAGAAACCAGAGGAACCGCCGGCGGAGGACTGGGCCTGCTGAGGCTGCTGGGCCGCCTGGCTCAGACGGCGCTCCTGGGTTGCGGGGGAGCTGGCCGGCGCCTGAGATGGTGCTGGAGCTTTGGTCGGGGACTGGGCAGGGGCAGGAGCAGTGGCGGGGGAAGGGGAGGAGGCAGTGGGTGGAGGTGGAGCAGGTGGGTCAGGCCTCTGGAGGTCTGTCATGTAGCCATTGGGCAGGTTGGACATGAAGCTGCTGTCAGAAAGACGGCGCCGGAGGAAGTTCATGGCTGCGGTCGAAAAGGTGGGTCTCTCGGTCGGTCAGGGGGGTTCCTCTCCTCGTCCTCTCTTGACTGGGCGCCTCTTGGTTTCCCGGCTGTGTGGAGCGAGAGCAGAGGTTAGATGAGTGACAGAAAGCGAATCAGTCCAGATGGTCGAGGGACGGAGAGCCCGCTTCTGCGCTGGAGGTGTGGAGAGCAGGAAGGAAGGAGAGGATGGATGAAGCGATGGATACAGCTCTGGTCCAGTCTTCAAGAGACAGCTCTCCAAAGTGCAGCTACGCCAGCGAAACAACACGCTTGTGTGTGTGATGTTCCTCCTCCTGATCCTCACGCCTCCCAATGAATGTGTGTGTGTGACGTATGAGAGTGTGTATCTGAGAGAGAGAGAGAGAGAGAGAGAGGTATGCTGCTGCCTCCCTCTGCTCTGCCTTCCTGCCTCGTGAGCTGCTGCAAGCTGAATGCACTCAAGAGATGCTGCTCTCTCTGCTTATCTCACTCGTTCACTCACTCACGCTCCCCCTGGCCTTTTCCTCTCGCTCACTCACACTCGCTCTGCGTGCTCACTGGCTGCTTCCTCCCCCTCCCCTCTCCTGTCATCACCCTCCTACATCATACACTACGTTCATGTGTCGTGCTGCAGCCTTGTAGCGCCGCCGTGCCGTGTGCAACCAGTGGAAGGGGTTTCCTGCAAGCGTGCACAAGGTGGAGTTCACAGATGGAAACACCGTCCATCCCTGCTCCACAAGCCCCACCCTTTTTCCTGCCATCCACCCGTAATTTCTTCCTCCTGCTCAACATGTCGTCCCTTCGCCCTTATCCTTTTTTTCCAACATTGTGCGTGACAATGCTGATACGTTTTCCAGCGGATAAATTCTCATAGAACTGACAACACAACCCCCTCCCCCACGACTGCTGTCGTGTCAGTATTTTACCCTTAAATGCGTGTGACGCGATGGAGGGCAGAGTTGAGACACGATGGTGAAGCTCAGCCTTATTTTTCTCCATGTTTCCATGTTGTTCTCGCATGTGTCTGTTTCCATTTCCCTGAAGCGTGAACAGTTCTTTCCAGTGTCGAGTGGTATGCTTTTTTTTATATTGGTTATTTGTTTTTGTAAATTTTTCGTAAATTTGATTATATCTGAATCAAAGATCATATAGTGGAAAGATGAGTGAGGACAGAAATGTATCTGTCCCTTCTGGCTTTTATTGACCAGTCTAACTGTCCTAGAGTACAATAGAAGAAAGCAGCATATATAGTGTCATAGCATGAGATTTTTGGTGTATTTTTTTATGTCTGCAACAGGACCTGTGATGATGACTGTTTCAGTACGTATTTAATTTAAACAGCTTGTAAAGGCTGTGGCACACCAAGCTGACGGTTGGCTGTAGGATGAGAGGGGCATACAGAAGACTCTTCCTATTTTGCATCTCCATATTTTCACAAAAATTGAGTATTGAGTATGCATTTGTATTAGGTTAACTACCTAAAATGACAGAAATCATCCTTGAAAAAAATATATGACGTGTACTTTGGTGTTCTAGATGGTCCCATCTAGTCCCATCCACTAACATAGAGGGAGCTCTAGGGGGAGCTCTACTGGCTTTGACTTTGCTTTTGATCATCTTTATATGTCTATGCTCAATGCTATTTTAAGTAATGGAGCCAGACTACTGCCACCTGCTGGTAAGTAGAGTTATTTCCTTTCATACAGGTGTGTCAGCATGTGTCTGACACATGTGCCAGATGGCCATTTGCCACCACTGGTGCTCAGGCACAGGTGATGTGAGACCACGTCACAGTCGGTCTTTGTTGCAGGTAGTTCATCGACATTGCCTCGGTGCAGTCATACCTTTAAACAGCAACTATCAAAAAGACACAAAATATTTATGACAATGACTACATCTGTATATATCAAATCATGGCACACGCTAAATTTCTTCATTTTCTAAAGACAGTGTGTTTTTACTTGTCTCCTTCACTTCTTATCCCCAAATAAACATGCATGTACATTCACTGTATCAGGGCATGAGAAGAGCACTATTGCCAATTGCCGGGAGCATAAGAAGCAGCAGTCTGGGTCTGCACTGCTTGCTGCTCTAAGCTTTACTTCAAAAAACAGCCTGGAGATGACAGGGCAAAGAGGAAGAAAGACGATTATTCAAGCGGGAAGAAAATCCCACAAATGTCTGAGCCACATTAAGGAGAACTGTATGGCATTAAAAGACTGCGGCAGCAGAAAATATTATAAACCCACAGAACCGTACTTTCATCTTCTCTTCAATGAGCACATGTTCCTGAATTGCCCAACCGGCCATCATATTATTATATCAGGCTACTCATTCAAATATTTGACATTTCTGAAAACTCACGACTTTCATTTTGACCAGATCTGTTCAGGACCAATCCTGTCTCAGTGGATGGAAATGTATTTCTTGACCTTTTATGGCACTGACAGGTTGTTTTTCAGCTGCGATCTAAACCACTCGCACTTTCACATCTCTTATAAAACTCAGCTACATTCGTGACTCATAGTTTTTGTGTAAACAGGTGAAATTGTTGCAATTTGCAGGCGAGTAGCGAGAGGTGTTTAGATTGCTTCACATTAAACCACAGCCAACAGCACTCACCTTGTATTCACCCCTTATGATTCAGTCTCATGTTAGTGGCTTTTACTATATTAAGGACCGATGCCTCTAGGGTGCGTCCATTGTGACTGAAAATATGCTGATGACGGGAAAAAGGTGAAGCTATTTTTCCTGTCATAAAAAAAAATGATGTTGTAAAATAATTTATAAATGGGTCCGTGCTCAGTCGTTTCTGCATAACATGCAGGATGCACATTTGTAGCAAGTCACGATGAGTCAAGCCCGATGAGGGGGGCTGTGTTTAGTCAACCAGAAGAGAGCCAGGGTGAGTCACAGAGCTGCAGTGCGAACTGTAGCGACATCCTAAACTCACCCTGGCCTACATGTTTCATGACACATATAAACACAACACACAACACGTTCCCACACGGCCATTATATAATACGTGTGTACTTGTGTGCATCGAGAGCAAAAATACTCTTTTGTGCATTAAAAACATTTTTTTTTTTGCCCTACCACTTACAAAGATTGAAATTTAAAAGATAGATAATATTTTCACCTTCATCTTCCTTTTTAATGTTAATATTTTTGGCTGTATTTCAATATTGCAGAGGAGATAGAAAAGAGACATCAGTGGAATGAAATGCAGCGTCGCCTCTAAACATAATCCATCCACCCATAACAGCTTGAGCCTGGTTCACATCTCTGCTACAGACCTTCATCAGTAACCATTTATATTCCTGAGGCTTCTGATGAGTTGGTATTTTTCTGTGATTACACCACTAAAAATGCAAATCACTGACTAGTTAACTATGTTGAGTTTCTCTGTGTAATTCAGACAATGGCATTTGGAGCTGAGCAGCTTATATTGGAGACGTAGCATTGGAGACTCTGCCCTCATTCTCAAATGTATCACGCGTCACCTAGTATCACGAACAACGCTTAATCCAGATGCATGTATGATTTAATCTGTATGACAATCTACTTGCTTACTTCTCTTCCTCTCCTCCATTCTCTTCTGTCCCTCTTCTCCCTCTCCTCCCTGCCAGGCCGGCCGGTTTGTTCTTGTTAAAAGGGAGCTTTTTCCTCGTCAGTGCTGTCCTAGTGCCTGCTCCCAGGGCTTTCAGGCTCTGGCTTCAGCAAAGATAAGATGGGATATTGATCCACAAGGGAAAATGTAGGTGTTACAGTGGCACGGAAAGACAATGTGAAAATATAAGAAAAAAAAAATAAACTCACTAAAAAATACAAACTAAAATAAGACAAGATTAAAATAATAATAAAAACTAAATACAATTTATAAGTAGAAATATCTTCAGTTGCAGTGTCAAGCTTCAGTGACTAGTAACTAACTACAGTGGGTAAAAGTTAAGTGAAAAGTGGTGGAGGTAGATTATACACTAAGGACATTGTGAACATTATGAATGTTGATGAGTCCAACAGGAGTAATGCGTTTGTGGAAAAACTAATATTATTACACTTGAGACAACTTGGATTGTTATTGACTCGAATTAAGAAAAGTTTTATTGAAACTAAATAAATGAAGAACAGTTTAATTATATTCAAATCACTGCAACACAGAAAGGAAATGTCACAGTAGATGAGGTGTAAAAGTGAGAAACAGAGAGAATTTTCTGTCCTAGTCTGTCCTCTGAGAGACATGGGAGAAATGTTTTTTGGGAAGTTGTTGCAGTTTGTGTCAGCGTGACAGGCTGTAGTATTTCTGGGGAGCACATTGGGTTAGTGTATGGTGAACCCACAGCAGCTTTATCCTGTAGAGGGTCAGGGAGGCCTTGGGCCAATCCTAGATGCATCACATAAGACTTGTCACTTTTCACACTGACATCCTCAGTTAACCCAACATGGATGTCTTTGGAGAAAACCCACAAAGGCACAGTGGGAACCTGCAGACACCACACTGAAAGGCCGCATTTTATATTCACACCTAGAATTACCTTTTTCATATTCTACGAAATACGAGGTGTATCATCCACCAAAAGAGTGCAGCCCTCCCCTTCCTCGCCCACCCTGCTTTTGACTTGACTGTGAAGTAGCTTGGAGGGGACAGGATGGTCTGTTCTACGCTGCTGCACTGGAGGAAACACATGCACAAACAGCAAAACCACAAGGCACACACCATCGCTCATCTGCCAACACACACTACAGGCACAGGCTCAAATCCCCATGTACACACACATCCTCACAGTTGCTGACGTAAACATTCAGCCCTTCTGCTCTTAGCACTTTGTCTTGAAGAGCATGGCCTTTAATGAGTAGCTACACAGATGAACAAAAAAGAAAACAGAAAGGAAAACAGTTAGTAGTTTCAAATAAAAATAGTATTTTTGGTGGAGTGTGAGATGTTTACATGTCTCGTGGTTTGTCTAGTAGTGTATGTGTGTTCAGATGGGAGGTTTGAAGTACACTACCAGTAAAAAGTTTGGATACACCTCCTCATTCAATTCAGTGAGGAAGCGTGTCCAAACTTTTGACTGGTAGTGTACTTCTACAGTAGATGTGTGTGGGTGAATACGCAAAGGTAAAAAAAAAAAAAAATCTTGTGCTTTCACTGTCTCAGTTTAGGTAAGCCAGTCTTGGGCTCTTCTCTTTGCATATCTGGCATTGACAGCGGGTGCTCATGACACGGTGTAATACATTCTGCAGCCTCAGGACAGCCTCCATTTAATTGCAAATTTGTGTTCAAAGTTTTATTCCGTTGATTATTGCTTTTTGAGAGGAAGAGGAAGCTCTGAAGAGGCAAACAGACCAAATGGGATTTTGCTTTGCAGAAATTAATCTCCGATTTATTTGCAGGTTAATTAATACACATGCGGCAGGAAAAAGGAAACTATGGCAACCATGAGGCTAGTTTCAGTCAAATCTTATAGTAATATGACTTAAAATGACAGACCTTCTCAGAACTTATCTCTCTGTGCTTCCTGCATAAGAAATGATACTATTCCTCATTTTAAAACGTTTGAAAATGCACATTAATGTCTATTTTATTCTTTGAATTTACTTCAGGGAACTCTGTAGCTGAGCAATTATGACAAACCGGTCTTTGAGTGAACTTTCACAGCGCCGTGCGGATGGATGGAACTACAAAATTAAAACACCCACACAACTGTGTCCAGCAAATCCTCATACACACAATTTAACCAGGTTTATGTGCACCACACAAATACACACATTCAAACACCAGTGTTATCGAATGTGCATTGAAGTTTGGCTTCCACTTGCTTCCGATTCTAAATATTATTGTCTCACTCCCCGTTCTGTGACACTGTAACCCCCTTCTTTGTTTCTCTCTCGAAGGTCTGTTGCAGCTGTGCAGCTTCAGAGAAGAGTGTGTGTTTGTGTGGTTTAATGGTGCATTTTCTTTTGATGTTCCATCACTAGACATGGCCTGCACTGGAAATCTCCATGGCAACAGGCGTGCAGAAGCTGGAAAGATTCTCTTGGTTAATTGTTGAGTTATTGTATCTGTGTCTGTGCTCGGACGTCCAATTATGCCAGCTAGGGTATTGGGTAATATTAGCATTGTAGGATCTGACCAATCAGACTGATCAAGATTTATATTTTAACCACATGATAAATTCAGGATCTTTATCAAGCCACACACCACAGACCTTGGACATCCAACAATAGAATAGAAACATCGCCAGGATCACCAAAAAAAAAACAAGAAAATCCATGTACAATCACCACAAGCCCCGATTCCTTTTAATTAGAGGCTCTCATTCCAAAATAAAATTTTGTTGCTTTCATCCCAGACACAGCAGTCATTTTCACACTGGCCCACACAGACACTGCGAGGAAAGATGGAGGTGTGACGGGAGGATTCTCACTGTGGCTGGTTCTTCCTGTTTAGTTACTTGGAAGGACTTTGCAACAAAGAAGATGATGGACTCTTTATTAACTCCTTCACTTAATTTAACAAAAAAAAGGAATGGAAGAATTTTTGTTCATTGCTCTCTTATTGTGAAAAAAGTGTTTTGTGTTTATGCACACGTATAACAAAATAAGGAACAATGGCTGCCGTGTCTTAGAGCTAAAACAAAGACCTCCTGTAAACCATTACCTGGATGATTGAGGATTCAAATCCTCAAATTCAAATAAATATTGTTTTAACATATTTTTCAGTCAGTGACAGGTGAGTTAAAAATATAAAACATATTAAAAGTCATGCAGAAGAACATATTTATAGCTAATATTTTAAATCATTTGTTAGTGCCTTAAAACTGGTGAAAAATAGCTACTCTGTTGATTTAGTGCACTCCTCAGTAGATTCAGTATACCCTGTAGCTCATTTATCCTATCAGGCTTTCTCTTAATTAAACTTTCTTGCGAGTGAAAAAATAATTTAAAATAAACTCTGGTGATTAGGGTTTGATTTGCAACAGCTTAGCTGACTGAGCTACACTGACTAGTTGACTGTGTTCTGTCAGCATCAAGTTTGTTAGGAGCCTCTTCTCTTCAGAAACAAATTAAGTTTAAAGTCGTCTGGAGGAGGAAGAAATGCTGCAGATTAAGAGCAATGCAAACTGCAAAGACACATTGGACATGTCTGATTTTTGGAACCAGACTTCAGATGTTACAGATGTGTAGTAATAGCTGACATTTTACCAGCTAATACTGAAGTTTTGTTTAAGTGTTACTGTTCATTCAATGCTCAAAGCATTTTGAGATTGTGGTCATTGTTTTGTCAACCTTGGTGTAAATTACATTCGTGCTGATGCGACACAGCATGAAGACGTTTTAAACCCACCGGCCGACTAACGCCCTCATATGCAGAACATGCGTGTTCTTCCCTTCTCGGCCCCACACAGACGCAGGGTACTCTCAGGTACTCCAGCTTCCTCCCACAGTCCAGACACATGCTCATTAGGTTCATTGGTGAGTCTTAATTGTCTGTAGGCGTGCATGTGAAGATGAATGGTGGTCTGTCTTTCTGTGTTTGCTCTGTGATAGATTCGCAACCTGTATTTAAATTTTCAACTTACAGAAAATTAATGAATGGATGAACGTAAACTCTCCAAAGAATAATATTATTACTTTTCTTTGCTGCATCACCTGCATTCAGATTGTTTCATAATTAATAATACTTATAATTATTATTTTATGCTAATATATATGATGTACTTGATTCACACTGACTGACATAGGTGCAGGTCAGCAGAATATAAAGAGAATAAAGAGCATGTAGAGGATGGTTAATGTATATTTCCATGGTGGTTATCACAAGGGTTAATATAACTGCACATGATGTAGTACAGGATGAAAAAACGGAAAAACATTCTTTTTCTCCCACTCGTCCTTCAGTGTCCCTGAATTAAGGCAACTTAACACAGCGAGTGCTTTTGTTAGTCAGGATTCAGTGACCTTATCAATATTCATTTGACTGAAAGGATAGTTCCCAGCAATTACTGAGGAGATAATATTTGTGTTGCACTAGACAGTCCCATAATGAGCTGCAGACTTATTGCTGACATGTCATGAATCCACATTCAATATTAATCCATTCAAATGGATGTGAGCACTGGGCCTATAATGCAGCAGTGAGGATTGAGGATGGCTTCGCCACGCTTTGAGTGCTGCAGATCTATTTTACATGAATCTCAGACTTCAGATTCATCTGCAGGTATTTAATTTCAATCAGCTCGACAGTTTCTTGTGCTGTCAGAAACTGGAAAAGGAGGCTACTCATGCCATAGGTTTAAATACAATCACTTCGACATGTCTGACTGAACAACATTAACATTAAACAAAAACTCTTAAAAGTCTGGAAGTTAATAGGAGCAGTCATTATCATCAAGATGTGGCATGCAATATGTCGTTTACATATCAGCAAACTAACCACTAACTGGGTAAGTCCTGACTTAAACTGGTCAGTCTATTCCTAAATTAAACAAATATCTGTGTATGAATGTCAAAAAGTGTAAGTGAGGGACAAATTATATGAATATGATATGAAAAACCATTATATATTCACTGGCTACAGACTAAGCATCAAACACTAATAACATTCTATGGTGGGTTTTATCCTAAAATAACTGATTATTCAGTTTGTACCTCCCTGATGAATTATTAGAAGAGACTCATAGTTGTATTGATTTCTGAATAATTAATACAAGAGAAACAGAAAAACTAATTTCAGAATGAACAGACTTAAACTTTAACTACCATATTACATTACATCACCAAGTGTTTCTATCCACCTCATTCATATTAAGGCTGAATAACAAACACCTGCTCTTAATTAGTTTTAGCTAGTTTTAACTGCATCTAATGTACTGGCAGCTACGTGCTTTATACTACCTTTAAATGTGTTGACTTAGTTTATATCCAGTTTTAAAAAATAAATGTCACGTTTAGTACAACTTTAACTTTGCATTACATGGGAAACAGTTGTTGTTTTATTTACAAGTCACAATTTAGCATGGCCTTACGCCCCCTTAGCTAAACTTGATAGAAAACCGCCCTCTGCTGGATACATTTAATGCCGCTGACATTTCCTCTCACCGTTTCTCGAGCATTTAACAACAGTATTGTGGAGAATTATTTAACCAAACATGAAAAATAGCCAAAACATCAACATTTGGGTCTTTTTTGGAAAGTTTAACGTTCCGGTTGCTTACCTTCCACCCCCGACTCCATTTCCCGTCATCCCACAGGAGGACCAACCGGAATCTGTGACGCGTATTTCAGTCGACAGCAGCTGACCAAACTGTCCTCCTGATAGATGGAGTTGAAGGAGTAAACGGGTTATTTAAGTGCTATTTATGGGCTTTGGTCGTGTTTAGAGTCACTGAGCCTCTCCGTCTGAAATGTACCTCTTACTTTATGCGTCCGATAATTTGTTTCAATCTCGCTGATTTTCTTCTCGCTAACCTGCTCGTGTTATTGCCGGACAGGTGTCGTGTGCTAGGTCGAAATGACTCTTGCAGCTTTGCAAAACACCGGCGTGCTTTACAGAAGGATATTATCACAGTTTCCTCAGGACATCAGCTTAGCTTTTGCCTACGGGTCTGGGGTTTTTAAACAGCATGGGACCGACCAAGTTCAAATGGAGGTAAGAGACATCCGTCCGTCCAGTTTCCCAACATTAAGAATGTGACGTTAAACTTGTTCTTGCACTTGAATTTACTGTACGGCATTGTAATAGTAACACTAATAACACTGAAATAAGTCTTTATAGCATTTCTGCTTGTCAGAATGGTTCGTTTTACGAAGATGGAGACATTTGCCCAGCTGTGTGTCTTGTTATTTTTATTTATTTTTTTCCTGTATCAGATATAAAGTTTGTCCATCATAATGTTATAAATATCTCGCTTTCAAACATATATTGCCAAAGTCCATTTGTTTTCGGTTCAATCAACGGTGCTCCACTATTATGCACTGTGTCAGAGAAAGTCTCCTGCAAATGTCTAAGAAGTCTTATAATATTATATTATATATAATATTATATAAGTTATATAATAACGGCTATATTCAATCGTTTTCTCATACACTGTTGTTGTATTTGACACTGTGTCATAATTTGTCATATAATATGTGATTTTGCTTGCTGTGTTTACCTCAAATACATACAGAAGAACATGCTGGACTTTGTGTTTGCGGTGGACGACCCAGTGACGTGGCACACCATGAATCTGCTGCAGAATCGCAAACACTATTCCATCCTCAAGCTGCTGGGTCCCACGAAGATCAGCTCCATACAAAACGAACACGGGGCTTCTGTGTACTACAACACACTGGTGCCTGTGGACGGGAAAGTAAGTCACTAGATTCTTTGTAAACTCGGCTTAAAGATTGTGCCAACATCTGCTCAAGAGTGTGTTCAGCTGATGATCGTGTGTTTGTATAAATCATTCACTGTAATTTTGCATCCAATATTATTAATCTGATGGTGCTTATGGAAGAAAGGTATTAAGAGATATTTAGATTTTTTTATTTTAAGCTTTTTTCATTCTTTTGTAATTTATTAATTGTACTTTTTCCTACTTTTCTCAGATAATCAAATACGGTGTAATCAGTACAGACTCTCTTATTGATGACCTGATGCATTGGAAGACCATGTATGTTGCCGGACGTCTTCACAAACCGGTCAGTGTGCTGATCAGACTGGTACTGAGCCTGTCAGTGTCTGTCCATGGACTGCAGTTATCCACCTTGACTTACACTAGTAGCAGCTTGGACTCCACTCAGCAACTCTGCCACTCCATATTTAATGTTGTCATTGCGAGTGATCCTGAGGGCCACTATTCAGTCAAATTTGAGCTGGCAGAACATCCGAACTGAAACACATTTGTAGAAGTTGCATTTCATGCCATCTCTAAATTGTGGATTAAAAGTGCCTGACAAAAGTTGCGTTTTATATTATTTTTTTTATGCTGTCTCAACTTTAAAACATTAACATGGAATCAATTTTGATAAACACCAAACAGCTGATTTGGACAATCTTGGCGAAGGCTTAGTCACTGTTGATTTTATTCAGCTGAAATAAATACCTACTTAACGAAATCTCCTCAGGCTTGCCTGCATGGTTATGCCCTGCGTCTGTTGCTGTGCAGGTGAAAATGCTGGTGCAGAGCGAGAATGGAAAGCTCCGCGCTGCCTTGGTGGCAAATCTGAAGAGTGCTGTGACAGCTTCCTTCCTTATGCTGCCAGAGAGCTTCACCGAGGAAGACCTTTTCCTGCAAATAGCTGGTCTTTCTTATGCTGGTAAGAGGCTTACAACTGCAAGTTTCACAGTGTATACTCATTGTTTATTAGCTTTTCCACAGCAGTTGTATTAATTTCACACAGAAAATCTATTTTGTTCTTACATTCTGTTAGTGTTAAGTTGCTAAAATGTGCTAACAGGGGGAGTGTTATCACGTAGATTTCCCAAGCTGTAATAATGTGTGTGCTAATGAGTATTAAACACTACTAGAAGAATTTCACAGGAAATTAAACAGGTGAAGGTGTTTAATATCTCAGAATTTACTTTCACGCAATGTATTCAACTTTGTTTTGTTCCTGTTAAGAGAAAACATTTTGTCTGTTCCTCTGAAGGCGATTTCAGGATGGTGATTGGAGAAGATAAATCCAAGGTGGCCAATATCGTCAGAGACAACATTCAGCACTTCAGGATTCTGTATAGTAACATCCTGCGGGACTGCCCTCAAGTGGTTTACAAACCTCAACAAGGAAAACTTGAGGTATGACACTGTAGGCACACCTACACTACAGTATATTATAATAACACATTAAGTGTCAGAAACTCATTAGTTCTTAGTTTCATTGTCTAGAAACAGTTTGATCGTCTGCAGCACATTGTGAGCCACTGAACCAAATACCTCAAAAATGATTTGCTTAAAACTGTGATGCCTTACACATATCAGGCATAACAGTATACTCTTTTTTATAATTTCTGTCGTGCTTCATATCTTTGTTGTGCAATACAAAATACATTTCAGAACAGACTGATAAAATAAGGTATTTATTTATTAAATTTCAGAATTATAGAGCCACAAATACATTAGATGTAATACAGTTTGTCCTCCTGAAAGCAGAGGCAAATTTAATATGATGGAGCTGCATTTGCAACTAAAATGTCCCCAAGTTTTTGTCTGAAAACTTGCCACTTTATTAGGTACACCTGTTCAATTGCTTGAGAACACAAATAGCCAATCAGCCAATCACATGGCTGCAATTCAAGGCC
Organism: Mugil cephalus; assembly: GCF_022458985.1. Classification (NCBI taxonomy): domain Eukaryota; kingdom Metazoa; phylum Chordata; class Actinopteri; order Mugiliformes; family Mugilidae; genus Mugil; species Mugil cephalus. Next base: position 8,167,595 of record NC_061773.1, read on the forward strand.
TTGCTGATGTGAGAGGTCAGAGGAGAATGGGCAGACTGGTTGGAGATGATAGAAAGGAAAAGTAACTCAAATAACCACACTTACAACCAAGGAATGCAGAATACCATCTCTGAACACACAACACGTCCAACCTTGAAGAAGAAGGAATGTTTCCAACACCTTGTTGAAAGTATGCCACGAAGAATTAAGGCAAATCTGAAGGGGTCCAACCTTTTAATAGCAAGGTGTACCTAATAAAGTGTAGGTGTAGGTTGTAGAACATAAAAGGAAAAGTAAGAAAAGACTTTACATTTAATCCCGGCTAATAAAATATTAAGTTGACAATATCCCACAGAAAATACCTAAACACCGTAACATGTGTCTTGAAATTTCAGTACATTCTGCTCTTATATCTGATCAGTCAGATGTGCTGTGCAGGTATTAGCTGTTAATTTCTTCTTCTTTTGTTTCTCTGCAGGTTGACAAAAGTCCCGAAGGCCAGTTTACCCAGCTGATGGCGTTGCCCCGCACTCTTCAGCAGAGGATCACAAAGCTGGTTGATCCTCCAGGGAAAAACCGGGATGTGGAGGAGATCCTGCTTCAGGTGGCTCAGGACCCCGACTGTGGAACGGTTGTGCAACAAGGTACAGATAAAAGATGGCCGCTCTGCTGCAGGATCTGTTTTCTTGATATGATCAAAGAAACTTTTGTACAAACACAGACGGGAAGGAAGAGATGGTTAAAAAAAAAAACCTCATTGTCATTGTTACTGCTGTTTGATTTGAAATGCAAAATCCTTCTAGTGTGGATGCAAAAATTCTCATTTGTCATTTTACATATCTGTAAATAAGTGACAGTTATAGTGACTAAATTGAAAGTAAAAACAAATATTCTCTGGAAGGGAATCTGTAATCTATAATAGTATGTTTATGCAGGCTGTAACTACAGGATTCATAGCGGAGAGTGATAAGATATTAATTGTGTTATGATTACGTGTGTGAGCATGTGTCTGTTCCTTCTCAGGTATCTCGTCGATTGTGAAATCCTCCAGTATAACGCAGAGTATCAAAGGCATTGCCACAGCTGGTAAGAATTTATATCTAAAATCCTACATTGTTACGTTGTGTCAGTATGAGATGATATAAAGCTTCAGATCCCTTAATAAAACAGTGTGACATTTGGGCAAATGCAGTTATTGCTTTTGAGATTAATTGATAGCACTGCCAGTCTCACATGTTAAGTTACAGCTAACTACAGCTAATTACAGAAAGAAGAAGGGGCAGCGCTGTCATTTGACTTTTCTATCTCTCAAGAAAGTGCGTGTGCTCATTTCCCCAAATGTCAAACTATCGTTTTAACGGAAGTTTTTCCCCTCATCTTTAATTACTTGACAAACCAGACATCTATAAATGTTGTAGCGACTGCTTTAATATAGTAAATGGTGTCATTTTCCCCAGGCTTGTGGAAGACGGTGTCCTACAGCTCCAAAAAACTGAGAAAGATGTGGAAGGGCTGGAGGAGGAAGCCGCCTGTCTCCCAGATGTCCTGATCCTGTCTTTTTTTTATTTAAACCAGGAACCTGTCCGTCTTTGTTTTTGTCACTCAGGCAATCCAACAATGTCCATCCTCTGGTTCTATCACTCTATTGTCTCTACGGCCCTCCGTTAGCCTGTGTGTGAATAGTTGAGAAGCGTTCTCATTAAATTCATAAAAGCTGTAGGATAAAAGGTGACATTTCCTGAGTCAACCTGAATTATGGCTGACATGTAATGGTACTAAAGACTGAGCCTCAATGGAGGATGACTACTGCGACTCATGAGATACTAATGATCTGTATGAGCACAGCTTGGAAAGTGTACCTCGTGTTACATGAGGAAATGGCTTAGGAGGTCCTCAGTTTAATCATGGGAGTGTTACATCTGTGTATTTTTCTAGGCTACAGACACACACACGTAAAGACACTTAACACACTTATTTCCACGTATTGTTACTTCACCAAAGATGGCCAAACCTTTATCTTTCCCTGTGTTCTGTCAGTATTCGTTCATTGGGTCAGCTCGTTATTTTAATCAGATCAAAAGTGGAAATAGCTGTAGTGTAATTCAGTCACAAGAAATGGGTTTAATAAACTTTTTCAAGTGTGAGGATTTTCTCTTCAGTTGCATGGTTTTGTTGTAACATCCAAAAGTGAGTATGAGAATTATGTTTGTTTTTTTCCAACTTATTGGGCTTTCAGTTTAGATTAACTGGTTCAGTGTGACACATTAATGTCCACCGAGGGCAGTGTAAATGTCACACTTAAATGAAATACACAATACATTATTCCAATGTTGCAATTTCACTTGACAAAATTATGTTTTCATTGAAATGTATCGTATTACTTTTTCTCAATAGCAGTTTAGATATGAAAAAGGAAAACGGGTACATTTTGATATGACTAGTCAAAATGTAATTTTTATGAAATGTTATGTTTTGCAATTAATTACATATGCATGATGCAATGGGGTGCATGTATTTACACTACAATAGCACAAGATAAGTACAGAGCATGGGACGCATACAAATACACAGTAACACAAATCTTAAACTGCAATGCAGCTTTTAAACATTGAAAACATTCAGTCAAAATACCTGTGTGATTATTTATTTATTTTGTTTGTGTTTACCTATGGATGTCAAATTTTTGCATTTTATTTCCTTTGTGTGATCAAAAGTAACAAAACATTTTCAAAGGAAAGCAGTTATCATGTGGACAATATCGCTCTCTACCTGATACTGTTGTGGCCACATGAATCATTTAGAGGCAGGTTGTACATTACGTCATAGCGCACAACACGGTTATCTCATCTCTGTACTTTGGGACAGTTTGCTGATCACACAGGTTTGTCCACATACTGTATGATCCATCTCTGCTCCTGTGATTTATCTGCAGCTGAGAGATAATTGAATTAAACTGTATCTGTTTAACATCAGCAGCAGTCAAAATGATCTCAAGCTTCTTCACAACCCAGAGTCTGATTTTGATATAAAGGTTAAAAAATAAATAAAATAAAATGACAAATACGCTGGTCAAAGCATGCACTCACTCGCCAATTCATTTGGTACGCCAGTGAAAATGAATGCGTTCTAATGTAACAGCCTTGCACTAAATCACAGCTCCTGTCATAATGTTCCATTTCTGTGGAAGCAGGTGGTAATTCAACTTTATGATCATGTTGAAGGAAGTCGTTTGTAGTGTTGTTAAACTGGATTGAATTGAACACAGGAGAGTTTTGACCAAACACAATTAAAGTCAATAGTCCTGCAAACCACGTCCTCTAAAATTAAAACACAGCTCAATCAACGGCTCTCAAGATTAAATGTTATTTAAAGATGGATTTGTTTTCAGTAGTGTACCTAATAAACTGGCAAATAAGTGCGTAAGTAGTAAAAGCTTGCTCCACTTTGACAGACAAATAAAACGCTGCTCACACACTCAGTCGGCCTAATAATAACTGCATGGTGTTTTACCGTAAGATATTCTTGCTTTTCTTGGGGAAATGAAGAACTCCACTCTACCTCCTGAGAGGTAGAGGGTTAACTGCCTCGCAGGATGGAGGGGGATTACAGTTTTCCCCAGTCATCTACTAAATGTTTCACCACCTCATGGTCCCTCCCTGAGTAATACGCACACACTGTGGCAGCAACCTAACCTTCAGAGGACGTGATGCAATGCGCAATTATCATAATATATGCTGATATCACTGCTCCACTCCTCCACCAATCGGCGCGCTTCACTTTCACCACCTGCTAGGAACTGAATTCCATCATTCCAGGCATTCCTGCTCCCTCCCTCCCTCCTCCCTCCCTCCTCCCTCCCTCCCTCCTCCTCCTCTTCTTCCTCATTTACTAGTTTACTACCAACTTTCTCCCCGACAGCTCTGCTGCTATTGTATTTCCTCGTACACGGGCGCGCGGGCCCCGGATTTTGGTTCACTATCTCCGCGGGGATTAAACGCGCATTTGTTTTATTGTTTATTTCAGTGCGGACACCGGAAGATACCAAAGTGGCGCTTGAAGGAGGTATGTGCTGCTGAACATGAAGTTGTGCGGGGACTGACGTTGTTTCGGGCTCGGTGGGATGAGAGTGCGCTCTTTATCTGAGCCGTGCGCGAGGGTGAACCGAGTCACATTTTCTGAAACGTTCAGCTCGTAGATGCAGACCGTTGCTGGAGAAAGCGCCTCAAATCGTATCCGCCTTCTAACTCAAAGGTTGAGATTTCATTGACGATATAACAAGCGGCGCAGTCGTGTTCCCAAACTTTCTTCCTCATGTCAAGGAAAGAAGGAACCGACTTTCGCCACATGTTTTCCCCCCTGTTTATCTCGCAGTCGCGTTAAATGCGTAGAGAGAGTGAAACCTTACAGCAAATTAAGTGGAGCGCTTCCTCCTTGGTGGCATTTTCAGTTTGCTGCGGTTTTATTTGTATGTGATCCTTCCTAGACAGGCTGCATCGTTGTTGATTAAGCACTGAGTCATAAACATTTCAGCGGCTGCCGGGAATGAGTGTACGCACTTGCTGTCCGTACCCGCTTTTATTTTTACTATCGCGTAAAGTTTGTTGCGTCCTCTTACGCGCACCGCTGCCGTCTTGTTGTGACGTTATATACGAAACAAAAACCCTGAAATATTTGCAGTGTAGTCTGAAGCTGCAGGGATATTGGTCAATGATAAGGCTGCTCTAAAACGCTATTTTCCTGGGGAAATTAGGGGAAGGTATCCCAGGAATGCAGAAAGAGGGAAGAGAAGCGCGCTGCTGCCCTTTTTCTTTTTCTTTCCTTTTTTCCCCACAAATAAATACCCTTAGTAACGCAGCGCGTCTGAAGGCTCCACATCGTGGAAAAAAATCCTAAAAATCCTCGAGGATTTTCAGGATTTTTAGGAAGGTCACAAATAATATGATAAATTGTGGATAGAACAGTGATGCGTCAAGGCAGCGCAAGTAGAAGTATGTACACTACAATACAAGTAAAAACATTGAAAACGTCAAACAAAATAACATGTAATTAAGTATTCTATTTTTCTTTTGGTGATGCATAGGTGTAAGTAGTATTTTAGAGTGGCAGCTCGTCACAATGGATGGGATTTCAATTCTTCTGTAGAATGGCTGGATAATACACACACACACAAAAGTGGCCACCTGGATTTAACTAAGCAAATATGTATTATCCTGCTGGATAATTGCTGCATCTTTCACCTGGTAAAAGTTGTTTAACTCCAGCTGATGCAATGAGTAGCTTCTCATTTCTTAACCAGGGTGGCCAGGGTGAGACTATTACATCGGGGTGGCAATAAGTAGATACCTGAAGTGTCTTAGATAACCGTTTTCATTGTTATAACCGTCACTGTAGTTGTTTTTTTTTTTTTTTTTTATGTGACCTTATAACAAGCAGCTTTGTCAGCAATTCCTAAGAATTGAAATCTTAAGAGAGAATATCCACAAATGTAAATAATAAAAATAATATATATATATAAGGCATACTGTACATCAGCAAGCAATTGGATGTACTCTGGTAATCAATGAAAACAATGAAGAAAAGTCAAGTAAATTTTGTTATATGGCAGTGAAAGTTCTTTAAAAGCTGTACTTGGGAAAACGGTTAGTGGTATCATCGACCCTTGATCTGGAGAGATCTAAAACAAGAAAAAACACCGTGGAACATCTCAACTATGGCATCTCCTCCCACACAAAGTTTGGTGGGTGCTGCGGTGAAATGTGTCCATGTGTTAATGGCAGGAGCTAATGTTCTGCACCTCATTTTGTCAAATTATCCCACAGCCGTGGGGTGGCCAGTGGGATGACCGGGGAGTGACCAGGGGTTGCCATGGTCACCCTTGGCCACCATGTAGCTCCGCCACTGGGGGCATCAGGGTGAGAAGAGAGGCAGATGATGTGATGCTCCCATCATTCCTAGTGTCTACTGTACCAGCCTGTGGGGGCAGAGCTATGATCAGGGATTGCTGCAGTGGCTCAGGTCTAGGTTCAGCAACATTATGTGGTCAGCTGACTACCTGAATACACTGAATGACCAGGTTAATGGAATTTTACTTCCCTGATGGCGCAACCATATTCCAAGATGACAACACCAGGATTCATTGGGCTTCAGTGGTTCAGGGAGCATGAGACATAATGTTCACACATGGATTGGTCACCACAGAGTCCAGACCTGAACCCATTTAGAGTCTCTGGGATGCGCTGGCGAAGGCTTTGTTCAGTGTTCTGACTCTCCCATCATCAATACAAGATCTTGGAGAAAAATGAATGTAACACTGGATGGAAATCTTGTTACCTTACAGAAGGTTCTTAGCAAATATGTTCTGTAATCAAAGCTAAAGGAGGTCCAATGAAATATTAGAGTGTTTGACCATTTTTTTTGTGGTGACTTTTGTTTTTTGGCCAGTCGGTGTATTATAATAATAAATGTAAAAGTGTAATGTTTTCTTTTTGCCTTCATTGGCTTGTGACTAGGACTGTTTGCAGGTTAATCCCATTTGTGAACTCACAACTTGGAGATATAATGAAATAACCCTGGTATAGCTTAACGTAGAGGAAAATAACTTCAGCAAAATGCAAGAACACACTTGCATGCACAGAGGGCTTGGAGTTAAGCAGGATTAATAGTTCACCCTTCAAACTGCTAATCGGAACCTAAACATATGAGAATTAATAGGATTGTTTTAGTCTGATATCAACAGCCACATGTAGGAACAAGGCTGCTGTTGGATACTCTCAACTGAATTGTTCGGGATTTTGACTATTGTATAAATTTATTGACTGTTGTGCAAAGACAAAATATTACATCCATCAATATTACATTTGATAATCCAGGCAAAACAAATCCCCTGAAATGATGTGGAAAGCTTGTGTTGAGACAACGTTAATCACAGAGGCACTTGAAAGTCACATACTGTCATCTGTGAAAATCTTTATGATTTATATTCACCGAACATAAGCAGTTAAAATAAGTCACATTTACACGTAAGACCTTGGAACCTTTGTGGAGCCTTAATGACTCAACATCCCTCAACTTTTGACAGCTTTGCCCTCCTCTCTGTCCCACAGGCATCCAAGCATGGAGACGCCACTGGATGTCCTGTCAAGAGCAGCATCATTTGTTCATGCGAACGAAGAAGAAAGTAAGTTTTCCTAGGCTCCCAGTTCCTCTTGTGGAGTTTAGACAGACTCATGTGTTTTGGCCCCTCTCTTGTGCGCTGTGGACAAACGATTTGTATGATTGGAGTCGTGTTACATGTAGATGAAGTGCAACATTATGTTCAGCCATAACCCCCGGCCCTGCTCTCTGCCCCAAGACAATAGGAGCCTTTGTGCTGCACAAGCTTGAAGTGTCACACACACACACAGGCAAATAAGACCAACCGCCATCAACCGCCATCACCGCTGCTTTTTAACCGGCCGCTTGCTTGTGTTAACCTGCTTTCACAGGAATCAGGGTGGGGTTTCTGTCTCTCTTTGTTTCTGTTTGTTCCTGACTTTCTGCCTTCTTCTTGACCCTGGTCCATCTATTTCTCTCTGTCACTTCCCTTTCAGACTTCTCCTGCTCTGGCTTCTTCTGTCTTCCCTGTGCTTCTCTGCTATGCATGTTTGAAGACTTTTTGGTGTTGATGAATAAAAAATTCCTTCCAAGATTAAGGAGAAGTGGCCAATCCTTCTCAGCAGGCTCCTCTGCAGCCAGTAGGCCGCAGAGCCGAGTGAAACCTTCAAGGACACTTAACATTCAGTGGATAGCACAGATAGCTGATATGCACTGGTATTCTGTGCATCAGATTAGCATGTTTATTTAGTCTCCTTAGCAGGTGGATTCATTAACTTTCAGGAATCCATTACGCTGTTTTTTTTAAAGCTCCTTAAGCACATGACTACGCACTAAGTTATGTACTGAATCCCATTAAGAAAAACAAGTATTTTCATTTGCCGTGCAGGCTCGCTGTTCTTTCTCACATCTCACATAGGGGAAAACATAATCTCTAGATCTAGAAATTTCAAGTTAGTTTAATCAAAAAATGTTCTGCAAGATAATTACCCAGAGAGAATGGGAATGTCTTTAGATGTGAAGTCTCACAAATCACCGTCATGTTCCCATAATGCTTTGGGATAAATGAGCTGAATATCAGCTTCCTTGCTGTTCTGAGTAAAATGGCCTGGGAGCTCTCCTCCCCTCCTCTTGTGCTCCCTCGCTCCCCTGCAGTGTTTTTGTTTTTTCCCCCTGCACTGATGTCACTTTGTGTTGCGAGCAGTGCATGGCCTCTTTGTCCAAAGACAATGCCCTCGACCTGTTTCCACAATAGTGCAGAATAAAATGCCCTAACTAAGTTAGCCAACAAACCTAGCCAGTCTGACAGACTAGCTAGGAGGCCGGCTATCACCGGGGCCGACAGGCAGCGAAGTAGACAGGCTCTGCCAACTCGTTTGAGTTCATGACGAACTTCTTTGATGACTGTGCAGCACTTGACACAGAATGGGGAGAGTCTCGGGCCTGCCTTTACAGCAGCCCCTTTAACTCGCTGCACGGGGCTTGCCGGGACCGGTGTTGCATTTTGTAACATTTAGAAATGTGAATCAGAAAGCTTTTTTTTTTTTTTTTTTAAGTATGGACTGCCTCCTGCAGATAACCCTTGTCTGTTGGACATTCTACAGATAATTATACAAGGGCTGTCTCGAGAGAAATGCAGTTCATGAATAATGTATTTGTTTGAGGTCACCCCGCTTGACTCAGTCAGGGGAAATATACTACAGTATTGTCCAAAAGTCGGCCAGGGACAGATATTGAGACTGTTTTAATCCTAATGAATAAGTCCTTATGAAACATTAAAAAAACTCTATCTCTGCTAGATTTATTCAATCTATTTTTCAGTGAGAACTTTCCTAAACTTTTTTCTTCACACACATTACTGCCATGCATGCAGTGCTTGTGAGAGTATGACCACCTTCCTAATGTTGTGTAGGTCTCCCTTGTGCTTCCAAAACAGTTGTGAGTCATCAGAGAATAGACATGGGTCTTCTGAGGGTGTCCTGTGGTGTCTGGTAACAGGATGTTGTTAGTGGGAGCCTTTGGGTCCTATGGGTTAAGAGGAGGGGCCTCTGTGGATCATCCCACAGATACTGTGTTGCCTGTGTGTCAGACTGCTGGCTGCTTTATGCTACATATCTGAACCAATGCCACACTTACTGTCACACTTATGTATTTATGCACAGTCTTCAGCGGGACAGGTCTCTGCTGTCAGCGAGCCGCCTTCTGTCAGTGGACAAACTGTCTGCATGCGAGACTAATCACAGGTCTTAACTCGGATACTTCTGACCTTGGCTTGGATATACAGTAATTACACACTTACTAAAAAAGCAGAGAAGTAAACCGTGCCTTATGTTTAATGGTGAATGCGGTGAGATGCTTAATACTTGTCATCGCCCCTCCATAGCAATTTTGGTGGCTGCTTGGAAGATTGCACAGTGTGCTCCACCCTTCCTGGAAGTAAACCTGTATTTGAAATCAGTCTGGATTGCACTGCAGCCCCAGCTCAGATAACAGATCAATTTTTTGTTTCTTTCAGTTTTTTGTTAAATGTGTACTCAATGTTTTTTTTTTTTAACTTTTTTTTTTTTAGTTTAATTGTCTATTCAGTGCCACTGTCAGTCAGCAGACCCTGATTATTCTCATTGTTGGATGTTGGATGTTAGGTCAAAGTAAGTCATTCTAAACAGAGGTCAGCGGTTTAAGGCTCTACTGAAGACATGGAATATGGACCTTTTGTTCTTGACAGGAACCACAACAAAAGAGGAGCTGTAGCCAAGAGAAGTCGGTTGGCTCAGATCTGAGCAGTGCCCTGTGTTCTAGTTCGGCACTCTGAAATCCTGCTCGTTTGTTTAGAGAATACACCCACAATCGCGGACACACACACGGTCGCAGAATGCTCCCTTCATTGTTAAAGTTTCCATGATTTGTTCAGACTCTTGAAGGACTTTTCCTAACTCGTAGTGTGGGTTTGATCCAAGGGAATCAGCGTCATGTTCCTCTGAGTAAAGAGACAGATGGATAGCATACGAAGGGCCAGGAAGTGAACAGAAGCATGTTTAGGTACAGACACGACGTCAAAGACAGCAACAAAGGCTAACGGTCTCACCAAACACACGAAAACGTTGCACTTGAACACACCTCAAAAACTACAGGAAACACTTAGACCCTGCAGCTACGTGTAGAGAAACAACTCTTCAGGTTGCATTATTCTATATTCACCCTTCAAAAGAGAAAACTGTAAGACCTTTTATTAGCTGGGGAGGTAGGAAACTACTTTGTACTGAGCTGCCCTCTGCTGAATTATGTTAAGCAGATGGTCTACTTGACCAGACTGAGCAATTCAGCAACTACACAGGATTTAAATTAATAAGTCCCTAACTGAATTTTAGTCCCTTTCATTCAAAATTAGGTTGGTTAGAGTTGAATCTAGTCAGTGCAGTAGTATTCATAGTTTTTATATCCACAAATTGGATATTATGAGAGCAAGCTTTGACCCTGTGCCGACACTGAACTAAACATAATGTTAATCTTGTTTTATATGGAGCTCTATCACAATAGCAGAGGTACGTTTATGCTGTACTCAATGTCTTGGGCATCCATGCTTAAAGTTTCATCTTTTCATCAAATGAGCTCATAAGACTAGTCAGAGCTTGTTGATGCTCCGGTGTGTGTACACTCCGATCAATGCTGAAGGGAAATGGGAAAACTTGCATCACGGTGCATTGTCGAAACTTATCCGGAGGTAAATGGTGTTCCAGGTGGGTGGTAATTTGATCGAGGATCTGTGCCTTTGGCTACGATGGGTTTGGTTTTTGGGTGTGTGTAGAGCTTCTTCAGCCAGGAGTTTGTTTGCCCTTCAGCCTGTCCAGGTTGCTGGGTCTCTTTCAGTGCAGCCTGTGTAACGTAACACAGGTAATAACCAAGTTCAGATAATAGTCTGAGCATAGAGATAATGAGCAGCATAACTCCATCTGTGTAACCAAGCTTCCCTGAGTGGCTGGGTAGGTTAAGTTAAAAGTTCTGGGATGTATTAGTGACCAAACAAAAAGGAGATGGGCTTTCACCAATTATCAGATTGCAGGATAGGAAGACAGCATGAGCATGAAGCATAGCATTACCATTGTGAACAGCTTAGCATGCTGCATGGCTAACGGTTTAGCATGCTACCAACCAGGTAGGAAATACAAAAGCTGCCAGGAATGTCAACATTTTCTTCAGACACATTATATATATTTTTTTAAAGCAAACTCTGTATGACTAAGTCACATTATATAAACTTACTGTGTCTCTGCGGTTAGCACCGATGCCTCGTAGCATGAACCTCCGGGTTCGAGTCCAACTCGGGCCTTTCTGGAGTTTGCACGTCCTTCCTGTGTCTACGTGGGTACTCCAGTTTACTCACCCTCCAAAGACATAGTCATTAGGTTGATTGGTGATCCTAAATTAGTCTTGCAGTAGACGGGCTACCTGTCCAGGATGCACCCCGCCTCTCACCCAATGACAGCTGGGGTAGGCTCCAGCAACCCCCACAACCCTACTGAGGATGACCAGTAGGAGATTAGATGAGATGAGATGAAATGAGGCGCACCGTCTCTCTCCATCATTTCTTAAAATGATGTCAAAGTCACAACCTGGAAAAGTTTAACACATGCGTCACAGTGTCTAATGTAAGACTGCGGGTCATATAACAAAGACAACAAACGTTTTAAAAGGCCATTTTTGTACAATATATATTAATTAGTGAGATCAACCTTTGAACGGAGACTGCATGCTAAGTTAACTAAGATAATCTGGTTGCATAACACAGACATGACAGTGGAATCAATCTTTTCAAGTTGGCTCAAGTGTCTTGAGCCAAGTGAATAAAAGCAAAAGGCAAGTTTGACAACATGTCATCATAAAGCCACAAACATATCTGCCGTAAGCTCAACAGTCCTTGCGTTTTTCGATGCTATAGCTTTATTCCCAAGTTTGCGCAATGACAAATCAGCCGTGTGTGCATAAAAGGCGGAATGCTCCACTAAATCCAGCACTACTAGTGTTTTATTACCCACTTTCCTATCAGTCCCTCAGCCATTGCCTCTTGTCTGTTCGTAGATAAACAAGGTTCTGTGATGGCTGTTAACACAGTTTGTCTCCTATCAGTTGTTGTGTGTCTGCAGCAGAGAAATCCCATTTATCAGCAGACCTTTTATCGGAGCTGTAAAGATCACGGATGACTGGGTCAAAGTGACGCACAGGTGATATTCATCTGTCCCACTTGAACATTTACCGTTACACTTGTGCACTTCTGTTTCTCATCACGACATTCACTATTCAGATGTTGAGAGTCCTGCTGCCGCCTTTGATCACGTAGGGCGCAGGTATCAAATATACGAGCCCCGGGCTAAAAGCGGCCTGGCACAGGGTCTAATCTGCAAAGTGCAAAAATTACATTGAAGAGATAGATAAGATTGACTGCAATTATCCCCAACAACAGTAATTGCTATTCCTAAGTTTCACACAGTTTTAGTAAGAGCTGTGGGCACATGCAACACTGAGACCTGGAACTATACAGAAGTTGCACTTCTTCTTCTTCTTTTTCTTCAGAAATGTCCTGTTGTTAAAGTTTTAACAATTTTAAAATGAAGAAGCTACTCGGATGAATGGCGAAACGTCTTCAAGAAATCCTACAAGTCCAGTTGACATTATTCGAATGAACTTCTCTGGACTAAAAGAAAGGGAAACATTTGGAGTTGTCATTATTTATAGGCTGTTAGGCCATTGTGTTACTGGTCCAGCCCACTTGAGATCAAACTGCCACTGTTTGTGGCCCCTGAACTAAAATGAGTTTGACAACTCTGTAGGGGAACTACAAAGTAGGGGAGGTGATTAGGATAAATTAACAGGGGTTGCACTATAATTTAACTGAACTACAGTGTTTTTCAGTTTGCTTAACTTTGTTCAACTGTAAGAAACTGGAACAGTCCCCCGGTCCGCCTTTTCCACCCCGAACTTGTTGCTGTGCCGTCTGTGCTTAGAGTGACAGCTTCCCAGTAATTCCCTATTACTATCAGTCTATCATCTTTTGTTAGCATCTCTTTGACCTGGAGTCATTTCTCTGTGCCCCTACATAGACTTTTTCCAGCAGTTACTTCTCTGTTGACAGGTCTGCATGTGTGCAGTGGTCAAGCGTTATGTCAGGGCTTTCTCAGTGTCATGGTTCAGCAGGCAGCCATTAAAACAAGAGCGGCATTAAGCCGCCGCGGTCACCGGGTCAAAGGTCAAGTGTCACAGGGTTGCGGTCTCAAGCCATGAGGTTAAACACTATCATCTCTTGTTATTCTCTTAGCACAACATTTCTGCCTTGCACATTAACTTAAAAGTTTAACATTTTTGTCCGTTGGCATGTGTAAGGGCAGCTGTCTCATTTCTTAAATAGTTGTGTGTAGCTGAGTTAGAAAAGATGTAATTTGAGTGATTTACTTTCACCAGCGGTTTGTTGTTCCATGTGGACATAAACAGTTTTTTTTTTTCACACAAATCTGAGACGTCGCATTCCCTTGCAATGTGATCTTGTCACAGCAAAACTGATTTACTGGACGCCGTGGACAGGCATATGTTCCTCTGAGACATTTTTGCCACCTGTTGACTCTTTCCACCTGTCAGCAACGTGTTTGGCACTGAAGTGGATATCTGGTTTTCCTCATTTTCCAAACAATGGATTGAGTCACAGAGTCAGATGCTCACGTTTTTGTATTTGTCCACACTCAAGCAAGAGGGATAAGGCTGGCGGAGGGTCGGAGGGTGGGGGCCTTGTTAAGGCCCTTGGTCAAAGTGATCTTTCTTAACATTGCCATCCAGACAGAAATGTGTTAAAGAATTCATGTCCCGCATTCACTCTCTGCAAATGTCACGCTTGCTGGTTCCATACCAGCTCTGCTGTCTAAGCGAGGGAACCTTTTCTCAGAGCCGTGCTGACCACACATACTTCACATTCCTCGCTTTTTGATAGCACGCGCCATAGTTACCCGGAGTGAAATGAAACAGGATTGCCTCTCATAAAGAAAAAGTTAACATTTAAAGTGCAAAAAAAAAAAAAAAGTAGTATGCCTGTGACAAACTGATTTTTCTTTTTAATGAAGCCGGTTGTAATCCAAGCACAGATTCAGAGCATGAGTAGTGGCAGTGGCACGGAGCCTCTTGTCCCATGTAGGAACCGTCTTTGCCAATAAATGATAAGGCTCCCGGGGTCAGTTTGCTGCCAGCTAATTGTTAGCATGACAAGAATGTTGTCATGTGTCCGGGCGGCCAATGGGAGCAGCGATCCTTTTCCATTACTAAAAATACAATCTGTCTGTTGGCCTTATATATTTTAATGCTTGACCATTCTTTAATTAGCCGTAAAACAGGCGGACCGACCTTAAAACCTGCAAGAGAGAACCTGCTGCTAAGAATAGATGTCAAGTAAGAACTGAGTTGTGTTACAGTCGGTTGCAAACTGCGGATATCTAGACTTGCATCACCAGAATCCAGTGAAGCAAGTGCAGCCAGTGTCAGTGCCTCATGTTGGCTTTGTTTATGTTGTAAACAACATTTGGCGAGCACCGTGGAGGGCAGGAGAAAAGGTGAGCACTTTAGAAGTCCCAGAACAAGACACGGCAGGCAGCATGGCAAGAGAAGAACTCATGCAGCAGGCGAAAAGGAGGTGGAAAGCAGGCCAGTTTGAGAGAAGAGACTGGCAGCTTAAAAAGCGAAGCAGGGTGCACGGGTGCATAAAGAACAGTAGGTCCCAGATGGCTTGGATGTCTTGGTAGTTAGAGAACACTTTGAACACATACCTGACTTATGATTCTGTACAGATCATATGACACCGTGGCCGTTAGGGAGGTGGGAAGGAACGGCGGCCCCTATCAGCCTTGACGCAAACTTTTCGGGACTGTCCCCTCTGGCAGGAGGCTGCAGTTCATCAGGACCAAAAACTTCATGCTATGAGCACAGTCCCTTCCTGCCTGCAATTGTCCTCATCAACAAGGACAGTGATCCCCTAGACACAGGCCCCTGCCACGCTCTAAATACTCGTTCCATTAATGTAAAGCCCTTTACTATATACTTCATAGCGTCAGCATGGCACTGTATATGATTCCACATCACGGTACGACTAGTTCATTTAAAACTACATATGTTACTTACTATTTATAGATTTTAAATATAGTTTTTCTTATTGAGAATGACTTTCTTCTTTGTACGTGCAGTGTATTTAGCGATAAAGTAAATATTAGCACACAGGTGACTGCAGTTCACCACTACAGTGTGATATTGTTCAGAATCCTTCCTTCCTTGAAACAACTCAACGTCTGTTACTGCCCAGTATGAATGGTGCACTGCCTCCTAATCACAAGTGTCAGCAGCCACGTGGTCCACATTCCAGTTGTGTCTGAAAGCTGCTGTACGCTGATCATGGAGTGGGACCCTAATACGCTTTAGAGGAATGACTTCAGTATTTATACGAACAGAGCTCAGGGGGTGTAAACTCTCTCTAATCCGTGATCTGTGATGTCACATTAACATACAGTTAAGCCAAAAACAGTTAAATGGAGCAGACCGAACTGTCACAAAAAGAAAAGTGTTTGACATTTAGTGACACAGACACAGAACAATCTCTCAACACACAAGCCACTGAATTTCATATAGCATAACAGATTCAATTCCTATTAAACAGAAACTACACAAAATCTGCCATTTTTACAAGCTAGTAAGCAGCTGTGTTTTAAATGTTTATTAATGCATTATAATACACAAAGTAGGGCACTGGGATCTGTATATTTTATTGCAGCGGTCGAGCGTTTATCTTTTGTCTGCCTGTTACGTATTATACCAGAAAAAGTTACGTATTAATGACTCAAGGTGTTAGAAGCTGGTTACCTTTCCGCTGTAAATTAAAAAAGGCTGCACTATGTTTTACGATAAAAAGTTAAATGCTTTAAGGACAGACGAGAGGACTGCCACAGAGTCACACACAAGAAACACAAAGGTGGGAAATGACAGAACAGCTCTGCCTCCACACAGTCACCTGTTGTTGTCATTGTTTCGGTGCAGTAACCTGATATTTCCTCCTGTGTTGTCATCCAAACACTCCCAGAAACCTCTCGCGCTTAAGAAAATCAAGCCTGCGTTTGTTCCCTGGTGTGTCTTGAGAGGGTTGAATATTGAAAAATGTAGACAAATCCCTATTAAACCCAGACAACGTAGCGTGTGGCATCAAAGGTTGCAATACGGGTCTGTCAGGTGTTCGGAGGCAGCATACTTGTAAGCAGACCATTTACCGCCTCAATGTAAAGATGAAGTTGAGTAACCACCCTGATACCAAGAACTGAGACGACAAATTACAAAGGGGATTAACGTCTTCCATCTATTATGTCACCATGTAAACAAAGCCAGTAATGGTGTGCTGGTATTTCAACAGACGTACCGTAAAGTAATCAAGGATTTGACCTTTGCTCTCTGCCAGTTTGAGAGCTGTTTTTCCAGCCTGTCAGATTGAGATCATGTTTTTACAAACAAATTTAAGACCAGTTTGAAAGTGGGATTGCTTCCTTTTCGAGAAGCCGTGGGGATGTTTTTTCGAATAGATGAGAAGAACCAGGATTCTTTTCGATTTTACACTCTCTTTTCTGCGATCTCACTTTTTACTCTGGAGGTGCTTATGTCACTGCACTGCGGTGTGTTAATGAAGCATTTCGATGAATCACCACCTGTCCTGTGCGGCGGCGTTACCCAGGCACACCCTCTCTCTGGAGAAGCCCAGACCTGTTTTGGAAGAGACACCTAACACTGCAGGAGATTATCTTGTCCTTCTTAGATTAAATCAATAAATAGGCACACAGGAAGTAAATGAAAACTGTCACAAAAGCAGGAAGGGGCGGCTGCATACCTGCCCGACTAAATAAAATATTGGTGTGTCCATGGGTGCGCTGATGGATAAGTTACAAACTAACGTAAATCATTTATAAGAATGATTCAAACCGGATTACTGAGGTCTAACTTTAGAAGACGTCTGTGCACCAGGTAGAAAGTTAGAAACCGGTTCATGTGTGTATTTGTTAGTTATTCATTGATAAAATTATGTTCAGGAGCGCTGGTCATCATCGTCAGCCTCACACTCTGACACCTCTGACTCAATCTGTGGAAACTGTGAGGAGAAAAGGTTATTTCCTTGTGGGCTAAGCTGAGTGTGTGTGTTACAGCGTTGGAAAAAAAAAAGAGGTGGAATTGTTGTGTAACCATTAATCTCCTTAGTATACTTATTCATCTTACAGCATGCCAGGTCAGAACAAAGACAGTGTGTTAAAAAGCATGTTTTCCATTTGCAGTATATTCTCTGTCAGTATTATGTGATAATCAAGAGACAGATGTTTAGGATGTGAGCTCCATGGTCACACAAAGTCCACTCAAACCTGAGAGAGAAAGCTGGGCTCCATTTTGTACAACTGAAGCACTTGAAGGTACATTTCAGCTGTCTGTCACAGTCCTAATAATCCAAAAAGATTTTGGGAGCCATTAAAGTCTTTCTCTGCCGGGGAAAGCTTCATTGAGCTGCTTCAGCACATGGTCAAGGACCCATTTCAGTGTCTGATGGAGCTGCTGTGTTCAGTGGTTGATCTCTGTTTGACTCACCGGCTCACTGATTTCGCTGCTACTGATGTCCACAAGAGGAGAAAATACACTGGCTCTGGCTTTTAGCTTCTACGGACTTCATAATTTCTACCCTTTTGTTATGACATTTTAATCATAGAAATCCATTTACAAATTAAAATCTATATCAACCCAGATAAAAGACTGACATGTTATCTCTTTAAATTAACCCAGTGCTTTCAGCTGATTGCTCTGTACACCACTTTAGTTCAGACAGAAATATCAGAAACTTTTCAGTCGGTCTGTGTTTTTTAGCTCGTCAGGTTGACATTTTGGACAGACACCCTAAATCTCAAGAGTACAAAACGTGGTGATATTTTGTGACTTTTCTTCCACTGTGAGTTTAACATCTTTTGGGTTTAGTTAAGTGTCTGGAGAATGACTAAATATAATCACGAAAGGTCATCAGCAGGCCATTGCTGACACTTCCAGTGAAAATCTTCTAGTTGTTCTAGTTGGCAAAAGTTTTTTTAAAGCTGTAGTGTGGCAGTTTTACAGATAAATGAACGTCCTTTACATTCAAGCTCTACGGGTTCACACAATGCTGATGAAGCTAATCACCACCAGGTAAATCTTTCTGTTTTTTTGCAGCATAGTGGGGTCACATTAACAAACTGGTGCACTATTGGAAAAGTGGTATACGTTAACCAGCAATGATACGTTTGCAGATCTGAAGAGGGGGCAGTTACAAATGTAACTTTATTTCTATGAATTCATTCTCTCTGGCGACGAGGAACAATGAAATACGATCTAAGAAGCTTCCAAAATGTCCTGTACTCTAAATAATAAAGACATGTAACATTCAGGGGAAGGATTACAGTGTGAAAAAGAACACAATCGATGGCGAGGACTGACATGGATTGCCATCAATGTGACTTTTCCTCATTGGAGAGTACTGGAGGAAGAGAGGGGACTATAGACTGCAGGCATACCTCATACTCACACATTGACAGTGTTTGTGTAGTTTGGCAGGGAGGCAAAGGGACCACACTGTAGGTTTACAGCTACGTGGAGGCAGCAGTCTTTTTTTACTTTTGTGTTACTGTCTGAGCGTTTGTGTGCACAGATGCAATGTTGCTGCTTTTCACTGTCCCTTATAGTTCAGCCTTCAGGTTTAATAAGGTGCATATTTCATGAAAACTGTGGGGCTGAAATATCTGGAGCCTTATAAAGCTTTGGACGTACATTCACACACGTCGTGCTGCGCTGGTACACAACAAAGTCTATCGGCAGGCCTCATACTTTAGGTGATCTTTAAATGAGACTGAATGGAGTCTGAACTCAACTCAACTTTTTTGTGTGTGTGAAACTAGAGACAATGGCCGTCCAATGAGACAAGGACCATGTTCCGTAGTTCTGAGCGTTGGTCTTTGGAGGGGGAGGCTAGTAGGGAAGAGGGTAGAGGCCTTTGTGTGTGTTTGTGTGTGGTGTTTGAGAAAGAAGGGGGGAGGTGTTTGGGCTCGTGTGTTTGTGAAGCAGGATGAAGTGGGTGTATGAGTCTGTTTATACGGATGCATACTGTGTTTGTTGGCATTTGTGTGTATACACAGGTTTGAACAGTGTTAGAAGTAAAGGGAAACATTTTTGAGATAGAAATCTGTGAATCTGTTATTAATTCTGTGTTGAATCTCTAAATGTTCACCTGAATGGATCAAAGTATAAAGAGGTGAATCCACCACAGAGGTTATCTTTGCTTATCTCTTTTCTTTGTTATTTACTTATATTCTTTTCATGTTACTGTAACCGTCCAACAAAAGGACAACTTTGGGTTGGCCTTGTTCAACCCTTAATTGTTTACAGAGACGTCTCAGTATTTTGCCTCACCTTTTTCATGATGTGTCTTGCTTCTAGCCCGTGTGTTTGCAGGTATGCGTCACGCTAAAACTACACGCGTGTGTTTGTATGTAAACTCCCACAGACACACCCGGCTCATTGTGTTCCCGGTCCAATACCCTTGAGGAGGTTGTTGCTCTCTGCTCTTTCCACTCCTCCCATGTAATGTGTTGACAGTAATATTCATGTTCGGTTCATCTGTCCTGAGGGGAAACTACTCCTTTTTCCAAACATCAGTCCTTCTGAGGAGGAAACACATAGCCCATGCCGGGCACCAGGGGGCAGGAGAGGTCCACTCTTAACAGTTTGCAGATCCACTGGAGGTTTTTCTCTAACTTTTCTATCTTTTGAAATCAGTACAGGGAAGTAAGTTTTCTTTTCATTTTACATGGCGACTACAGGAAATTTACAAGCATTTCATGAACTGCATCAATAATTCATGTTGATTAAGCCTCTATAGGGACCAAACTTTGTGTGTAAATCACATGATGTGGATTTGTGATGAGAGTGAGGCAACATATTCATAAAGCGAAGCCCCCCTACCCCCTCCTCTTTAAATAGTGTTTCATATACTTTTCTTACATTATCCATATTCAGACAACTTTATAACTGACTTTATGGCTTCTGTGCCACCACTTCACTATTTTCACTGCAACTCCTGCAGGGACTCCCTGCCGGAGATAAGGTTATGGTGGCCTTAACGTAATTTTATGGCACCTATGATTTCCAGTTATCTCCTCTATGTTCCTGGAGAGACTCCCATGTGCGTCAACAGTATTTGACATGTTGAATATCCCTTGGCAAAACTTCAGCGCTGGGACTATTTCTATCCGTATTGTATCCTCCCTCAAAGATTTAATATGGGGTCGAGCTGAAGCTTTTTGGGAGGGTGTTCTCTCTCTCTCTCTCTTTCTCTTTCTACCCCCTTCCCTCTCTGTCTTTCTCCCTCTCTCTCTCTCTCTGGATGTGTTTGGAGAGGCTGATCTTGTGCGTAAAACATCCCTGATATTTGAGGCGCTCCAGGGATTTAACGAGCATGCCCAGTGCGCTCCTCTCAGCAGCGGAGGAAACCACTGGTGCAGCGTACGAGTCATACCAAGCATAGCCTGCGTGTCAGTGCAGTCGACTTACAGCTGGCTGTGAGGAGAACTGACGCTACTCTTTCCTTTATTTGCTCTGTGTCGCCGCTATACATTTATCCGTATTTCAGAAAAGTACCGTAAACTCATCAAAACAACTGCGATAACACTTTGGTTATTATTATTATTATTATTTTTTAGATTTGTTGTTTTTTTTCCTGAGAAAGTTCGAGGCTGGGCCTTTAGCTTTTTGACCGTCGCTTGAGAGAAGAAGAAGAAGAAGAAGAAGAAAAAAGCTGGTCTCTTTTTTTTCCTTTTTTCTTTTTCTAAATAAAAACCCGATAAATGCTACTAACGAAAATGGACCTGTTGAACTACCAGTACCTGGACAAAATGAACAACAACATCGGTATCCTCTGCTACGAAGGTAAACGGGACCGTCTGTGGGCGTTTTTACGGTTGTTTTTAAAACTTCGAAGTGGCCGTTACGTTAACGACGTAGCAAGTTTTCTCTGAAGTTGACTTTAACGAACCAACAAGCGGCTCATTTCCATAACCACGGCAACAGAAAGTTGTAGAACTTAATATAAAACAACTACCTGAAGTTATAAATTGATTTATTTTACGTACACACCGACTTGAACCGGTTGTCGCTTTTCTACGGGTTTAACTTGACGCCAACGTACGTTACGTAGCAACGTAGTTAGCGTTAAACTGTTTCTATTTGTTATCCGAAAAAAGACTGGAAAACTCTTGGGGGTAAAATGTTGAAATAATGTGTTCGCTTGACTCATTGTATTAGCATTTACACAGACATTCTCACTCCCTGCGCTTTGTTATTCATAGCTTCCTTTTCTGTTGATAATCAAAGATATTTGTGGTTAAGTGTCTGACCTTTAACGCAACTGTCCAGGATTTGTTCATTGTGTTGTTTTGTGATCCAATGCAGCACACACGCAGTTGCATTTTAAAAATCTGTGTCTCTCATTTGGACAATATGTGAGATTGCTTCCCTTTTCCATGCTTCATAAGTTGTTTCTGGTGGCATTGGCAGTATTGGATTTCATGTTATGTCATGATGGTCAAAGCAGGAGACGTCCGTATCTTTGCAAAGTGGCTGAGTTTGTAGTAGTGCAGCTCCTCTCCTCACATGTCAGGGGTTGCAATATCACCTAGTCTGTTTGGAGGGGGGCCGGGGGTCTGTGTGAAAGCTCTGTCCTGTTCCTGGCCTCTTTTCCAGCATGCAGGATCAAATAAAAGAAAGAAATTTCCTTGTCTGTTTTCACAAGCAGGTATTCAGCTTTTTGAGATTTTTACATGACCATTAACGGATGTTGTCAGTTATAAATAAGGAATAACAACTAAAGTCTAGAAGAAAAAAATTACTGTTCACAGTCTTTTCTAAAGTCATGATTTATAGGTAATCTATACAAAATACAGAAGCTTGCAGGGAGACACAGGTGGAACCTTTTCATACTAAACTGGTCAGCAGGTTTTTGCTGTGCATTAACCTACTTTTACCTGGTGCTGCTGTGCAGCAATTAACAGCTCTCCTGGTCTTGTACCGTATAATCAACCTGTAATAGTGCCCGCTCCCATTAAAACTGTGTGAACCATTTTGCAGATTGTCTGAGGGAGCCAGAGAGGCGCGTGACAGAAAATGAGCTTCTGTGCCAAGGTTGTTTTTTACTGAAAGCGTTAGCAGCAGAAGTAGAAGATGTTTTTTGTTTTGTGGTTTGGCTTGTGATTAAGGCCTCTGTCAACAGAGTTATATTTTTGTCTGTTTGTAATCCTTTGCGGGAAAAGTGTTGGGTGGCTGTAATTCCTGTTTGGCAAACTGCAGGTGAGATTCTTGCATTCAGACATGTGACTGTTCACGTTTTGCCCAATAGTTTGGGGTCACATCCCATTCTTGTGAAATGTCAGTGACAGTTTTATTCAGGCTCTCTTTTCTGTGCGGGGAATGTGTTGCGGATGAGCCTGCTACCGGCCTGGGATACATGCCAGTCAGAATGGGGGTTGTCCTCGTCGCCGCAAACCTTCACCTGTGTCATGTTTCATCGTTTTGTTCTCTGTGGAAAAGAATTACGGGAGGATGAGAGGAGGGGGCAGTTTAAGTCATCCTTTTACACTTTTAATTTGGATAAAATGTTTTTTTTCCTTCTTTTTTTCTGGAAGTATTTTCTGGACAATTGTTGTGTTTGTTTTTCTGTGCATTGATTTTAGCTGGCGGAGCTCAAATCTTTCTCCACCATGTGCCTCATGATAAGAAAACAAAGATAAAAGAACAGGAAAAAGAGCTTAGCTGTAAAACAGGTGGAAGAAACCCCCCTGGTGTTCAAACATGTTGAGCCAAGAAAGAGTTGGAAGAGCTTTGTGATATTGTGGGTGTCCCAACTTGTTATTATATGCATGAGCAGGCCAAATGCTCATGCACCAACTCTAACGCGATTCCCGACAAACACACCTGCATGCTCCTACTGGCACACTTCAGCGCTGTCCTAAAGCATTTCACGCGGATGTCATCATTGACATTTATCAGCAGGTACGGATGCGACTGTCTGACACAGCTGGTGTTCGCCTTTAATATAATTGATGAAATACAGTATCCAGTCTGGTTTCTGAGTTCTCTTGAACATATGTGCCAATGGATGAAGCTTTAGGGCATAAATTTGTAAGGGTATGAAGTGACAATAAACAATACTCAACCTTGAGTTTAGTTCATATAATTTGTAATAAAATGTAACAGATGATAAGTGACATTCGTCTACCGTGCCTGTCCTATTGAGTTGCAGTCTTTTAAGAATGGATGGGTATGTCAGATTTTAATTTCATGTGGAGTAAAAGTGAAGAATTGTACGCAACTGTGTGCATGTTGACAGATTTCAGTTGCTTACCAGCAATGTTAAGGACAATCAGTCAGTAGCTGGCAGTCAGTGCTTATGGTGCCAGGTAACACAGCCACAAAGGTGAACTGGCATCAAAATATAGTGTAAGATAAGATTTCGGTCTCCAGGGACAAGTTTACCGTCACATGTCATATCAGAACCTTAATTATAGTGAAATGTGTAGCTTTTGACGGCTTTTAAATTTAGACGTCAATCTACTGTAATACCCCACTGAGCAATTGCTCCCATTTGATTTTGAGTTGTTTCTTGATCATATTAAGTAGCGGCTTTGGTCAAATTTCTCTTGGATGTGGTTGCTTTTGGTCAATTGTGAGACAGAAGCTACTATCAGTTGTAAGCCTGGCAGTGGGGGCTGCAGGAAATGCTGACCTCCTCTTTTTGCTGCTGAGCAGGAGAAAATAAACAAGGCTCAAAACCTCCTGAAAGCCTTCTGACTTCTGTCACCCTCGCTCCCCTTTTGTCTGTCTGTCTTGCTCTCCCTTCCTCCCTCTGTCAGGGATCAAACCAATCTAGCATCTGGTTTAAAAGTTCAACTCGTATAGACAAGAATTTCTGTGGAGGAGCTTTTTTTTTTTTTTTTTTTGCATGTCCTTTTAAATATTTAAATACTTAAATAAGAGACTCAAGTTCAGGTTAGAATGGCCAAAACTAACTACTTTGCTCTGTGGCAGAGAGAGGAGACACGCTAGGACTTTTAGGATCTTTTTTTAAGAATCGGAAGGGGGCAAAAGAGAGCGATGAGAATGGAGAGAGAAAGAGAGAGAGATCCGCCTCAGTTTGTAATCCAATCTCATCCTGATTCCAAGCTGTTTGAAGTTGTGTCAAGAGAAATAGGCTTTGATCATGCGGACCTAATGAACTCACAGAGCACAGAGGGGAAAAAAGACAGAGTGGAGTTTTACTTTTGTGTTAGTGCCCTCTTTACACTGATTGTCTGCTGGTTTAATGTAAGATAAAAATCCTGCATCGCAAAGTTATACTATATTAAATATGCCTTCAAACTACTGTGCTGCCTCTTAGACATCATTTCTCCTACGAACAGAATAAGCTGTAGCCAATTTCATGTATCAGGACGGCGATTATATCAGTACTCCTTCTACTTTCCTTGTTCCCATCTGTCTTTTGATTTGAGGCTAAATTAGAAGCAAATTGCTCAAGGTGGTTTGGTCCTTTGTAGCATTGTCCTCCTGTCCTGTCTGTTTCTGTAATTTATTTTGTGGCTGCTGAGCACATGTCATGGTTACACATTTGCTGCTTAAAAATGAAGAGAGGCATGCCTAACACAAGGCCGAGGAAAATATAGATATCAAGTTGCTGGTTTATTATGTATAAAAAGTTTGTCTAACTCACTGTTTAGTTTTTCCTGAAAGTGAATTTGCCAAAAATGGATGATCTTCCCTCAGCATCAACAAACACAAAACATCACAACCTTACGACAACCGTTTGTTCCAGGGCTGCGCTAGTTTTAGGTCGGTGTACTTAACCGGCAACCGAGTACATTGTTGCTCAGGTTCAGTGTTGAGTAGGTCAACACAGTTTGACTCCACGCAGTCAAATGTCTTCCTTGTTTGCAGGGGACGCACTCGCAGATTCACCCTTTAGTTGAGCGCCTCACTCGCTGATAAGCCTTTACGCGTCCCGGATCCTGATTGGACGGCGCGGTGTCATAGTCTCCCTTCTTTTTTTGCCATCCCTCTGCCCTGCCAAAAACAATGATGTCACCCTTGTTACCATGGTACACAGGAGGGTGAGCAGGAACATGCCATAGAGAGAGCGAGAGGAGGAGCTGCTGCTGCTGCTGCTGCTGCTGCTGTGTCTCGGAGGCCACGCTGAAACTAAACATACAGACATTTTGTTTCAATACAAAGTCTGTTTTTCAGTGTGTGGTGATGGTATCAGAAGGCAGCGGCATGCCTCCTCAGTGATTTTCAGCTCAGATTTCATGACCTTGTGCATCCAAAAGTTATGCAGGGTAAGCATCGACATCTATAGTAAAACAGTTAACTCGTCAATGCTGCGTATTGGTGTGATATAATCGGATGTTAGTGTCTAGAGTTGGTAACAAAAAAGTTTTTTGGTATGAGAGTGGCGAAGAAAGCTGTGTGTTGCAATAGGAGTTTTAGTCCAGGCTTTATGTTTTGTTTGGGAAAAATCAGACAGGTACACGAGGCTGAAGCAGTGGAAAGTCCCCGTGCTGAGACAGAGCCAGTGGTAGTTTTCCTGACTCTCTGTTGCTTTCACTCCCACTCACTGGTCAACTCTGTAGGCCCTCTGTACCAGGACAAGACTGCAGAAAGAGAAATACTTCACACAACACACACATGTGCGAAATCCATCCGCAACTATTTCTTCCAAAACATTCCTAACCAGATACTCCTCTGCTGATGCCAGAGGTTTGTGCCTCTCTCAGCAAACTGTATAAGTCAACAAAATCCAGTTGAGCTGAAGCGCAGCTTGTACAGTAAAGTTTCAGTCGTGATTAAAGTTTCAGTGTTAGGGTTATATTCTTTAGTGTAATGTTATTTCAACTAATTACCATACATTTTATGGTACGGTTTGAAGTGTAAGCAGGTGGATTGACAACTACTGCAACTGTGCATTCAGTCTCAGTATAGTTTTAAAACTATATACATGATAATGTGTCATTTCGCAATATAACTGATAACTCATTCCTTATTTATATATCGTGCTTAATTTGTGTAAAGGTGGAATTCAGCCGATCCCTATCTCATATTGACTCATTCTTTGAAGTACTGACTCAATATCATTCATTCATAACTCCCTACCTCATCTTTTTTCCCTGCCTGTCTTTCTTCCTCAGGTGAAGCAGCTTTGAGAGGGGACCCCAGACTCCAGTCCCTGTCCCTGTCCTCATCCTCCTCCTCCTCGTCGTCATCGTCCTCATCTTCCTCCTCCATCTCCAGCCACAGGACGGGTCCACCTCCCATCAGCCCTACAAAGAGGAAGCTGAGCGGGGACCAGGGGGACAGTGACATGGACGATAATGAGCATGTGGCGAAGATGAGTCGACTATTTGCTGCACAGCTGTGAGTACACGTAAAAAAAAAATCCATCACCTCACACTTCTCTTCGCTGTATGTCTCTCTCCCTTTAACACACTTTGAAGCGATTGAATGGCATTGCCTTCTAAAAGTTAGGAGTTTTTTCTTTGCTTGTGAAGGTTAGCGGCCATATGTGAAGATCCATACGGGCAGGCTTTCTCAGAAGTCCCAGTTTGGACTCCATGGTGCTATACCAGGTTTAGCTGGCTCCGCGGTGTTAAACACTCCTTATGACCGCAGATCTGTGGACTCTTGGAAACAGAGACTGCACAACAGAAAGATTACTCACATCTCCAGCATTCCCACATTCCCACTTCCAGAGATTCCAGAGATTCTGGAGTGCTGGTTGATGGCGAAGGACTGCTGGGGCTGGGGGCAGTGGAGTCAGAGGCAGTCGTGACTAAGTCAGTCATGGGACTCCAGCCATAGCTATTTATTGCAGAGGAAAGGAGGTGTTAGGTAGAGCCGTGCAGTTCTGCAGTTCTGCTTGTTCCTTACAGCTTGTTCACATGCAAATATAAATGACATTGCTGTTTTTATGACAAATTAGGTATTCAGGTAACAGAATGGTGTGCAGTAGAAGATACAATTGATAGATATATTTTAATAGCTCCAAAGCTCCACTGGTAGTTGTGTATTTTGTAATTATTTGTTTGCAGCATGCAGCATATGATACAGATGCATACAGAATATGAGAGGGATATCTTTCCCCGGAACAGATTAAGGGCTTTTGGTTGACGAGCTTTCAAACAACAAAGGCAAATGCGGAAGTTGTATATATTCACTTGCCTGTGTGGCATGTCTCAGATATATTGGGTTACAGGTAGGAATTACTTTTGAATCAACTTGTTCCCATGGCACTGGGGGAAGGGTCTTTGTTCTTCAGTCTTGTGACCATCTGGGCTCACGTAACAAAGGATTAGCTTGTGTGTCTTGACATTTGTTCAGTCATCTTGTTTTCTGTTATGCATGTGTCAGTGGTGGGAGAATTGACATTATACTTGGTGAAAGTCTATCCTCCCCTTGGTGTATTATTCTGTTGTTTTTCACCCAGCGTGACACATTATATATTCACTATGCGGTTAAGTTCTGCATGCGTTGATAAGCAAATGCTCCTACTTGTGTATCACAAGTTGAATTTTAGTTTGCAACTCTGCGCGCCGTAGTACAATAGGACTTATTGTTGTATCAGCTTTCAGCTGGTGTTGCAACTCCCTCGCCAGAGATCCTACATGCAACCATTTTGCTTAGTTAGAATAATGATCTGTAAAAAAAAAAAAAAAAAAAAAAAGTGTGATAGAAAGTTTATGATGTGTAAGACTTTTCAGACTGCTCATTGTAACATGATTATTTTCAAGACATAAGCTGTAATCCCTTTATTTAACTATGACCTTCAAGTCATTTGACTCCGAGTGCTTTGGGCTGATCTACCAAACAAAAGCCACTTGGTCATTGACTTGCTGAAACTTGCAGGGCAATTCATGGGTTTCCAGTTCACAAAGATATATATATATATATATATATTTCTTCATCCTGGAAACCTAATTCCCTCGGGCCATCCTAAATGCGTCTTTTTTTAGTCATTTAATTTGAGGTTTCTCTGAGGGCATTCTTCCCCTGGCAAAGGTAACTGCTGAGTGACTTGTTGAAACTTGTATTCAGAGTGAGTCTCTGAAAAGTTTGCTTCTAGTTTTAGCTGCTCTGCCTTTCCAGCGATTGCACTGAAGGGAAGAATGATGGGTTGTTGTTACAGAAAGAGTTAAGTTAAAAATAGCACGTGAAAAAAAACCCACCGTAGGAAAAAAACTAACAAAAAAAACATAGTCTTGGTTTTTTTAACTTAAAGAAACTTTCCGTTTCATTTAACTCATCTGTCAATTGTAGGGACGGTGATTAGGCTTAATTTGAAAATGATAGACTTATCTTTCCATTCTTGGGAAAAAGCTCAACAGAAAACCTGAAAACGGCGCACACGCCCACACAGTGCGTTTCAGTCCAGAGATGCTTATCTATCCTTACTAGCTTTTGGATTTTGCTGGCTGCTTCTGTCTGTGTAGCTGTGATGTTTTTTTTGTCTGCACTGGTTACTCTGCTCAATGTTGTTGACTGTTTTTGTTTAGAAGCTTTTGTGTTCATTCTCCCCTTTTCTAAAAACCTCCCCGTTTTGCACAAATGGCAGTTTTCCTGTGCGCTGACTGGTGTTGGTTCCTAAAGTTTGCGAGTTTGCATTGAGTCACCCGTAGTTGGCTTTCTTTTGTCTGTAAGTTCGGTCATATTTTTGGCGTCCGCACAGACAGACACCTGACACCTCGGGCTCTGGGCGGGGCTACAAAGGACGACTCTCAGGTTTCCTTTGTTGTCCAATCACGACAAGCTGAACTTAAAGGGAGGCACAGGTTGGGGTGAGAGGAACCCTCTGAACCTTCTTTTTTTTTTTTTTTAATGTATCAAGATCAACAGGCATGATGAAACCAGTCACTAATGCAATACAAAAAAGTTATTTGGCATGGATAAATTCTGCATATAAAAGCTATACGAGTACGTCCTAACCATAAACACATGAGTATGTATATAAATAGACACATACATACTTTATTCACCCCAGGGATAGGATTTGTTTGACTATACAGAGTGTGCATCTATCTGTTGGTGCAGGTACGCACACGTGTCATTGTGTGTGTTGTCAATGCATGCATGTTTTCTCTCCCATCTGTGCTCATCTGTGTGCGTGCTTGTGTGTGGGGTGAGGTCAGGCAGCAGGGGCTACTTTCTCATTTTCTCTGACAAGTGGGAGGAGCCTTGAACAAAGAAGCCTTATCCTGTCCACTGGAGCCTGCGGGCTGGAAGCTTGCTGCTGCCTGCTCGCCTGCCCGTCACTCTGCCGTCGTAGACACAGCAGAGCAGAGTGCTCCCTCTCAGCTGTTCTATCCTCCTTAAAAATAGGAGCCAGTGACGGGAACCCATCTATCCAGCAGTCACAAGACTGAATATTTACTAGTTTTGTTAATGCCATTAAATTCAAAGTTCGTCAAAAGATATGATGGGGTTTACAAAATCCTATGAATTGGTTTGCCCTGTAAATCACCAATGGATATCAGCTATGATGAGTGAGAAAATGTCTGGAAGTCGTTGCTTGGAACAAATGATCCATTTTCATGCTTTTCCTGTTGATGCATGATAATCAGATTTGATTTCCATTTCTTTTCACTACACATTATTTTAACTACTGAAAAGATGTGAACAACAAGATTAGAAATCATACTATACTTGTATGTGTTCCTCTTGTCCTGTATGTGTTCTTCTAAAGCCAACGCTGTAGATATATGGGCTAAATGCAAAATCCAAATAAGTCAAGTTGCTGCACAAAGTACTGTAGCGTACAGAAACTGCAGCTGCTTGCTACTGGGAACTTCATCAGTAAGTTGTTCTCATGGAGGTTTCTCTAGAGGCCAAATGCGGAGAAAATAAGAGAGCAAGAGTTAGTGTGTGTGTGTGTATGTGTGGCCAAGGCTGGTGAAGTCATTGTTACCCTCTTGTTTTACATGGGACTATTTATGTAATGAGCATGTGAGGAAAAGAGGGAGACATATGGGTGTTTTTTTTCTCTTCAGTGTGTCTGTGTGTGTGTTTTCTTTGCCTTCTTGTTGTGGTTATTCCCATATCCGATCTGTCCCAGCTTTGATAACAAAGGATTTTCTTCAGTCCTCTTTCTCTGTAGTCAGTTAACTGGCAAAAATGTGCCTGATTTCTATCAGTGTTTCTGCATGACTGAAAATCTGAAAGATTAACTATGCCATGTAGAGAGCTGCGCAGAAGTTTACATTATCTGCCTTAGATAGAGTATAACACATAGCATGTGATTTAATATATATCATTCAATAACAGCCTTACACAGTAAAATGGCTTCCCTGTGGGTTTTGATCATTCTATCATTAGATATGCAAACATTATTGCTAACTTCCGCTTAGATCAGCTACCATAGCCTGGACTACGCAGAGTAAACTGTGTTGAGATGTTTGCATACTTTATATACATACCCTGGATAAGCCCTGTGGCTCACTTTGTGTGAGTGTGTGTGTGTGTGTGTGTGTGTGTATATATATATCTATTTTGTGGTTTTCTGCAGACCTTGCAGAGCTTGGTTCTGGTGTAACCTGTGGTCGAGCCTTCATCCTCCTCCTCCTCCTCCTCTGCTTTTCTTTTTCTTTTTCGTCGTCTTCTCTCAACGCCCTGATTTTTCCCAGATGTTTTCCTGTGGTGATCCTCTCATCCTCCTCCTCTCTCCTCCTCTCTTTTCTTTCTCTCTCGTCTCTCTCACCCCTGTCTCTTCCTCAATGTTCCTCGTGTGTATCTCTCTCTCTCTCTCTCTCTCTCTCTCTCTCTCTCTCTCCTTGCTCCTTTTTAAATTTATTTCTTAAAGGAGTAGGATATGGACCTCTGCCCAGCCAAAGATCTGTAGGGAGGTTTTCCTCTGAAGACTCTGGAGCACAATTGTGAGAAAAGTTTTATAGCTTCTGTGTATTGGCCACAAAGCACAGCTAACCGTCCAAATTGGTAGTCTCTAACAGGACTAAACATGGCAAATCTTTAAAACAAACCCATATCACTTGACTTCTCGGTTAATGTGTTTATATTTGTTTGCTTTACTTTTCCATTGTGGCGTTTAGGCAAGTTAGATCATGCAGTGTTGTCTGTTCAGGCAGCATGGACAAATTACAAGTTTTCTCATTTCAGAAGAACACGGGATGACAACGTTTTTTCCTCCCCTTTTAACTCATTCAAACACATGATCACAGTCATGATCTTAAAGTTGAGGTTAACTTGAAGACAGGGTGTCATGTGAATGGTTACTTAAAAGGCTGTACTTAATGACAGATCGTAGTAGTATAATATTGTTTGAGATATATGACTATATCATTTATGTATTGAGGGCTGGACTCTTTGGGTTTTAAATGAAGGGATCTTTCAGTAAGTGCCCACCACACTGGCCACCACTAATGCCAGGCTGCACATAAGCCAGGCTCTAGTAAAATAGAATCAAATAGATATCCGCTCTCCGTTTCATTGTGTCGAGCAGTCCATTTTGATGTCAGTCACACGGTTCTCATTTTCAAAGGCAGGGAAATAAAAAATAGTCACAAAAAACAGTGTGTCTACCCTTTGTACTGCAAACAGTATACAATGAAGAGCTGTTTCATATGTATCCCGCATCTTCTTTGTGCTACAAAATAATTTGAAGATGTGATTTATTTTTATATACAACAAACTCTCAAATGAAAAGGACCTCATCATTAAATACATCAACAACCTAGTTTTTTTTTGAGATGGTAGAAACCTCTCCGTATTATTCATTAATTGCACTCTTTAGGAATTACCCCAGCTAACTAGATAAAACGATAAAGACTCATTTCTTTATTATTATTATTATTTTTTAATGTAACTGTACTAAAGAGAGCAGTTTTCCACAATGAAACCATCTGTGGCGGTAATGGGAACAAGATGCGTCCACTTCCTTCAGTGTATTGCTTTCACTGTTAAAACACTTCTCCACAATTGGTTTGACCTGCAAAATACTGAGACTTGGCGAGATTCGGCCGGAGTGACAGAGAGTGACGGCATGATTGACTTTTCCTTTAGGGAAGTTTGAGCTTGGCCAATTTACAAAACGCTTATGCAGTCATTCACATAAAGGAGAGGTCTCCGGTCAAACTACTGGCATTAAGAGCTCACTCGTGTGTATATATGTTTGCTTTCTTTTACGTCTATATATACATTACGGGATCTGAGCTTCCTTTTTTTCCCCCTAGCTTTTATTCCCAATCTAAACTCCTCTTTCTTGTCCGTTTGTCTCCCGTGCCCAGTGCAGGGGCCAAGTCTGAGTCCTTTACTTTTCAAAGGGTATCTCTCCCTCTCCCTCCCACTCTTAGCTCTCATCCTCTCCTCTGGTCCCAGACTCGCTAGCCCTCTCGCCCCCCGTGCCCACGCTTCATGTGTGCACACATGTGCCCACACACACCGTCTGGCTTTTCCATCCTCTCCCTCTTCCCCCAGCTGCAACCTTTACAATAATTGAGAGGTGAGTAAGAGAGACAAAGACACCGGGTGGGTTTTTCTAAAGCCCGATCCCTGGCATGAAATGTGGTCCGGGGTTTTGGTGGGCAATCAGGCGAGGGGAGGGCGGTGGCAGCGGGGGACCCGACAGCCACGCCATTCATTGGTCGGATTTGTTGATCCCATTCACTGGCTCCCGCGACGGCCCCTCTTGTGTGAGGATGTGGGCAATGTCTGATCTTTGGCAGTGATTAAAGTTTGGAACAACTTCCACAACCTTACTCAAGACACAGCTGCTGGGAAGCGACGAGAGAGCTTTGTTATCTGCTTGCCTCTAAGCTAATCAAGGGATTGTTTATATTTGAACATACTATAAAAGTTATACAGGAGGACGTTTGTTTGTAGCATTTGATTAAATGTTGATGTTCCTGTTGAAATAATTTAAACAATTTATTCACTTGAGCAAACTTAATGTCATTATTATGACTCAATTTTAAGGTGATTAACCCCACAGTGGGTTTATTATTTTGACAATTTGATAAAGAATGAAACTGAACAGTGATGCAACTATTGTAAAACTAGAAGCGTGTTGGTGAGCTGTGGGCCAGGGTTTACGTAAGCACTGCCAAGTCTCTCCCTCTTTAACCCCTCAGGAAGTTTACGGCCGATTGTGCGAGAAAGAGAGAAAGAAAGACAAAGAGAGAATAAAGGGAAAAAAGAGAGGGGCTCTCTGCTAATGTAAGCTCTCGGCACAAATGAAGGAAACTACCGACCTCTAGTCTTTCTTAAAGTAGAAGTCCAGGCCATTCACATGCAGCCCCCCGCCCCCCCCTCCCTCCTTTCAGCTCTCTCTCTTCCTTTCTGTATTCTGTGGAGACTGTTTATTTGTGGAGGACGGTGCTGTGGACTCCAGATGCTTGACCCAGCAGTCAGGTTGCTTGGTCACACAGATCTACAACTGTTTGCCTGAACTTGTTGTTTTGCATCCAAACAAACCTTAAAGGGATCCTGCGACTTTTTTTTTTTTTTTTTTTTTTTCCCCACTCACAGGCCTGTCGGGTATTCTCATTCACACTTTTTTCGTTTGAGTGAAGAAATGTGTCCGCAGAGTATCTGGTGAAGAACAGAGCTGCATTCTGTCGACCACTGTCTGAGTGCAATTTATATACAGCTAAAATAAACGGCTTTCTCCCTAATGAGACTTTGTTGTCTGTGCAGTATATAGTTCAACGTAGGAGCGAGGAAGTGTGAGTTTTTTGATCCGCTAATGGATAAGTGCGGTTACGGAGCTGGAGAGGAGACATGGAAGGCATACAGTAAGTCTTGCTCCCTGTAACTGGGCCTCAACTTGTGGGAGGGGAGCGGAGCAGCACGAACACACACATGCACACACACAGAAACAAAGAACCACATCTGACGCAACTGACCAAAATAATCACTACTTGTTAAACTGCAGGCAAGTGTGCGCAGTATCAGGCACTTCGCTACGTATCAAACACATCAAAGTCATTATCATCAGCTGGGACCTGGAAGAAAAAAAAAAAAGGGCCAAATCTGTGTTGTGTTAAACTGTTGTTACTTTAATGGCTTATCATTATCTTTGTTTTTTTAAGGATTACAATAAGAGCTCACGGTTTAGAGAGAGAATTCGTCGTGGTGCGAAGTGATTCTGTTTCTTGTAGAAAACGAGTGGCCCCTCGTTTTCCACCTTTATTTTTCGGTTCACGGTTGTGAGCGTGGACAGCGTGTTGTGGAACAAAAGTGAAGGGAAAGTGTGTCTGAACGCTGCATTGGCCCTGCAGGATCATCTGACAGCAGTAAATGTAGCTAGCTACGGACTCACTGGAGAGATAAAGTTGGTGTGCTGTACCGAGGAAACCACTTTGAACTTCATGCCCATTTGTCCCACTGTGCAGAGATAAGTTTGGAGTCCATCCACGTTGGATAAAGTTAGAAGAGTGTTCCTCCCTCAGAGAGAGACTGTGTGCGCCTGTGTTCGGGCCGTACCAAATGGTCTTATCAAACCTTCAGCAATCTGAGAAGCATGAGCGTGTGTGTGTGTGTGTGTGTGTGCTCGGTCAGTATTTATAGCTTTTTGCCACAGGGCCCCAGTGTTTGACACTCTTTTTCCACGTCATTTTATTCTGTTTATCTGAGTCATTTCTTTTCTCTTGGTCTTAATCTTTCTCTCCCCTGTGCATGTTTTTTTCCCCGAGACTCACTTTGCCATTAGTCTATCTTGTTTTCTTTCGAGCTCATCCCTCACAGATGATGTTATGTTTTTTGATAACCTCGTGTCCCTTTTCCAGTATTAAACAGCAATGATCCCAACTGCATGTAACTGAATGAGCAGGATGACTAATGTGACTCTGTCTGTGTGTCTTTGGCTTCTTAGGAAACCTAATGGAGACTACCGCAGCTCTACTGTGTCCAAGGACCGGAGCCGGAGCCCCATTGAGCGCGTGGTGGTGCCCGGTGCTCTGGGAGTCCACAGCAACCACCTGTACAGCCACACCCACCACCACCACCACCACCTGGCCAGCTTAGCCGGCATGGACCAGCCGCTGGCGCTTACCAAAAACAGCATGGTGGAGTCGGCACGCAGCAGCACAGCAGCTATGGCCACGGTGCCACACACAGTCAGCGCTGTGGAACGCCAGCAGGTAACGCGCACGTCCTGTTTCTGTGGTTCTTAGACCGACCGCATTTTTCTCAAGAAAAGGCTCAACTCTTTTGGGTCCCCCCACGCAATATAACTGCTTTCTTGAGGCTCTCTCCCTTGTCGGTGCAGAGTAGACACTTCCTTTTGGCTTCGCTGGAAAAAAGATGCTGTGCAATTCTTGCGGTCACTGAATCATTGTTTCTCCTGTAAACTCGGAGCATATTTTTAGTCATTTGATCATTTTACATTTGCGTTTTGTAGTTATAGCCCTTGCATATATTTCTTGTTTAATTGACAGTTAACTCAGAATCTTCTTCTTCTTCTTCTTCTTCTTCTTCAGAATCGTCCGTCAGTGATCACATGTGCCCCGGCCAACAACCGTAACTGCAACCTGTCTCACTGTCCTGTCTCCCACAATGGCTGCTCCAACCTCGCTAACAACTACAAGAGAATCAACAGTAAGTTCACTGATGATGTCTGACATGTGAATATTCTGTTTCATTTTTTATTTTCAGAATTTGGCTTTAGTCATCAGTGAAAGGTGGTTAAATTTGATTTTTACAAAGTGTATTGGCTGCGTTTATCTGTAAATGTGTCATTTTGGAAGCAAGCTCATTTCCCATCCTGTACAGTTCATGGGAAATTGAAATAACAAATCAGCCTCCAGAGAAAACCCCAGCAGCTCATATTCTCCACGTTCAGACTGACTTCTGTGTCTAGTGATCGGCGAGCCCCGAGAGTTTCTGCACATGAATTGTTATGGAGTCTCAACATGTCTAATTTACAGTCTTGTCTGCTATCTGTGCACGTAAAAAAATGACTCGAGGACTCAGCCAAACACATGTCTGCTTTATTCGTCCTGTCTGTGAGTGTCATGTTTTCTGTGGGTTGATAACTTTACTGTGGCAGTTTTTATGATCCCAGTGAAATCTCTATGATCTCATTGAGGTTAACAGTGAAATTTAAGACGGTGATTTAATATATAAAAAACTGCAATGAAAAGTGAAGTAGATGTTGGAGTTAGTATTTTTCCATTGACCTAAAATGCATATTACCAATGTTTAAACTGATGTTAAGCAATAAATTGCCCGCTGACCATTATACAAGCAAATTTATGCGATGTTTCTTTTTCTTTTCTTTTTATTCAAACGGACGTTTAAAAACTCTCTTCTCTCTTGCGTTAGCTAACACGGCCTGTGATCCTGTGATCGAGGAACATTTCCGCCGCAGCCTCGGGAAGAACTACAAGGAGCCCGAACCCACTGCCACCAACTCGGTGTCCATCACAGGCTCCGTGGACGACCACTTTGCCAAGGCGCTGGGCGAAACCTGGCTGCAGATCAAAAACAAGGGGAGTCCCTCGTCGTCCGGCAGCAGCCCAAACTCCTCCCCCGACAGTCACATGGTCAATCACAACCATTCCCCTTCTCTCGTTTCCTGAAGAGGAAGGGTTCTGCCCCCGTTTCTCCACCCCCCCCCCCCCCTCCGATCATCCCGGCTCCATCATCCACGTCCCTGTAACTTTGGTCTGTCACCAGCATCCCAGAGGGAATGCCTGCCTGCTGGTCTGCTAAAAACATCCAAAACCTTTGAGCTTACTCTCTCACTGTGGACTCAGAGAGGATCGATCAAGCAATAACGACATGATGACTTTTTTCCTTATGTCCTTTGGTATGATGCTAATGACCATGACAATATTCAGTGAGGAGGGCTCAACTTGGGGCTTGACTGGAGCATCCGCTCGCTCCATCCATCCATTCGTTCGTTCGTTCAACATCCCTGCATGTCAAGCTTGGAGCTGAGCAGTTGTTTGTAGTTATATGTACATAAAGAGAAAGAGGGAGGAAAGGTGGCGTTTTAATGAATAATTTACTTTTTGTTTGTTCGTTTGTTTTTTTGTTTTTCCTTTAACGGTAGTTTTGTGTACTGCTTCTGCATTACGAGATGCCCGATGTTTGAAAGAAAAGATAAGTGAGAAACACTTTGGGGGGGAAATAATCA
Source organism: Mugil cephalus (assembly GCF_022458985.1). NCBI lineage: Eukaryota > Metazoa > Chordata > Actinopteri > Mugiliformes > Mugilidae > Mugil > Mugil cephalus. The sequence continues at coordinate 8,204,916 of NC_061773.1, forward strand.
CAAACCACCTGACTGTGCTACCAAAGAAACATCAGACACCGATCAATCAGTCAATGGCCAACTTGAAAACAAAACGACTAAATGCCATCTTCTAATCGCCTCAGCCCGTTTTAGCTTCTTTCCTACTCTCTCCATCTCTGTCCCGTGTATGTGTCCTGGTGGTTGTGTTACTGTATGTTTATACTTAGGTGATGGACTTGGTTTGATTTGCACTACTGCCGAGGGTAAAGGGTGGTACGTCAGTTTTGTAATCTGGCCCTGGACACGCTAGGACTGATAACGCTGATTTTGTCGCATTCGGATATTATCCAGATTTAGCTGGATCTCCCATTAACTCTAGTTTTAAATCTCACTAGGCGTAGTTTCACCCCTGCCCCAGCATTACCTACACTATTTATTAACAAAGGAACATACAGAGCAGCGGCATCGGGCAGAGCCACATGATACGCATTTCCTGCTAAACAATGAGTCTTAACTGTAACTGCAACGCCAGTGTGCAGCTGTTAAGTAAAAAACATGCTTCTATGATAAAAGAAGATGTAAAAAATCTGTTGTCCAAACAGTTGTGCGGACGAGGCACAGTAACTAAACTGATCCGTCCCCTCCAGCACTTCACTAAGACTGTCGGGCTGTATGAAGAGCCCTCTGTATTGAGGGCAGGGGTATAAATAAACCGGCAAATTGTGGAGAGAACTGGCCATTCTTCAACTGCCATCACCATGGATACGAATATAAGCATTAATCATCAACAAAGAAGCGCACACACCAAGCGACTTAAAGATAAACTCATGTTCAGCGTCTATTCTAACTCGTTGGTTCGGTCTAAAACCGCCATTCAAGGTAGTTTCTTCAAGTGTTGCTTCAAGTCACGTGACATGAATCGACCACTGTTGATCCGTATAAATCCACACAAACTGGTTGCCTTTCAGTCAGGTTATCAGTCAGCTAACTGGTGTTGACGGGGCGTCGCGGCCATAATGAGAGGAGATTAGGGCTGAAAACGCAGCCCAACAACCTGCAGCGTGTTGAAGGTTGGGCTTCTGCTGAACAATGTGCTTTGATGTGTTCCACGGGCTTAACTGCTGACAGTGATGAGGGGACAGATGACGCTGCATGTCACTTTGTGGTCGAAAAAAAAAAAACACAAAACAAAAAGTCTGGTTTCTCGACCGGGGGAGAGAAGATTATTCAGATCTCTTCAAACATGCCTTTGTTTTTTTTCCTCTTTTTTTTTTGTGACTCTTTGAACACGGGTGTTGTAATTGTATTTGGCTCACACCCTGCTATCCTTCCCTCCCTCTCCTACACACTGTGGTTTGGTAGATTTCTACAAGGATTTAAGGGTAAATGAATGCTTTTACAGATGCATGTTGTTCTTTTTTTTTTAATAGCTGGTATCTATTAGTGTTTTAAGCATTTCAAACTTAACTACTATTAGCCTTTTTTTTTTTCTCGTTCAGACGTTAGTTGTTACTTCTTTCGTTGTCAGTAACAGACATAGACACTATACACTCACTGCTGGGTCAGTTGTACTCCATATTATTATTGTTATTGTTATTATTACAATTTTGTATTTTTGTTTTCCATTAATATCAGTATGGTAACAGACAGCTAGTGGGACAGCCTCCGGACAGGCTCTGTCAGTTGATGAACGCTTTGTTTCTCGAAAAACCATCTCAACACAACTAACGGCTCGGCTCGTCTGTCGCCCCAGGAGCCGCCGCCGTTGTGTTGGCTCGGCTTCGAGACGCACAGCTCCTAAAGGTTTTCTTAAGATGTTGATCCATCGGTGGTACAGGATGCTACGACCGTCAGCGTGACTGAGCTCAGACGCCAAATTGACACCAACTTGTCTGCGGGGTTTTCCTCAATAGCATCTGAGCGTGTTGGGCTGCCATCTTGAAACCTCCTTTACACACATGTCCTAACACGGGGGTGGATGGATGACAAGCCGACAGGCTCTCATGCTCCGGGGGAAGGAAGCTGAGTCGGTAATCACTTAAAAATGTTACATTAGAAAGCAAATTACAAAAAAAAAAACAAAACATTAGAAATATCCCAGACCTCACGGGCTGATTCAACCAAACCAAACTCGGCTGATTTTTTAGGGAGTTTACGGTGAGACGTCGCAGCTCTGTCCAACTCCATCCGCTGACTTCTTTGTGCTCTTCTTGGTGTCCAGACTGTAATTTTGTATGTCAGTGCTTTCTTTTTTTGAACGGCGTTGTTTTGTTTCTGCAGTTGAACCACTGCAGTCTAAGGAAGTTTTACTCTGAAAAAGAACCTGCGCCAAGGTGGCATACATTCCTCCTGTACAGGATTTCTACACACTCACATTATCTCCACATCGACAGGCCGAGGCTTATAACCAGGGCCGCTCGTCCCAGAGTTCCCGCTGACGGCATCTCTTGCGTCTTTACCGTAGTTACGAAGGTGTCCGTTACATCAAGCGAATCGCCCGTACCGTGTGAACGACCAGGCATTCACGCCGTAACCTTTTTGAGGGACATTTAGAGTTTAGAGAACTGGGCTAATTGTAATCACACTCATTTCATGCCCCCGCGCTGATAACGTCCACACATTCCATCCTCAGCTATCAGATCTGCGTAGTCTGATTCCCAGATTTTTTGACTCAGTCGACTGCAAGTGAATCAAGCTCCGTAACAACGAATAATCTACTTGTGCTTTCCGTGAGCGGTTTAGAGTGGTTTGCATTGGGAGTTTTGGCAGGCAGGTTTGGGGAGAGGCTGGCCTTCAGGAGCTGAGCTTTTGGAAGCACAACCTGTGAGCGAGGAGGCGTTCACCTGCCACTGAAAGTCTTTTAAGGTCACAGCGATTCTTCGCAGCCTTCCCCCTCCTCTCAGATTCAGTTGGCCCTGATTTAGATCGCATGTAGTTAGAAAACACGAGGGTTAAAAGGGTTTGGTGTCCAGATAACTGTGTTTTTCTATTGTTATTCTTTCTCATTATCCTTACACTACCACCCTGTAGGTAGGAGGCTCTCCTTATGCTTCGGCACACACTCCCTACACACTGTAGGAAAATCACTTAATAAAAAAAAAAAAACTTTTTTATAATAGGTAACTATAAGACCATCATTACGCTGTGCGTAACGAATGTACAGAGAAAAAAATCGTAGGTATTTTTTGAGGAACAATTAATTTGTTAATGATATGTAGCTATTTAATTGTTGTTTTTTTTCCCTGTCCTTATATTGTAATCATTGCATTTTCTTTTTTTTGTGAAAAAAGTTGATCTTTTTTGTTTATAGAGTTCGTCTTGTTAGAGTAAAGGTTCAAGTGCAGGAACACAGTAAACGTATGAAACCACAACAAGCCACAGGTGTGTTGGTGACAATCGCTACTTCCATTGGTCCCCTTCGTTCTGCAATCATTTCATTTGCGTTAGATCACGTGACTAATGAGACACACGAACAAAGGTTTAACTAATGAGCAAAAAGATAGGGTTCTTTTTGGGCATGTCGTTTGCATGGATGGAACATGATAATGTTTTCGCCACTACCCCAGTGTATGTTCCTGGCCATTTTCCAAATCATTTCCATTGAACATACGTGTTAAAACCAACATTTGTCTTGTGCCAGCAGGCAGCTACAGAGCACCGCTGCACGTAAACAATAGAAACTGTGGGCTTTGAAAGTCTTGATGACTCTTCTCGGTCAACAGGTGGGAAGTGAAGTACGAAGGAGAACATCAGTCCGTTGGAAAACATTTGTTTAAGCAGCAAATAATCTTCAGGAATGAACATCCCTGAATCCGTCTCAGTTCCCACCTGTTGATGCCATTTGTCATCTACAATCAAGTTAAATCACACTGATAAATTAAAGAGGAGTTGATCTTTGCTCTGACACATTTTCTGGGTCTTTTATTTTATTTTTTTATTTTATTTTTTTTTTTTTTGAAGTGGAAGTAGCATGTACTTAGTGGTAGTAATACTCTGAACTGTAAGAAAAAATCTTTCAAGAAAAATGACAGTTTGTGGCTCTGTGTCTCCTCCTACTAAAAAGGTTTTGGCAGGCCACCTTTTTTGTACGTAAAGTAGCCTTGATGAACAATAAAGTGCTTTTAAACCACTGTCCGGGTCTTTGTCTGATACTTCATAGAGATGACACAAAAGGGGCAAATTGACTTTGGAAGGATGGGGCTAAATTGAGTGTAACGCAATAAAATCCGGAGGAATTTATAAACGTATAAATAAAGCCCATGCCTCTGACACACTGGGTGAAGAACATGTGTATCAGCGAAGGCTGCGTTCCACTCAGAGGAAGCTGATTCACTGGGACACTTCATTAATGGAACCGAAGCACAGTAAATACACTGCGACATGTCAGAATGTCTCCAGTGTGATATAACAGTAATAGAAAACACAAAGACGTCAACACAAATAGTAATAAAGACGTTTAATCCAGTTTTTGGTTTACAGAAGAGAACTAGCTAAACAACATCAGCAGCTCAGAGAAGAATCACTCAAAATCTGAGAACAAAAAAAAAAAAAAAAACTGATTTATGTTGCACAATCATCACAATTCTGACTCTGAAATACATCTCAGATTGCTTCATTCTGTTCCATTAATAGCCAAGCTGTAGCTGAGATTGACCATTACGCCGACAATTCTCGATACTCATTAGCAGATCAGACACGTAAACACGAAAAAAACTGCACAAACATGCATCAAGCGCAACACAAACCAACCAACTAACCAAGAGTTTCTGCACTGGCCCATTCTGATTATTTCAGGAACTGTTCAGTAACATCTGTGCACAGGTTTCCTCAGAGAAATCCCTTCGGAGCTGGCTTTAGTGTCAGCCGTACTGTATGCATCACAGTCTCTGGTAAACAGACAAGAAGACGGATGGAGTTGCTGAGCTGTCAGCTCTGTTTTTGCATTTTCATAATTTATCTGGAGCTCAGCTCAGTCCTGCCTGAATGAGTGAGCAGATGTTGTCGACGCCTTGCCAAAGCACTCTTAAGTAAACCCATTAAATGTGTTGATGGAGAGACGGTGGGAGGGAATGAAACTGCGGCTATTAAGTGAAGCTTTTCAGACAGGGGGAGTTAAAGTGTGAGTGACTACTCGCTCTTAGGAGCAGCCATGTTCTAACACGTCGCACACATAATGTAAAAGATCCTGTTTGATCCTGTTTCTGATCTCGCTGAAAAACTCAATACTGCAGCAGTAAAAGCAATCAAGGTCCTTGTTTAGCTCTGACCAGGTTGGTGCTCAGTGCTGGAGGTCCAGCTCTGGTATATAAATGAAGACTAATATTTAAGCTTTTCAGCTGCTCCTCTGAAAAGTGCTTGGTACTGAGTATGTGAACATTTTTTATTTTTTTTCCCCCCCAAGGAAAAAAAAAAAAGTAAAAATACATATGTGGAGTGCTGAGTCCTTCTGCGGCTCAGGGTTTGTTCCTCAGCTCCTTCAGATGCTCTCGTCATCGCTCATATCCCAGATCTGATGAGACAAAACACAAGAAGATATTCAAGACTGAGACAAACCACTGACATGGCAGTTGTCTGGGTGGGTTTTCCAGAACAGCGCTTAAGAGCTAAAAGGTTAAGATTAAACGTCAGGCACATGTGTTTTTTTAATTTTGTTTCTTATTTATCGTGCGACAGTATCGGTGAGACATGATGTCAAGCACGTGATCACGTGGTGAACCCTGCGATCAACGGACCACCCACTCTACCACCTGGGCCACAAGACGAACGAAGAGTCCTGCGAGATTTTCATCTCAGCTTTATGGAGTCAGTCTGGGAGACGGAAGACATCTGAGATCCAAAGATGAACTAAATATTGATTTGACATGGTCCTTCTGAGGGTGTCCTGTGATGTCTGGTTACACAGTATTGTTAGTGGGGTCCTATGGGTTGAGGTGGGGGGGTTCTGGTCCATGTTAGGGGATGGATGGGTGGGTGGGTTAGTTCATGTTTTCACCCTTTTTAAGATCTTCATTTAGCCACCATGACTCACAGTGTGAGTGTGAGTCATGGTGCCGAACTGACCCAGAACTAAACAAAGTGAAAAACTTCATACTCGTGTCGTAAGGTTTCCTCAAATGTGACAAAAAGAGCTTGTTGATTTAGGTCAAACAGTTCGAATCATACACCGACTTATATAAGACTCGTAACAGTAGCCAGGAACGTTTTCGCCGGGAGGAGTCAGATAAACAGGATCTGAACAAGTGATCAGGAAGTCACAACAAAATGCTCCTGAGAGTATACAAGGAGCCTGCAGCTCTCATTCTCTGGCTCCACGCACCAGTTGTATAACAGCTTTGAAAACCATTACTCCCAGTCAGTGCTAAGAGCTCCTCTCTCCCCAGGAAGTGACCCACATGCAAACACACCCAGAGGAACCTCCTCTGCAGCAGTGTGTCAGTAAACAACAGCGGCCTTCTCATGGCAGCGGATTCTTCACATTCTCGCTCCGTAAGACGTAATTCACATACCTCTAACACGGTCAGGAATGTTACACACACATGGCTGCGAGCGCACGCGCACACACAGTTCTGACACATAGACGCAGCATTCCTCCGAACGAGCTGCTTCACAACTCAAAGCGCTCAAATGTGTTTAACTGAAGTCATATCTTACTGATCAAAGGCGCTTTTTTTTTTCAGGCACGACATGAGGTGTTGTGAAGAATAATGTAGATCGTTATTATTTTATTACTTTTCACTCCATCCTTGTTGCGTTTTTAAACCTGCAGGATGTTGAGTTTGTCCTCCAGGCCTTTCACAGAGACCTCTGAGTGTACACACAGCGGTGTGAACAAATGGATCGGTCAAATGCAGGTAAAGAATTTCCCCATGTGGGATCAAAAGAATTATTATTAACATTATTATTACTAAAAAGTGATTAAAAAGCCAGAAATTCCAGAAAATAGTGACAATTTTCCCTAACTGCTATTTTCCTGAGCCTAAAATGACGACTTCAAACATCAAAAACTTTATTTTATTTTTTTTGACAAATACTGGACAAAATGAAGCTTTAATCTCACGTAACGTTACAACAGTACGACTTCCGGACATAAAAACATGTGGAGTATTTTTAAAAGTATGAGACAACTTTAAATTTACTATGTTCATAAAGAAGTCACGGAATATTTGGCCACTGTTTGCAGCCACGACCTGATTTCAGGCCTGCAGCTCTTCATCTAACAGCTCACTGTGGCCGCTCCTTGTTCTTCCTTTACTTCCTGGAATATTTACAAATGACACAGCAAAAAAAAAAAAAAAAAAGAGAGAAGACAAGCAGGAGCATTGTCTTTCGCTGGTGATGGATTCTTGATGAGCGACAGAGCTAAGCTAAATGCTAAGTATGTATTTCCAGTTCAATTCTTTCGTTGTAACATTTTAACCCAGTTAAATGACAGATTATGACTGCATTCATATCCAGATATCTGTTTATAGAGATGGCAATAGCAGTAAGCTAACAAAGCTCTTCTGTTCTTGATATCATCTGTTTATAATAGTGCATAAATACTCCAATACTATGATTAGTGGGCCCAAGCAGCTCATTTTACAGATATGAATCTACCTGAATCTTCAAGTTTGCCACTTTTATATTTCAAAAGCTAAGATCAGCATCTGCAACTAGAAAAAAAAAAAAAAAAAAAAAACGCTCCAAAGTTCTAAAATATATCTGCAAAGCTTTATATTTGAACCTTTTCTTTCTTCTTATCATACAGAAACAAGCATGCAACCTGTTCCTATTCCTTGACCCACACTAGTTTATCTTTCTGCCTTTGCAACATCTTCACATGACGTCCGTGTTAAAGAACATTGGTATCAAACATGGCAACATCTCTGGGACCAAACTGAGATTGTGCCTGGTTGATATCCACCGAGGACCAGACACACACGGAAACTCTACTCCAGTGCGATCTTGGCATTTTAGCTGGGAGTCTGGATGAAGCAAACAAGGCACAGCATGGTATGACGTAAAGTGCAGAAGTGCCTACGAGGTAGGTGTTTTCTTTTTCCCCCTTGGACAGCTCTGAAGGCCTCACGCCAGCTAAGCTCGGTTTACCACATCTTGTCTCCACCTCTCACTTAACACAAAGATGTGAGATTAGTAGTGATTTTCTCATCTTTCACTCATAAAGAAAGAAAAACAGAACAAATCATAGCATCTACTGAAGTATTCAACAGTAATTCCGGGACTGCTGAACTAAAAGAGTGATCCTTGACTCCTCCAGCTCACAGAGGATTTACAATATTTTTGCCATGGCAAATTTAATAACCGTCTAGTTGTAGCTGAAAACATAAAAACAATGTTTCCAACATCATGCTCTGAGCTGTTTTTGCCTTCGATTTATCCGACGTACCAGCGTCAGTAGGGAGGTTGCAGTGCACGAAAACAAGTGTGAGAGCTCAGTGCTCGTGTGGCTGAAAAAGTTGTCAAACCCGTCCAGCAGCAGGTTCAACTGTTACCTCTCAAACCCTCACAGGGCTTTTTTTTATTTATTTTAATAAAGAAACTGAGGGTACTTTCAAGGTAGTGTGAAGAATCAGGGACAAATTCATATCAAAGCTGGACATTCTGCATTTCTGCTCCACTGCTGCTGTGGAGCAGCCATCAAAAGGGCAGCGAGCAAAGAGCTCTTTGAATCGGAGCGACACTGGAGCCCCTCTCTGGACGACTGCCACACCGTGCACTGTGTCGTGTGTGTGTGTGTGTGTGTGTGTGTGTGTGTGTGTGTGTGTGCGTGCGCTTGTGTGCTTGCGTGAAATCTTTTGTGCAAAATGGAAAGGGGTTGGACATGGGGGGAAAACGAAGAGATTAGAGGGGGGAGGCTTATGTAACATGAATAGCTCCGGCAAACTGAAGCCAACAACTTTACTACACTCTCTCAAGCACGACTGAATACTTTGGATGTTTCTCAGCCATTTACCTCCATTGCTGCAACGCATAAGCAGATTTCTGTAAAGCCACCGTCAAAATAAACCACTTCACAGCTCAGACCAAGGATGGATTAAAGATTACTGATTTCAATAACTTCTGTTATTGTAAGTTACCAGATATTGAGAATGTGAACCTGTGATAAGCAAAAAAATGTCAGACTTTATTTATTTTGAGAAGGATTGAATAAATGCTAGAATAATTAGCAACTGGGCAAAAAAAATAGTCTCATTCCCTAATTGAAGCATCATTTCTTTGTTGTTATTTTTTCCTTTTTTTTGTTGAATTAAAGCTTGTAGGTAGGCATTGGATGGCCAGTGTGTCTGCTCCTCATGTATGATCTAACGAAAGTTGAAAAGAAATTACATTTTAAAATAGTACGGTTTTGAAATAGCATTTAACTCACTTTCCAAATATATGAGCTAAGCCTCTAAGCCTTGCATGCAGAGGTCATCGGTAAAGGGACATGTGTTGATAAAAACATTTGTTCTCTGGCTCAGCGTCCCACTAATGACGGGGATGAGGGCCCTGTGGCCATTACAAGACCTCCTGTTCTTCTCTGAAGTGTACCAATCAGATCGCCTGGCGGCACCATGATGGTAGATAACTGAGATAACTGACCGATGACGAGTCAAAACACTGTCGGAGATGAGTTGACCCGCGGCTGGGCTAATGGTGGAAATGCAAATGTGAACCTTTCTGGCCCTGTTTAGATTTTGCATTGACACCGTTGTGAGGGAATCTGATTACGAGCGACTAGCTTAAAGTGTAGGTGTAAAGACACGCGGGACGCACTGAGGTAGCATTTGGAGTTGGTCTGGGTTTCATTTGTCTGAATTCTTTCGGGAGTGGCAGAGAATTATTCTGTCACTGCAGCTGTTGTATAATAAATAAATCTACAGAAGGATGAACCAATTCAAGTATCTTATATGAGTATACTGCACGTCATTGAATATCAGCATGTGGTGATGTAATCAAGTCTATTTATAAGGAGCCACATGGAGTTGAGTGACGATTTCTTCAATAATCACCAGTGTTGTTATTATTTTAACCTTTATTAATGGAGTTGCGGTGCATATGAAAGCTTCCAGGGTTCGATGTATAAGTTTTGTACAGATCTGTAAAATAACTAAGAAAAGATCAATCAATAATAACTTAACGTGTGAGCCCAAGTCATGACACACTCACAAAAAAAAAAAAACAGATCTGTTCTGAATCAGTAGCAGTGAAAAATACATGTGAAAATATTCTACTGTGGAGCAAATGACGCTGGTGTTCATTTGCATACAGACTGTGAGATCAGATCTGAAGAGCTGGCCGAGGACGCATGTGGAGACTCATCTTAATGCCAGGGGTGAACAGGGCCTCTGTAACAGACCAGCTAGCTAAGGTAGCTATCAGGTAATATGATCTTGGGACTGTTGAAAGCTCCACACAACCTGACAAAACATCTTATTGCCCAAAACACGCAGGTGTAGCCACTTATCCACCTCAATAGATGTAATGTTAACTTAATTAGACAGCTAGTGTGATAATGTCTGACAGCGACCAGGAGGAAATAAGAAAACCACCCTCACCTGAAATACAGGATTAAATGGTAACTCAGTCGTTACCATCACTGTAAATGGTATTCTTGACAGGACGTTGCAGTTACTGTGAAAATACCCCCTTAATTATACAAAATAATAATAATTAAAGAAAAACAAAACTAATTGTTCCTAACCTCAATACTACACACAAACACCCACACACCCACACACACACCATGACAGCACCTCAAACGGATTGGCAGAAACACAATCGACAACACATCTTTAACTTTGAAGCAGCCTTATCATTTCAAGACCTTGAGTCACTGCAGGTTGAAAGGGGGGATCGCTGGATGCTTCATAAAGTGCAGTAAGCTGCATGTAATCATCGCGTGAATGTGTTTGTGTTCGTAATCAGTTGGGCTCCAGCTGATATGACAAGTATAATCCAGGCTAGTTGTTAAAACGAGGCTGGGATCTGATCAGATAGAGGGGGTTTTAGCTGGAAGCTGAGGCTGGTGGAATCACAGCCAAGTCTCTGCTGCTGCTGATTACTGCCCCCCCCCCCAATCCACAAATACAACACAAGCCTCAGCATGACAGTCTTTAGTGCTATTTACCACTCTGCAGGCCCGGGTCAAAGCACGGCTTCTGGAAAAGTAAAGCCAGAACGAGAGCATTCGCCATCTTGGATCACATTTTCTTTAAGAAGCAACGTGTCGGGCCGCTGTCGTTCCGTTGGCACTGCCACTTTGGAGCGCGCAGCTCAGGATTGTTGCTCCTCCGGCGAGCTCATTCAAAAGACTGAGCCCTCTTACAGGAATACATCCGAAGTGCGGGTGGCCCCAGTGGGAATCCAACCTCTAAAGCCATTCAAGTAGGCAGCGCTACACAACCACTGATGGGCTCCACTATTAAACACACATCTGTTTTACATATTAGAACTGACACCAAAGCACAAAGCGCAAAGTCAAGCTTTCATCATGGAGACTGGCTCCATCTGATGTGCAATTAGAGGACCACACAGAGTGATGTGGTTTATGGCTGCTGGAGACATCAGTGACTGCTGGTTGAGGAAGAAAAGTTAGGGAACCGAACGTCTGTTTCATCCTCATGATCTCGGCCAGTTCATGGGAGACTTTATAAAGCTAAAGAAGGCTAAAAAGAAAACACGGCTCAGTAAAGCAGCTCACTGGATAGATGATGAAACTCCAAGTATTTTTATTTTTTTTTCAGACATGGAAATGCAAGTCCATTCATTCACGCACCGTTAACTATTATGCAAATACTTTCAAAGCGACAATGTTCAGGTGAGATTGAGAAGTGGATATAACACAGTCTGTAATAGCCTCACATTACCAGATAATTTGTGTCGAACATCAGTGCTGAACCATATCTAGACTGGGTTTCTGTCAGTTATGGGGAGAGCCCCTCATACCCCTCCACTCCACTGTTACACCACCACCACTGCACTACTGGACTGTTCTGCACATGCACACTTTAAATAACCTGTTTGCACAGTACTATGCACCAAATATGCATTAGTTTAGTGGCTTATTATTTATGCACTGTTTAATGTTCACTTTATCTGTATTTTGTATCACCCAATTTATTATCTGCAATTTCCTCTAGTATAAATGATGTTATAGTTCCTGTTTACAGTCTACTTACTTTTAACGCACAACTCCATCTGTATAATATGCTTATAGCACCTCAGTCAATCAGTGTTTATTTGCTCACTCACCTGTACATAGGTTTCCATCTGTAAACATTGTCTATATGTCCTTATACACCACACTATTTATGCTACATGCACTTACAACTTGTTGCACTTCTGGATAGATGCTAAACTGCCCCTTTTTTTTTACTTGAACATGTGGAATGACAATAAAGTTGAACCTAATTTAATCTAACTCATGTGCCTTTGTAGAAACCTCACTGGGTCTAGTATAATGGCAATGGGGATTTTTAAAGTAAGACTGACTGACTTAGTGAGATTGAAGTGTAAAATTGCAATCACATTTATGGCACATAAAGAGGTCCACGCCTTAAAGGGGATTTAATCAGCACTACTCTGAATTAAAACACAAAAGTGAAGTCAAACTGCTTGGAGCGAGTCCAAATACAACTTTTGATTCTTAATATCACAAATGGAAGTTCTGGCAGAGAGGTGTTCACATCCCGTACTTAGCTTTTCCAAAGAAAGGAAATTTGATTTCCCAAGTTTTCCTATGCAGCCCTTCAAATTTGCCGGAGTTAAAGCAGTTTAGCAGTTAATATCTGTTAGCCGGGGGGGATGCAGGAGATGATTTATGTTAATGTGAGTGGGGGGAGGGGTTTCCCCTTTCATCCCTCACATCCCTGAGGGCAGGTTTCATGCCCAGAGGAGGAGGAAAGACCCGAACTGTGACTTCTGAGATCAAAGAATCGTGAGCTCATGTGAAAGAAAGTTAACACATAAAGTAAATACACACGTATAAAATTGTTGTGTGTTTCGGTGGTCGGCAAAACCTTTCACATCGCCGGCCATACAAATGTCTCCATCTTTCACAGCTGACCACACACCCCATCTCCTCACTGTGAAAACTCAATACCTAGAAAACACACTTGACCTAAACACTGACAACAAAAGCAGGTGTGTGTGTGTGTTTTACGTGTGCGCTGAACTCATAATGCTATAATTGTTTTCATGTCCAGTGATCCACATGCACATAACCACTCACAGTGGCATTACACAGTGGCCCATGTTAATCCCATTCGCACACGCCCACACCCACACAAACAAATATGTTGCGGGTTTCAAGCTGGCTGATGTAAATAAATAAATCATTTTGGGCGTTGCATCTCGGAGGATTCAGTTTCCCGCTACTCAGCTGTAAAACTTGCGAGCACAAAAGCCAGCAGAGATAAAGCCACCTCAGAGTTGGCGGGGGGGGGGGTAGATAATGGTTATCTGACTGGGAGCTTTTCACTGGAAAAGACGCCTCCATCTACTCAATCAGTGCATCGCTGTAAATTCAAGTTGTGTGAAACGGTTTAGATGGATTTCTTTCACGATCATCCTGCAGAATTTTGTCTCATTTGTTGTTTTTTTTTATATCTAGCACCATAATCAGTTTCAACATGGCTGAGCATTGTGAATGCATAACATCATCATGCTCGTAAATATCACGAATAAATAATAAATGTGCGAAAAGGGAACATTTTATTATTCATCTGCACTGCACGCTGGTTTAGCAACAGCATGTCGAGTCTGCGTGACATACCAAACTGCCGCTGACATTTGGAAAGCAAAACATACATTTATTCCTCAGTGTTCTGTTTATTACCGAGAATAACTGTGACAGGCGGCGGGACGGCGCTGCCAGAGATGTCCCCCACCCTGTCCAGCTGAGGCGGCACCTGTCGCTGGGGAGGAAGTGCTGCGTGTGCTGCCACCGGCGACGGCCTGTCAGGGGTTTCTGGATGTGGCTCCGGAGGCGGCAAATCCCCGTGGACCGTTTCTATCCCACTGCGTGCGCACGTGCTCGCTTGCGCCCGCCTCTCGGAGCTCAGCTGACTTGCTCATTTATGTAACGTCTTGGCCTCGTCTGCGCGCTCTGTGCCGCTGTCCCTACTGATCCCTTAAAATATTACATCATGTGTCAGACAGCCCTTTGGTTATTATTATATATAACACCAGATTCATCACCCGAAACATGTGTCTGGTAGTCTGGTATGTCTGGTGCACTACGGATGAGAGTACAGCTGTATGCAAACGTTTAGGACTGATGCAAAGGGACAAGAAACTGTAGCACGTGCAAAAGATTGAGCTGGCTTCTATTTAAGTTTCAGCAGACCTTAACTGACTAGCCGAGGCTTGTAAGGCAGCTCAAGGACTGCCATTATAATTATCAGCTGATAATAACTGCAGAGTGGATAATTTCTCTGACTCTTCAAACGTTGCTCCTCTGAGCAGCTGAGCGAGGATCTGAAAATGAAGCTAAATGACGCCTGTGAAGAAAAGGGAAGCTTTATAAAATATATGTATATCAAAGCGCTTCAAGTTTGCAATTTCCACTGCCCGAAATGTCTTGAAGAAACGTCAGTTTGGGAAACTGTGAAAAGTCAAGAAGACATCTGGAAGTGGAAACGGTCACATAAAACTGCACGCCCGCTGAGAGAAAAAAAAAGCTCCGGGAAGGTTTGGCTGACACAGGAGTGGTGTTGTATTGCTCCAGTGTGCAGAGTTAGTTCGCAAACATCTGGATGAGCCAGAGTCATTTTGGGAAACGTGCTCTGTGGACAGATGGAGTCGGCCACAATCATCAAAGGTATGTTTGGACAAAAAAAAAAAAAAAAAAAAAAGGGCCAGCATTTGATGAAAGGAACACCTTGCCAACTGTTAAGCATGGGAATGGGAATATTCTGCTTTGGTGTTTGGTGCGGTGGCCAGTCGAGCACAAAACATCACACAGGTACAAGATTCCACTTAATATCAGAAGATTCTGGAGGCAAACGTTGTGTCGTCCGTCGAGAAAAGAGACCGAGAAAAGAGAAGAAGACGCTTTTGAGAAAGCCGTCAGGGTGCAAGATTCACACATGAACATCAACAACATTATGACTCGTTCACAATATGTAGGAAAACAGTGCTGGGAATATCCCCGCTAAACAAATCTTCGCAGTTAATCTTCATCTGGAAAGACAATATATCATGTTGCAGTAAAAAGATCAAGTAGGATTAAGAGTGTTAAACCCTAATTTGTTTGTCTCCTCTTCCAGCACCACCCTTAAAAGATCCGTCACGCACGCACGCACGCACACACACACGTACGACAGATGAACAACACATGATGCAAATCTACGCAGGCAGACGCTGATGGGTGCATGTTCGGTGCATGCCCACTTTTCAGCGGAGAAAGTGACCTCATGCAGCCCAACGTAACACCAGCTGTAGCTGCAGAATGCTGCATTCCCGGCCGCATTCCTGGGCTCCCCTCAAACATTCCTGCACAATGTGGCGGGAATCTGCAGTGTGGCGGTTTCACCGGCTGACAGACGGCTCAAAGTGGGGTGAAAAGGTCGGCAGCGTTCAGGCAAAGTCAGGAAAAACGAAAGAGGCCGGGACCCGAGTCGCAAAGGGATGATCCGGGAAAACGTGAAAACAAAGTCCGTGGTATAATAAAGCAGTAAACTGCAGGTCAAACAAGGCTTATCAACTGTGAATAAACAAGCTTTATATGTAATAAATATATATAAGAGAAGTAGATGTAGCCACTATGGCATCATAAATCTTTATATACAGTCTATGGTAGTGACCTGTCAATCAAAAGTTAACCATACACGAGCTGCTGTGTTGCCTGTTTCAACGTCCTGACTTTTCCACCACTTCTTTTCCCCCCTCCATGCGCCGTGGTAGCTGGTTTACCCTTTATGTGGCCACAATTTCTAAAATGATTCATTCTTTGTTGAAAAAGGCCTGAAACTGGAGACAATGAGCTCACTTAAAAAATGTTTACATTTTCTGACATGATATATTAAAGGCCTGTACGAGGAGGACGGTCGTATTCTCGGCCACTTGAAATGGCTTCAATCTTCAGACCCGGGAGGTTAGATCCACGTCTTTCACACAGTCGTACGGATAGAACTTAAGATGAAATCTGTTTAATTTTCCCACCACTAATTTGAAGACATCCAAAACAGCTGCTCCTCTCCTCATTCCTCTGATGTGGCCGTTCTTTGTCTTTTTGTTCTACAATCCAAAAAATTTGAGCTCGAAAATGACTAATCTGTAAAATATCCCCCCGGTGACACGTCTCAGCTGTTCGCCCTTGTGAGTCACTTTTCTGAGTACCCTGCATTGTCAGTCTTGATTTCATGCTCGTTACTACTTCAGGCTATCCAAAGACACAGTGAAAACATACTACAGAAGAACTCCAAAGCTCCTAATGCCTTCTGTTTAATAAAGTAACGTCTCCAGGCAGCATATACAAGTACACACAATAAGCAGAGCTCTGGCTAATATTGCCTGGCAGAGAAAACACTCATTTGATAAAGTGGTTCCAGATGCCGGAGTGGATATAAGACGCTGGGAACTGTGAGATCCAGATTTGAGGCTGCATTGGTAGGTGTGTCCAGCTTGGATGCAGTCTCCTAAAACTGGGAACTGCTGTCAAAACTTAAAAAAAAAGTGTCGCACACTTGACGGTTACCAGCGACTAACGTTCCTTGAAACTCTTGACTTTCAGAATGGAGCGTGGATCGAATTATGAGTCAGAAACATCCACAATTTATACAGAACAGACAGGAGGGCGACAGCCACGTGAGGCCACACCGAAGCCAAAAAAACCTCTTTCCACATTTAATATCTACATGTACGTCTAGACAGATTTAGTTCGCCCCCTCGCCCCCGCCCCCTCCCGACTTTTGAAAGATCATTTTGTGCTCTTCTATTTCCTGCAGTGACCCTCCATGTTCTCTCTGGTGTCCTCATTGTTCCAGGCCTCCAGATCCCAGGGGGAGGGAACGCCGCGAACGCGATGCGTAGTTGTTTGTGCACGGGCACATGTTCTATTCACTGGGACTTGAGGCAGGAAGAGGAAAAGGGGATGGGTGGAGGAACAGGAAGAGGAGGGGATCGTACTTAACTCAACCTGCCCTCTCAGTAACACATGTGCCGCGGAATGGGTTAGATAAAAATCTGACCCGTACACGCACATTAACACTGAAGCCAGCCACAATGACTTCATGTGAATCACGGCGTAACTGATACTTTATGGCTCGTACGTAGTCATAGGTGTAGTAGTTTTCACATATTTATTTCTAAACTGAACAAAAGAAAATGGTTGGTTTTGAACTGTTTGTTGGAGACACTGAGTATATACAGCATCTCGGTGTATACGAAGGACAGGCCAGAAATAAACAACAAGGATACGGTCATCACGATGAAGGAAATGTGGCTCGTTGGCTGAGCCCCAACAATGATTAGAATAATAGCCTAATCAGAAACAATAATGGCTCAGTCAGATTTAGAGGGGTGGTGTAACTCATTGAGCAGGAAAATATTAGTGCCTGGTAACCATGTGAATGCTTGGCCTGATCGTTTCAATGTGGTAAGGATTAAATCAATTCTTTTCGTGTTATATAATGTGACGAGCAGTGGACCACTGCAGATATCTGTGGTAAGCTTACTTCTTTGAGTCTGCACGCTGCCTCAGCCAGCTGATAATCACTTCCTCCACATCTTCAGAGGCTTCATGCAGCTTATATATGTTGTATTTTATACAATCCACATATGTTGAAGTACAGATTCTTGTTGAGTTGATTAACTTGCACTACTACATACTCCATACAAATGCTCCTTGACAAAATAATTAAAGACATTATCTCTGGTAATTAGTGCAACGTTGAACAAGGTGCAACCGGCGGGGATCACCTGAAGCTAAAGGCAAACATGATTCATCAGCTACAAAAGCTTTCAACTTTGCGACATGACAGCACGGCGTCTCATGACACAAACGGGTTTAGAGACTCGAACTGTCACTGAGACGTTTCCGTTTGGAGCTGAGGAACACTCAGTGACAGGAGAAGACAGATGAAACCTGAGAGGGGCAAAAGGTCGACGACAGGAAGATAACGTCGGAGGGAAAGTGAAGAACAACACTGCTGGGAGTAAAAGTGGTCTGACACTGGTTAAAGGAGGAAAAGAGGGGATTCAGAGGAGCTGTGGTGGGAACAGAGTTAGTGTCCAGGTCCCAGCTGAGGTCACGTCCCCCGGCTGTGTTATGATAAACTCCTTGGTCTCGGGGTAATCAAACAAAGCACCGGCAATCCCGACACTCGTCCCAGATAAAAACCTCTGGAGCCAAACCTCACAACGGAGAAACCTAGGAAGTGATGCAGCATCCTCTCTTCTTTTCTCTCCTCCTCCAGTTTCCTAATAAATGGAGGACGTTCGCTACTCTTTCCCATTTTTCTTTC
The DNA here is from genome assembly GCF_022458985.1 of Mugil cephalus. NCBI lineage: Eukaryota > Metazoa > Chordata > Actinopteri > Mugiliformes > Mugilidae > Mugil > Mugil cephalus. The sequence continues at coordinate 8,223,326 of NC_061773.1, forward strand.
CCCCTTACTTGACGTTGGTCAGACTCCTCTGCCACCACCAACTCCCCCTTTTCTCCCCCTTTACTCCCAGCGTCGTAAAGGCCAGCTACAACAACAAATGGAGTCTCTCTCGGCTGGGTGTGGTGGCCTGCAGAGCAACAGCTGGGTCTTGTTGTTTCTCCTGAGACACAGGCAGACTGCTCGCACTCTTTCTCGGGACAAGTCTTCCTCCGCGTCCTCAACTTTTTCCTTTAAATATTTAGCCATTTTAACCTCACAGCTGCCATTCTCTGAAATGCTTACTGGTTTCTTCTTAGGATTAAACCCCTTCTAGACAAAGCCCTTAAACATAATTTTGTCAAACAAGTGACATATCCCCTCTCCTGAATACTCATCTCTCTTAAAAGTTTAGTTTTTTTCTCCGGTTCCAACGGCTTCCCTCTCCTTTTCTGTTTTCTCTCTCTCTCAATCTGTCAGTCGCCCACTTCCTTTCCCTCTTCCTCTCTCCCCCTGGACCTCCCCCCTGGTCCCCATTTCCCTTTGACACACTTCCTATACAACGGTGCTTATCAACAAATTTGTGAGTCATACGAGTGTTTCACAATGCAGCAAGGTTTTCAACATTTAAAAAAAAAAAAAAGAAAGGAAAGGAGGACATTAAAAGGACATTAAAAGCACTAAAAGGCGTGGACCTTTGAAAACTGAACGTGCGATGTTGCACACAAAATCTCCTCGGCTGTTTATTTTTAACGTATTTCTGGTTCACAAATAAGTGAGTAGAAGACTTAATTTAGTTTCCCTGGTGAGGAATTAGTGTGTGTGTCTAGTGTGCATATGTGCAAGCAGTATAAACTCTACCTAATGAACCGTTTTGAGTGTGCAACTAACCAAATGGCAAAAACAGATCAACTTCAGAGGCTCTGTGTGTGTGTGCGTGTGTGTGTGTGTGTGTGTGTGTGTAGTTCTGTGTGCGCTGCCAGTTCAGACCTGCCCTAGGTTTAATTAGAACTATGAGTCAAAGCCAAGTGACGTGTGGTCAGAGAGGCAATCAAACACTAGAAGAGCCCCATGGGCACAGGCACAAATACATGCACGCATGAATGCAGGCATGAATGCACACACAATTACTGACACACACACACACACACACACACACACACACACATACACACACACAGACATACACACACACACAACACACACATACACGTGACAAATACTCGTCAAGAGAATGGAAATTATGAAATCAGAACAGTTTCTTTCTTTCTCTGTGTTGTTTTTATTTTCAAATGAGGGCAAATTGATCTTTAGGAAGCACATGCACACAAAGACACACACACTTCACAGGGGGAAAGAAGGCAAAGTGCCTAGTAAACCACAGCCAAGGCAACCTTTTGATCTGACGCTAAGCGCACCAGACAGTCACAGTCTTTCATTTCAAAGACTCCCTCACATCGCTATCGCCGACCAGAACTTTTTTTTTTTTTTTTTGGTTTAGAGGATGAGCCAAACATTAGGTTTTAAAACTTCATCGACGCTCTTTACAACAAACAGTTTCACAAATCAAGACTAAATCCCCCTTCACAGTTCAATCAAAGGAGCCCAAACTATTTTTAACACTTGGAGGGGGAGAAGCATACATCCACAGTGGAAATCTGTAGGAGAACACACACACACACACGCAGATGTTCCTGTATAATAATAATCATATGTTACAGTTTCAACTCGGGTTCTCAATATTCAGGCATCCAGTATGGAATAACCTGCCGTTTCTGTGAAATTTGTTTTGCTTTTAGGTAAATTTAAGTGCGTCACTGTGGGTCCTTTTCTCAGGAAAATTAGGTCAGAGGAAATGATGGCAGTCAAGCGTTTGAAGTGTGTTATTCGAAAGAAATACGGACACACACACAGCACATGTACTGCATAAACAGAAAAACACATCAAGGTAAATAGAGTATGTGCGTTATGTTATGCATTATTCATTACGTATGTGTGTGTGTGTGTGTGTGTAATTATGTGAACCAGAGGCTCGATGCTATCACTGTCCTCCATGTGCTAGACTCAGCAGCATCGAGAGGAAAAGATAAGAACCGGCATTGTGGCCAGATGTACAATGAGTATGTGTGTGAGTGTGTGTTTCCCTTTCAGACCCAGAGCTCTAGGGCAGATTACCTATGACCAGAAAGTCAGGCCAGAATCTCACACGCACACACACACACACACACACATACACACACACACACAGACACACACAGCTCTTATCTGTGTCTTTGATGCAGCTGCATATTTTTTCTGTATTAGCCAAGGAGTCTTTGATGCAGCTGCATATTTTTTCTGTATTAGCCAAGGAGCAGAGCAACAAACACACAGAATGCAATTCTTCACATACGGTAAATTGACCGAACTATTATTTCGCATAGGCTTCATATCAAAGTGGCTAAGTGGTGTTTCTGGTGATCATTTACTACAAATACTGTATCTGCTCAGCTGACAGGCCCTTAAATGTGTCAAGCTAGTGTTAGTTCCTAAAGTATCAAACAATAGTTTTTTTGTCCACACAGTGCGTGCTTCGCCTCCTGATAACATTCACTTCCTGAGATTTCAGTGAAATGATTTATTGCCACAGCTGTACAGCATACAGAGGGACACAGGTGGCACACTTGACCTCCATGGGAAAGTCCTTCAAGTAAACACGCTTCAGATTCGGCGTCTTTCAAGTTTCCTGTTCGTTTTAAATCTTCTTAAACTTTCACCCTAAAAGATTCAACTGCACAATAACAAGGTTAGCAGCACGGAAGGTGAGATTACTGTTAATATTTAAATGTCTTTGCACAAATAATAGGCGTGAAATCCAAATATTATGGTAATTTAATTAGGAAAAAAAAGTAGAAACTTCACATTTTACTAAAAATGGAACGCGCCTTAACCCTTTTCATTTTAAGAGTCCTGGGTGGTTAAAAGTAGAGGAAAGAGTTTCACAGATCGAGCTGTGCATGGTAATGTCCCTCAATACTTAAAGAATTAGGATATTCATAAGTGCAGTCTCACTGATTTCGTTCCACACAGGTTTACGAGTAGGAACACTTTATGTTCGTGACAATAAGTTTATGGAACAGAGCCAGGAAATCTTAACACCATTAGCAGTTTGACAGGTTTCAAGTTGCTACCTTACAGCAGGATATTAAGTCTGATAATGTTTTTTTAATGTATTTTTAATAATTTCTTGATTGTTGATTACTGGGGATTACTGTTCCCAGAAAATATCATGTGGTCCGTGAACATCAGAAGATGAGTTTAAAGCGGTCAGATATCAGTGAGTCATGCTTAAGATTTAAAATGTAATTGTGTTTTCTAACAAGGCAAGCATGGCTCGCATCAAAATGATTAATTTAAACATTAAAAAATGGTAAAGTTTTTTATTTAAGGAATATTAGTGCAAATGAGCATCGTAAAAAGCGTATTTTAATACTGATCTGCACATTTAACTGGAAATAATATCTCCATGGAGCAGATCGGTTTGCGACAGAAACCTGAACTACATGTTGTGTGAGTTCTGCTTTCGGAAGTGAAAGCCCATTTCTAAAAGTGCCATGCTGACACGGATACAGAAATAGTTGTTAAAAGCTACCGAACAGGAAGAAGAGTAGGAGCTAAACAGAGACGACCAGACTACAACTCAGCCTGCTGCAAGCCAGTCATCTGTCTGTCTATGCATACGGTCAGCTGCCAGGCTGGAAGAAGACATCACTCCGGACTGAGTGGCGCCGGAGAGAAGAAGCCATGTATAGGAACTTGGCTGCTATAAGTTTTCCCATGTAGTTAGGGGAAAAGTTGCCTTTATGGGTCCTATTTATGACTCATGAAAATAACTGCGCTATGATTGACGATTGGTAATTCTGTATGCGCTCCTTTGGGCTCAAGATATAGGACAGCTGTCCTGGCTGCCATGCGTCCCCTCTGCCCCCCGCCTACAGTACACCTCTTCCCAGGCTCCAGCCCTGTTTACGGGGGTATTAATACAGCCTACCAAAGCTGTATCCCAACAGAGTGGAGCTACATCCTTACTAAGGGAGTTTACACCTCTCTCCTCAACCCTTTTAACTCAGTAACAACTCATGCAGAAAAGCCTTTAAAATGTAACTGACAACAGTAGTGATTCTTGGTTCAGGCAAAGACGTAAGAAGTATTTAATTTTTCTAAATTTCTGCATAAAAATGAGTCCCTGATGAAGACGATGAAGAGTTAGCAATCAAAAATGTTATATTTGCGCATTTATTCAGGAAAATTATCCAATATTACATATGTGTGAGTGTATGAGCAAGTAAAGTTAATTTCAAGGCTACATCCGAAATCTGGACACACGGTAGATCAAAAGGGGGCCCCTAGGGGCAACCGTGGAGTACTGTCGATGCCTTTGTAGGTAATATGCCAAAGGACAACCATCATGTCCTAGGTTTACACCCCCATTTATTAGCAGAACAAAATGAAAAGAGGCTTCAGAGATTGCAAACGTACAAACTGATTTTTGCTTCAACAAATAACAGTTAATCACTGAGAGGACATCTGTCCTGTATGTATTCTGGGTATTTACATGTTAGTTCGGTATTTTGCTGAAGAAGGCATCCTGTAATAAGGGAAACACTGGGCATCCATGCTCAGAGTCATATTACCTTAGCTACAGAAACCGAAAAGGGGGAAGGGGCTGAAATGAATGATGACATGCTGCAGACGTCCCACCTGACAGATCCTGAATATCTGCCCTGACACAGAATGTGTGTTATTCAGCATGGTGAAGGAATGGAGGGAGGTAGGCTTTAAATACCTGGCCCCTGGTGTATCCGCCAGATGTAGACAACCTTTAACACAGATCAAAATATATTTCACTGAGCCTCAACTCTTCTCAGTAACAGATAAAACAGTGTACAGATCTACGCAGGCGCACTTTTCATTGGTGCATGTCATATTGTTAGCCATATAAACTGCTTCTGTTTACACTGTGGTAATCTAATTTCTACTTGTGTTATAGATTATATAAAAAGATGAATGAACCCCTTTGTGAAGCGTGGCCATGGCGGCTCTGGCTATTGCCATCTCGGCCATCTTGAGGCAGGCAGGTGAAGCCCAGGTAGACAGCTGCTACCCTGTAATTGCAGCCATCTGTCATCCATCATAGCCACGCACTTCTAAAAGCATAATTTAGAACATGAACCCCCCAAAATCTTCCTATGCCCTGTACAGTTGTCATCACAGAGGCAAAAGCTGCATGTAGCAGGCTGTAAATACGTTCATTTGTGCTGTAAAGTTGGCCAATGTAACACAGAGGTCTACTTTTAGAGCTGTGAGGGTTCTCAGTCATCCAGGTCATGGTTAATCCAAAAGTTAGAATTTCTTGGAGAGTTTCCACCACTCATCCAAGTAGCTTCTTCATTTCTAAAATGGGATTAATGGGGAGTTAGGCTGCTGCAGTATTTGGCATTTCAACATCGACTGTGGCCAGTAGTTGGATGGTGGCTGTTAACAGACATCACTACAAATATAGTGTAAGCTCACCTGTGGAGTTACCAACCATATTACAACTATAGCGCAAGAAACGCTGGATACATACGCTGGATCATATCCATGACAATTTATTTAAAGTGTTCCATCAAATAAATGCAAAGCGCACAGAAGAGAACAGCCTTCACAAGCTAAGATGAGCATTTGGAAGGTTAGTGAGCCAGGTCAAAAGTCGAGTGACCGACTGACACAAAGCTTCTGAATTTAGCCTGTAAAGAACCGGGGGACATTTAGACTATGTATAGTAGCCGGTGCCTGCGTAAGTGTAAAAAAAGGGAGTATAGGAGGTGTGATGTGTCTGTGCATAGCTGGCATGGATCCAAGCAAGTACGGTGCACATTTATAATTAGCAGTTATATATGTCAAGCAGGCATAGCTGGCACACATGTGGGACACAAATACACACATGCTAAATGATGACAATGGTCTATATGTGCCCTTCACTTGGTTAAATTCATATAAGGGACTTTGAAATCATGCAAGAGAATGCAATGTGGTTTTATGATACATACTGTTTAATGGGTACACACTTCACTGTGATTAAATATAGTGTAATCTAAAAAAGTCTTTAAGTCATTGCCAGCTGGAAAGCAATTCAACTGTTACGGGGGGAAAAAGTGTCCAATAATGAATGGACACAGTAAAAAAAGAAGCTCAAATACTAAATAAAAGAACCATGTCTGTATTTCAGCTATAACTGGGGCTAAATTACATTTATAGGTTACTTCCCATGAGACTAGAGACTGATAAAACCGTCATAGGTCTGACAGAGGAAGATGACATTACAATGCTTGTTTGCTGTTAGCAGCACATTTAGCTGAGGTATATGCAGCATAGCATACTTAATTCAAATGATGTTAGACAGGGACATCTGGCATGACCAACTGACTAAAACAATTTCCACGCAATCTCTAACCACATTATATTGAACTGAGTTTATGAAGTGCACCATTTAACAAAAAAAAAGAAAAAAAAAATGAGTTGGACATGATATAAATAGCCTTAAAACTGGATGTTTAAAAAAAAAAAATAGAAACAGAAAAAAAATCAAGGGACCTTGAAAATGGTGAATGCGGATATGGAACTATTCAAGGATTCAGTTGATTGCACTCAATTTGAAATTAATTAGACCTTTTAAAATGCCTCCACCACTGTACCTCCCCCCTTTTTTCCCTCTCCCTCTCTCTCCGTCTCCTCCGTCTCACTGGAGGCTGTGCATCGCGCTAATGAAAAAGCAGACTTAATATGTTTTCCCCGGGTCCATCTGGTAATAATTGTAGCATGTAGCAACTGTAGCTGTGTTTGGATAAAGCCCTGAGATACATGGGGCCCTCTGACGCTCGCGGAGTGAATGTGTGTTTATGTGTGGGTGAGAGTGAGACAGAAAGGAAGAAAAGAGCATGTGACTGGTGAGAGCCGATTGCGTTACCGTGACTGTGTGTTTATGTGTGTCCATGCTCGTGCTTGTGCGTCTTCCAAGCTGCTGGGTGACGGGCCAACGTAACTAAATCATCTTTATCGTCAGCACACTGTTTTACGTAGGGAAGCACAGACCAGAGCAGTGCAGAGTGTGGGTGGTTGGGTAACCTCTGCTCCTCCGGGGCATTAGCATGACTCAAGACGGTGATTAGTGGCATCGGATGGCGTAGAGTTTGTTATCAAAAAACCAAAGGCACACATCTGGACCAACGCAGGTGTCTATATTTTACCGAACTCTGTGTACGGACATCAAGCTAAATGGATTTTTTATCAACTCTCAGGCTGCTTTTTTTTAGTCAGAACTCAAGCATGGTTCAAATGTAGGTCATCGCATATTGAAACCAAAATATCTCTGGCACAGATACTTTCCTGAAGTGGAATAATCGCATGCTCAATCTTGCCAACTGTAAATGTAAGTCGTTGGACTGTTGTTGAGCAAGACTCACGATAAGTTACCTTGGATACCTGAGGTATCAGCTAAAAAACAAATGCCTCCCATATGAGGGGCCCCGGACCCCAAGGAATCCTAGAAATCCTGGTCGCACATTATGAAGAAGAGACTGAGGTAATTTAACGATGATTTCATTTCAAAATACGACAATAGGGGACGATGACGGTATACAAACACAGGTTACACCCTCTGGAGTGTTTTCCTGGAATTAAATCCAAACAGTATGCTTTCTGCCCAATCAGTGACCTTCAAAACGCACGAAACACTTGAAAGCTTGTAGGGGCTGAGTGAGGAGAGTCAGCACCTCCAACCCAGCCAAGAAATGGGTGGATCGCCCTCTACAAGTTGGAAGGGGCCAGTTAAGCTGGTTCGGGCACCTATGGGCCTTCCCTTGGAGGTTTATTCAGCACAGCATCCTGGAAAGAGTACCTGTGGACGTCATTACTAGGGGAGACATCTTGAAAACCACGCTTAGCCTGTTGCCAATGCAACCTGACTTCCGATAAGTGGATTAAAAAAAGCCTGATAGATGCAGAAATCCATACTACAAAGTCTCCATATGTCCACAGTTTTCCAGTCCTAGGGGAGAAAACCAAGTCAACCGTTGAACTTCTGCTCAGTTTGTATCTACCATGTCCACTGTAGTTTTTTTATGAAAATCTACTGAAACCAAGTCGATAATAAAAATTCATGCCACAAACTAAAGTGTGACAAGTGACACATTCTTCTCAAAGTTCAGCGCAGATGTGTCTTATCTTGTGACTTACTGGCAGTGCCAGATGTAGTAGGTGGAAGGGAGTGGAGCATGAACTCTGCAGAAAGACCCTTTGTACTGAGAGGGTCACACATCCTCTGTTCGGGGCATTCACAGGCTGACAGATTAATGTGTGTGCGGGAACTTGCGCACACACGCACAAGCTTACTGAAAATGACGGTAGGAATATACTGTATAGTGTAAAGGATGACCAACGATCATGTGTTTCCTTTAATATAAGCTAGGGGATAGGAGTCCTGGAAAATCTGTATATGATTTTTCAGTTTGACTTGTTCCATCTCCTAAATTATACAACAACAATTACACGACAGCAAATTTCTGAACAACACTGTTCAGAAAATTGCCGGATTTCCATTACTTTACCTTCCTTACTAAAAAAAAAAGCATTAATAACAAAACCATACTCGACTGTACCATTCCCACTGAAAGTACAAAAGTATGACTTTATGCATGTATAATTTCCATTAGTGTGCTCATTAAAGTCTACAGATTACTGGTTCTACAGTAATCACCTGACAACACTAAAACCCTGTCGGCATCCATCGCTTTGTAGCTGACAAGATATTAGTGAACGCTCAGGGCTCTTGTTGCCTAGGTAAAATGAAATAATAGTGAAATAAGAGTAACATAAAGTTACGACTCCGCTGCTCAGTCTGGGTTCACCTGACGCTCCATCCCTCCAATCAGGCAAACTGGTGGACGTTGTGTCCTTGCAATACATTTTTGGTGAGCGTCAATAAACTGTATCAGCCACTCATATGGGTTTCTGACTAAACTGCTCACCATTGTTGTAAGTTAGGCAATTTAATTCAAATTCCCTGGTCTGTTGTCGTCACATCGCCGCATGTCTATTCCTGTTTGAATGATCCTTATTCCAACAGAGCAAAACATCTGTACCGGGCAAAGGTTATTTAAAAAAAGGTTGTGTTGCAATATAAAACACAAGGCTCTGTGGACAAAAAAAAACAAAAAAAACATCCCCTTTGTCCACTTGCATAATAAGGGTTGGCTATACCCCTGCATGTAGCTGTTAGCACAGTATTTACGGTATTTTATGTAACGCGCCTAGGCTTTCAGTGGGCATCCGTGGAGAGGTACAACATCCTGTATAGACACTCATTTCCTGTGAGGCTCTCTGAGTGTTTGTCTGACCCAGCCCACCACCGTGAGGCTACACTCAGGAAAGCCAGTGACCCAAAACACAACACTCCGATTCATGGTTTAACAATGCTGACTGAGTTATCATCTATAGGAAAATGTAAGCCAAGATCGGTCCGACACTACTTTTAGACCGGTCACATTGTTTGGGGTCAATGAGCATGTGACAGCTTGTGTCATGTGACCTGCCCGCTCCCCCATCCAATCTGGTTTCATATGATAGCAGGTCACCTCAAAGCTTCTGGTGAAGAGATGTTTCTGTTGAATATGTTGATGTTCAACCACATTTAAGGAAACACTATTCACTCATACCATTGTGAAAGAGTTTGCCTTTTCGCAGCTGCACCCCCGCACTGCCTCCCCGTCTTTCTCAAATTATCCTAGTGTCCTTCGAGTCTAAAAGTAATTAACTGTAAAAATAAAAACGAAAACAGCACACACTTACTCAAACATATTAATTTCCCGACTGAATTAGCTCGATTAAAAAGTGGTCAACGGGGAGAAAAGAGCTTAACAAAGAGGTCTGAACTCTGAGGAAACACACTGACAGCCACGGAACAAAGGGAATGTGATTCTTGGATAATCTGAATCCGAAGAGCTTTGTTTGAAGTAAACTGAAGTTTTATATTCTGAGCAGTGATAATAGAACTGAAAGTTGACTGTGGTGTTCAAGAGGAACGACCCAGTTTGTAGAATAAAAGGAGGCGATGGAGTGGGGATACTATACATGTACGGATCAGGTCATAAATATTAACATTATAATAAAAATGAGTCATGTTTAATTTTCCTCACCACATACAAGGTCTCGTGAGGCTAAACATACAAGATGCTGCGCATAAATGTTTCAAATACATGTTACTAATTTGCCAGACGCCAGATTCGTAGTACATTTTCCACTCTGCCAAGTCCCCACCACAGTTTGAAATCCCAGCAGGGACGAACGCACAAAGAAACCATTCACACTGATTTGTGCACATTCGCACACACACGTAGACACACACACGCACACACTCACAAAGACACACACGTACAGCTTTTCGTCAGTCTAAACTTTTACCGAACTTGAACTCCCCCAAAACTCTGCGGTGACCGCATAAAAAGTAGTTCTCAGGTTACAAACTTACCCAAAATAGGCCCTAAGTACATAGTAGTGACATCTGGTGACGTAGATTATAGTTTTAGATTCAATGTGCAAACACACACACTTGAATGTAATGAATTCAGGACCAAGAACCTTTGTAAGGATTTAAGAAAAATAAATGAATTTAAGTGCATTTTAACGCTGTTTAAACCTTCTGTAATATATGACCCATAGTGTAGTATCTCTTATCAGTCACTGCAGCCTGACATGCTGTTTAAAAGTCACAAAATGTAAGGTATTTTTAACTTCTAAATGAATAAAAGGTGACTAAGATCTTCATTCACAATTTAAGTCAAACTATGATTAAAGCTTTGAGTCTTTATATACGTCTGTTAACACATAAGAAGCCTGTACAGCCTTAATCTGCACATTAAAACTATTGTCACATATTGGCAGCCATTCTGAAAATACAGATCAAGATTTGAAATGAGTCACCAGCCTGTTTCGAGCTGAAGTTAGTAATAATATGCTTTCAGAACTGAAAAGAGAATAACTGTCCCTTCCTGGAACTGGAGGGGATAAAAAAAAAAAAAAAAAAAACTTGAAGGGATGTCCTCCAAGCGCAGTAGTTTTCAGAATAAGTAATCTGTGTACAGGAAACAGGCGCTAAGACTTCTGGCGCTAGTGGGCTGAGCAATCAAAACAATCTCTCCAAGTTCTGATTGAAGAGAAAGGGACCTACGCCAGACTCTTCAACACACTTCATCAGGGAAAGAGGGGGGTGGACAGAGAGGGAAGGAACATGCGCAAGAGATGGACTGAATGATAGGGAAGAAGGTGGAGGGTAGAAGGAATGGAGTGGAAGTTAGAGAAGTAAAATCTTCTCATTGACTTTTTCTCTGCCCACTGTTTCTTATCTCCACTCAACTTTTCCCTCGTTAAACCTTCCTTTCATGCTTTTCTCTTCTCCCCTCCTCCATTTATGTGTTATGAGAAGGAGTTGGGGAGAAAGTACGTGGGATTTTCCCACAGCTCGGCAGGCCCAGCCCCCAACCACCCACCCGCACTCATTTTCTGTCTCTCCCTCAACTCCCTCTGTCTCATGTCAGAGGGGAGTCTTGAGGAAAACCACCCATATTCCACCACAGTCGAGTTTTCTGGATGTTTGCTGGAACTTTATGCTACTTGTTGTTCCACAGTCACCGACTCTGTGCTACCATGGCAACAAAATAGTTGGACGAAAGTAACAGGGCAAAAAATATTTTATGCCTTTTAGTAATTAGTTTGAAAAATCCTACTGGCGAAATTAACTTACAGTGGACGTGGAGATGGCTTTTCCGAGGTCAAAAAGCTTTTCACATTTCCTGAAATGGAACTACAACATTTCTATGATATTATAAATGTTATGTTTTTATTTGAGTTTTATATTATCTGCATTCATATGCATACATATGCAACAGTTCTAGGTGTCTACTGGAGCGGTGTATGATTGTTTCCATTTAAAATGTCACTTCATTTATTCACATATGTAAAATGTTGTTTGCAGTGTGTTTCATGATGCCACAAATCAAAGCAATGTCAGCCTAATTTAGTTGTTTCCATAACCTTGTCCAGGTCCTAGTCATGGTTCCAGCAGACCAAACAAAATTACCTAAGGTCCTTTCTAGGCAAGGTAGGACACTGATAAAGATACTTTTGGACGCACCGGAGAGGCATCTTAATAAGACGGTCAAACTATCTCAACTTTACTGCTTTTTAAAGAAAATTGCTATTTATATTCCAAGCTCCTTTTGGATATCTATGGCCTTCATTTTGGTTCCAATGGTGTACCAAGATACCATGCAAATCCAATTTAGGCTATGACCTTTAGGTTATGACCAAAGGTGAGGGCCGGTACCTTCATCTACGTATATTGCAGAGCATTGGTATTCGTGCTCAGCCATGTCTTCATTATGAATATGTCCACTTACATTAAGATGCTCAACCAAACCAATCAATGTTACCCAGATTGCAAACAAGATATTTGGAAGCATTGACTTGAAAAGGCAAATAAAAAGGCTTTGTCGGTACAACTGTCCCTGCATACCATGGAGATCAGATCTCATCATGTGCTCGCACCAAATGCTTGTAGTTATGGGCTCAAGCACTCCAGATGTACACAGCAGAAGTATGACACGTATCAGTGTAGCAGCTTCTGTGTGCGTGTCTCGACCTGTTTGCACTGGTGAATACGATGAGTGTGATTTACCTCTGCAGCCTGTGTCTCCTGGTGCAACAGAGTCAGGCCTGTTAGGTCTTCCAGGAATGAATGAGAAGAGTTAAAAACCTTGGACAGGAAGCTGAAACCTTCCCTCTCGTAGTGGTCCAGGACCTGGAAGAATAGTGTGAACAAAAGAAATTACAGGTGACTCAACAGAAAATATCTATTTCTTAGTCAGTGAGACCAAGTTAGTGACTCTTATTTTATACTGAATGAAATGAATCACAGTTGATCTCATTGTGATATTTGTAACGATTTAAATCACACACGATGAAACTTACAAAAAGGGAGGATAGAGGTGTGGCTGCTTTGGGATCTGTACAGCAAGTTTCAGACATACACACATATATGGTGGATGCTTAAAAGACTAAAAGTAATTCGGTAAAACACCACATACACCATGCTAAGAAGTGCCCTTTTAGGTGTAAGAGCGGCAAATGTTAGATTCAAACCAGTAGAGCGGTAGAAAAGTTTTGCTCACACAAATGCACTGCTTCACCTTCTCCTGTGCCTTGCCCAAGACGATTTTTTTAGTAAAAGTCTTTCTTTTTTTTTTTCGAGTGAATGAAGAAGTTTTACGCACAACAACTTATGAGACGGTAACGTAAAAACAAATAATCTTTGAAACACGATGAAGTAAAAATTTAACCTGTCACGTTTGCCCTTGGGCTCAACCTCTGTTGCGCCACAACTATGCGCCTCCGCAATCACACTGCAGTATTTACCTTGATCTCCTACCAGAGCAGACTTCAAATATCCACACCTTCTCTCCAAAACACGCACACGCGCACTCAAACACACTCTTGGCTACCTTTCCTAAGCTTAACCAAGCCTTTCATGGACGCCCACAGACCCTCCTCTGCAGGTGTAGGGTTACCTCTGCTTCAGACATCAACAAGATGTGTGCATCACTGCCTGTGTGTGTGTGTGCACGTGTGTGTGTTCGCAGACTGACCTGGCGTCTAGTCTCGGAGCCAGACACACCGCACACAATACACACTGATGTGTCCCTCATTCATCTTTTCAACCTCTCTTTTCTTTCCTCTTTTATTTCTTTTATTCTCCACTTTCATCCACGGGTTCTGTTACGTGAGACGCCAGTGGCAAAAATCCACTTTGTTAAAATACAGCTGTCCATGACAGAGACCGCAACCTGATAACTATGATGAGCGTGTGATAAAGTTAATAAAAAAAAAAAGACACTACCCACTTGTAATAATAGGAAAGACTAAATTCAAAACTTAACTAAATTTTGACCATTACATTATACATTTCATTAAAGACTTTTAGTTTTACTTCCTTGTGCTGTTGATGATGATTTTTAGGAGCATTTTAAGGAAACTTAACGGCAAATGAGTGAATATTGAATGCGACTTATTCAAACTAATGAGTGACAGCCTTGTTAGTCTGAATGTTTAACAAGTGTTCACGGGTTTCAATAGTGATCACATGATAATGACGGATAGCACCAATTAGACCGACCTACAGACACACCAACAAAGCAACATCTGGAATCGATGGTGTGCTACCTTACATGCAAATAAACACACACACACACACACACATATGGTCTGCACATGTGTACTTGTGCACTTGTCCTAATGCTTCCTTCCGGGTGAAGCCACATGAATGGATCCCAGAGCTTCATTTGACAGTTGTGATGTCTTCTTTTTGAAGTTGTTTGGGGAGCTGTACTGTGCAGATTAACTTAAAAGTTAATAGTTTGTGAGCATACGTGTGTGCATGTAGCGCCCCCGAACACATCCAACGCTGGGTGGTCGTGGTGACTCAGACGCCCTTTAACTCTGGTTGTAAATGTAAAGAATATGGAGTACATACAGCAGACGCTTTGACCTTTATTTATCTTGTGACTGAGTAAAAGAGAATTAGTCAATTAATGAATTTAAGGAATTCCCAACCTTTTTTCCTTGGAGCCCCCCCTACTTGTAAATCCTGAGTCTGAATTCAATTCAAGCTAATTAACCAATTAATTTGAGGAATTATTCGATTAGCAATTTAACCATTTAATTCAGTTTCACAACTGTAGATCATATTGTAACTCTAAATAGCAAAATTTACATCCCAACATTTAATATCAGTAATTACTATTTTTACTGTTTGATGAAAAAAAACGCCATCTTAGATGATGCCTTCATCAAAACTTGGAAGTTCTATATTACAACTCAGAAATTTCAGACTTCTGATATCATAGCATTCAAATTACAGGTTAACTCAGAGGAGAAATAATTTGGAAGTTTAAAATATTAAACATTCAAATGAACATTAAAATATGTGCAGCACCTATTTGTTTTTTTGTTTTTTTAATTTTATTTATTTATTTATTTTTTGGAAGCAGTCCTTTCTGAGTTCGACAAATCGGAGCTCATTTTTTCCCAAGTTGTCTGGAATCAGCTGCATCCGGATCTCAACCATGTTTTCCAAGACCCACCCTACTTCTTATTGGCTGGTGATGTTAGCTTGGAGAGGGAAAGCTCTTCAGTTGCTTTAAGTTACTCTCATTCCACTGGTAGACGAACTCAACTGACTGCTCGAACCTGACAATATCCTGCATCAACATTTTACTAAATCTATCGATCTTTTTTGTGATCGCACAGTGCCGGAGATACTTTAAGCCCTGCATCGTACGTGCAGGGAGACACACGCAGCAGTGGTTAAAAATGGGTGGCTGGTGAAACAGGTGAAAACAGATGGTGAGCTCAGATCAAACTAGTTTTGGCGCACCACCTGTGATCTCTGGCCCCCTGGTTGGGAACCACTGAAGTAGGCCATAAGCAGAAAATTTATTCATAACAATCCCTTACTTATTTATATATGAGTAATTGTAAAGAGAAACCTCCCCAGTCATTCTGGTTCCAGTTCCCCAGTTTCCTTCTGAGTATTTACTAGTTTTATGTTGCAGCAAACTGAATACTATTGGTGTGCTGGTCGACCAAAACTATCAGAATGTGTCAACTTAGGCTGTGGAAAACTGTGATGAATATTTTTCACCATTTCTGGGAATTTTAGAAACCACAAAGCATCAGCGTCCCTAAATTGAAACAAATTACTAGTTACAGCTGTAGTTAAATCTGAAGATTAGTTAGAATTTGAGGCATATCTATGAATGAAATGCTTCCTATAAATGGCTCCTAGTTAGTGGCTTTGCCACAATGTGATGCTTACTGCTTCCTGTTCAATGAGTAAACAGTGACTCAGTGGCTTTGACGCTGTTAACATGCATGGTCAACATGCCAAACTTAGCCACTAACTCTATAGTGACTCAGTGTAGGGCCTTACGCCTTACGGTATTCTGGAGAAAAAGCAAACTTCACAGGAAACACAGCTTGTAAACATTGTGTAGTGAACAGTCATAGTAATGAATACACGTCTACAAGGCGTATACGGCATAAATACATATATGGTCTGATAAAATTTACCCATTAATCTTTTGTCAGTTGACTAATCAACTGACAGTTTCAGCTGTAAAATTACAAATAGATGAACATGAAATTGCCAGTGATTCTACATTAAAGGCTGTGACACCCACGCCAGGCCATTGGTAAGCGTCTACGGCCCTTGACTTTTTTTGCGGTGTGTCCTACAACGTTGGCTCTAGTGTGACCTCTGTTGGCAGCTTTTCAACCTTCTGAGCATGTTGACACTGTGATCGGCTGATCAGCGTAGTAGACCAGTGCACAAGAAGAAAAATGGGAGCGAAGAAAGCAGTTCAAACGGAACAGAGACGGCTCCTTTCATTTATGCTTTTTATCTGATCTGAACATTCAAATATGTAAATATATCTAAAGTGCCCTGTTCATCTGTTGACCAACTGATCAGCATGATATCGGAGAAGCCAGCCCTGTAAAACAATGTGTAGCTCTCCGACGAATACAGAATACCGCCACCTACTGGTGAGGAAGTTAAATCCTTTCACGCAGACACAAAACGAAAGTGCCAGCCGGCTGTTGGGTGGAGTCTTTGTAGTGTGCAACTTTTTGGTCCAGCCATTGTTGTCAGTAGGTCTTTGATATCAGTTTGGTGTGTCGGTATCTTTACTCTCTGCAACACTGAGCCACTTTACCACTCAAATGGTACAAATCTTGTAGTACAGAAAATTCACTGTATCAGTCACAGACATCGGAGGGTACCCGTGCTTTAAAATTTGTCTTTTCATCTTTACAATCTGTAGCCTGAAGGTGATTTAATTAAGTATTAAGTAGTATAAAACAGCAGCAGTCATTAAAGCTTTGAAGGGAAGGAGCAGTAAAACAGAAGAACACGGTGAGCTGCGTTAATGACTAGTTTGGTGTACTTTGCAAATGTTAGAAAAATGTTTGCTATTAATAGTGGTAGCATATTTGGTAGTGTGTACAAGAAGCTGTAGTAAGAGGTGTCTGGCACAGTTTTAGACAAAGCCACGTCAGCTGTGATTTACTCTCTGGCGTGCACTTTTATTGGCTTGTGGCCCCAGAAAGAGTTAGGAAATACACAGGCACACAAACACGCCACACACACACACACACACACACACAGTGAAAAGCCCCAACTCTACAGGAACTGCTCCAGCCCAGACAGGGGCTGAATTGTTTTGTTTCCATAGTGACCTGGCAGCACACAGCTGACTGCGGCAGGAATACGCACAGACAGACATGCACTTACTCGCACACGCACACGCACGCACACACATCCCATGTGAAGACAAAGAAAGACACACACACTCACACATTAGAGTCAATGCACCGATAGATGGACAGAGGGACACAAAAAGAGCAGAGGTGTTGGAGAGGAAGAGCAGGAAGGTAAGGCAGAAGAGAGGAAAATCAGGAGAAGTGAAATAGGAGTAGGCTGAAAGGAAAACAGTCAAAGGCCCGATAAGCAAATGCAAAATGGAGAGAGGGAAAAGAGCTGTGTGTGGGATTAAACACACACACCAGCTTCAACACATAACCATTATCCTTGCCTCAGCAAAGAATCACCTTTCCTCACTAATGTTCTTCATTAGTCCCGTCTACACGGGCTTTACCAATTCATACGAAACCTCTGCTCAGACCGACTAATATCACCAGTCACACGGGCAGAAATATGACACTTTAAGATGGGCTGGAACACCATACTTTTTTTTTTTTTCTTCTCAGAGCGTAGGTGGAGAAAACTTTTTAGTGCAAAAGCTAGCCAACTCCCTCCCCCCTCTGCCTCTTGGTTTCTCCCTCTGTCTTCACATGAAAGTGATAGATCTGGGGCTTTATGACCTCTTTATAGACACAAAGACTGCATTGAGATCTGGGGAGAATGAGAGAGAGAGACACACAGAGAGAGAGAGAGAGAGAGAGAGAGAGAGAGAGAGAGAGACCAGTCCTCCACTCATCACAACACCCTTTCTTCAGCGCTGCACTTCCTCTGCTTATAACCCCCCTCAATTCTAGTCTATCCCTTTTTTTTTTTTATAACTTTCTCCCTCCCGAAATTGTGGTTTTCTTCCTACCGTTCCACTCCTCCCTCTGGTATTACACCAATATACACCAGCCAATCACATTGCTGGACCTTGCTAACCGCACTGGCGACGGACCAATAAAAACGCAGTTAAAAAAAAGCCCAATTTCTCCCACCTCACTTGGCTGATTTAGGATATGTGGACCCTTCAACAACTCATCTACACCGACACACACACACACACACACACACACACACACACACACACACACACACACACACACACACAGCAGTGGTGGGAGCTAATTCCACTCATACGACAGTTACTGACATCAATGAGCAACTGCTGCCTGATTGTTACCATATGGTTCTACTAACTGTTTGTGTGTGTGTGTGTGTGTGTGTGTGTCTTCAGTATTCCTCAAGGAACAACATTTCGACACAGCTACACTGGCATAACAATGTGAAAACGGGAGGGATGGGAATCCCCCCTATCCCCCTATTTCTGCTAAGGCTGCAATCTGTGTTTCAAAACAATGTCGTCACGTAGTAACAGAATCTACAGTGAGAAATAAATCAGCGTCTCACTATTGGAGCTCCGGTTCAAAGCGAGAGTTCACTATTTAAGCACTGAGAGTTCATTTGTGACACTTACAATGGGTGAGCATGCAGTGCATTTGTCAAAGGCCAGGCTGGCAGGCAGGACGTTGTCGAACCGAGAAAGGAAGCCTCGTATCTGTGGAAGAAAGTGAAAACATTTCATCAGTTAAAACGGGCACACGTCACCTGTAAGTACTACACACTTGATTAAGGTGAAAACAAACAACGACACACACAAAAAGTTGACAAAAACACAAAGAAACGTGGAAATGAAATGAAAATTTACCAACAGTTTGACTTTCTTAGCCATCAATGTTTTAAAGTTAAGCAAAGAGCGCCCTCTGGTGGTTGGGAAGCAATAACTTTTTTTTTTTAATGATTTTACTCAAACATTTTCACCACCATCTCCCACTGCAGAAAGCCTTCACACCAAATTACAGCCAATTACCTTCGCCTCACACACACGAACACACATACACCGACTCCTCATCAGTGGCACACGTTGAAATACCACTCAGCACCAATATATTCCATTCATTGCTTCCCTCCCCCTCCTCCTCCCACATGCTCTTTTTTCTTTTTTTTAATGAAAGAATCGGACAATTATGTTTTCTGGTGACGCACACAGAGCATAAAATTACTTCCTGACTAAAATTATCGGGTGGTGAAACTGACAAATACATCAAACGTTTGTGACCGATTACTGTAGATGTACACCAAGTGAGCAAGGTGGAAATTCAAAGCTTTTGTGACCCACCAATTTCACTCCTTTTTTGTGTGCACCAGGCAGGGTCATAACTGTGTCATAACCTGAACCATCAACTTTACACGTACATCTCTAATTGGGTACTACAATAATGCAGAGCAATTGGCACAGTGCTTCGAGAAAAAGAAAAAAAAAAAAACAACTGAAGAACTCATTTAATTTTGTAAATGTCTTCTTCATTCAATTCTCGTTGTGTATTTATTCTCCTCCCCACAAAAAATTATACAAAATGAAATGGCATATTCAAGAACACGCACGGAGTTGAATGAAAGGGGGATGGCAGCGCACACATTAATGTGAGGAGAGAGCTGACTGAAAAAAAAAAAAAAAAAAACATGTCTGCTGACTGAACTAACAAATGAGAGGATGAGTCAGACCAATGGGTGAGCGTGGGCAAGTGAGATGGATTTGAACAGACAAGCAGCTCTACATAAAGCTGCTCAGCCTTCATAGAAAACACGTTCTGAGAAATGTGTCGATCTGAAGCAGTGCGAATCGCAAAAGCTGCAAATTAGAAGGTTTATTTAGTAAATACTTTACTTATCTTGACTGCAGAATGTGTCATAAATGCCTACTGAATCTTAAAGCTGCACCCTTGCTTGCTGCCAGATTAGAACAGTTAATATTTTGGTGGTATTCTCATTTGGTAATACTACACCCTCATGTTTTAAATCTGTTACACAGTGATGCAAATCCAATCTCAAGACTGTGTTCAAAATTTTTTTTAAAAAACTCTCGATATATTCCCGATCAGCCCTAGGTCCCAGTGTGCTCATCTTCATTTTAGTGCGACGATTCAATTGTATTTTTGTTTTGTACCATGAACACAACTCAACACATGATCAAGCACTTAATCAGTCATTTAATTTGGTATAATCACAACTTCACAGAGTTTTGTTTTTAATAAAATCCCACTTCTGCAGAATGAAGGCAACTGGACGTTTCGCCACTCACCCGAGTAGCTTCTTCAGCTCTGAGAGAATGTGGTGAAACGTCTTCAAGAAATTCTACAGGTCCAGTTGCTTTTATTCAGCGCCTTTTGAATTATTTTCACTGATGACGAGCATTTCAAGCTTTGACAAAAGTATGCGATATTATACGAGTGTCTGTTGGCCTTGGAAGTCACAACAGTCCTCCCACACCATACTCTTCACATCGTTTATCTGTAATGTTATAGATATAAGTGGTTTGGCCGGGCTCATAAGGCCTTACTTGAAACCTAAACGTTTCTGTTGATCCTTACTGCTAATTATTTGGCTTGTGCACCTAAAAAAAAAAAAAAAAACTCAGATTGTAGGACCCACAATTAACCGTGGCAACCATCGCTAACATACACGTGAAAAGGACACAAACAAAGACGTTGTAGTTTTTGTTGATCACCACAAGCTGTCACTGTGGCACCACTGCAGTGGGCTGACTGCTAAAGGAACAGGCATTCCAGCCCCAGTTCTCAGGACCCACACTCCTCATTGCCTCTGCATATCATTTCCTTTGCATTTCTCTCCCCTGCTGGTCACCATTATCTCAGCCTCACTCTGTACATAAGCAGCCACATAAGACACCACGACTGCACTACATTTTTATATGAAAAATATCACAAGCCACCGGCATGAATTCAGATCCACAGGGTGATGAGTGCTGATGATGATGATGCCAATGAAAGTACGGAGACACAGGTGTCCGTTAGCCAAAGCACTTGTGGAAATTTAAGGTTGTCGTATTCAGCAGTATTTTCAGTGTGGTGCCTCAAGATCTTTGACGACAGAAAACATTTTGCAGCAGCCACTATATTTGGTTTATGCATCAAATTCCCACTGATGTGCAGCTCAATCTTTTCTGCCTTCACTGCTGTGTTCTTTGACCAGTGGTATAGAACTGATTTTGCTCGAATGAATTCGATCAAACGTTTGGAGAGCCACACAGATTTATCCTTGGAAACCATTAACAGGGGAAGTGAATATCATTGTTCTGCTGAAAAACAGCACAAGGTGTTGACTTGGCCAAATTCACTAGGTTCAAAACTGATCAAGCATCTGTGGAGACATACATAATATTGGGAAGGTGGTCATAATGTTATGCCTAATCAGTGTATCTACAGACAATGTGGAGAATCTTTCTTCCTCATCTCAGCTAATTGGATTCTTACTGATTCTTACTCCTCATTAGGAACCTTGTATCATGTTTGATCCTCCCATTTAAAGACATGAAGCAACCTTTACAATGATGTACGCGGACACCTTTGAGCATTGAACGCCACTAAAAATAACATTTCGTTACGTACGCTCAAATGAAGGTGAACAAGTTAAATCACGGCAAATAATAAATTATAAATTAAATAAAAACACAAAGACACTGCTCCTTTTAATTGTCTGTCTTATGTATTTGATTACCGCTGTCCTCTTGCCTGTCCATCTGCACTCAGCGCAACGTAGCTTGATCAAAAGGCAACCTTTCAGCCTCCTTCACCAATCTACTTCAAAGACTAGTTTGCACTTGTTGGCCTGTATACGTCATTTAAAATATATGTTACGATGATAAAAATGGTAGGAAGCAGCTGTGTTTTCTGCACCATCCCTCTGGGACATTTTCACCACCCGTCAGTAACGCTGACCCTTTACCTGAGGAAAGTGGCAATTAAAATTACACATCGTCCTTTTTTACCTTGACTCAAGGAATCATGAGTTTGTTTATGTCGTTTCTAATTGTGACTGTCAGTTAACCTTCCACTGCATTCTTAAGCGTAAAACATTTCTGAGAGAGTTTGTGTCTCTGACCTGATGTGGAACAAGACCCAGAGAAGTGGGAGGTTCATTCATTCTGTCATCACTGCTGCTGGCCACTGCGTAGCCTCTGTAGATGGGGGGGAAAAGAGGGAGATGTTACATACTTACATGCACCTTTTCCCATTTGCCTTTTTGTAAATGAACCACAACAACTTTGAATTATTTTGAAACTTACATTTTAGGCGAACTTATTATTAACTAAGAGATCCAGTTTGCCTGAATATGAAAACGTTTTAGATTTTACATGAAATTGGAAAACGACTCCTTGCCAGCAGATGTTTCCAAGTTTAAAAGATTTTTACTTTCTGTGGATATTAATGATGAAAATATTACATTTTACACAGAGTCGATGTTGGTTGTGCAAAGTAAGAAATGTCTGTGATACTGCTGCAACATTAATCTCTATGCAGACATTTTCTAAACCCCATGATTGTTACTTAGTAAGAAGCAAAAGCTGAAGAATGAATAGAGAGCTAGAGAAAATAAAAAAAACTTCTACAATATAAAGTGTAAAAGAAGGACAAAGAGAGGGTCGATTCAGCGGAGGCAGACCTCAGTGTGAAAGGAAGCAGCTACACAACCACAGAGGTACAAAGGACACATGAAAACTCTTCCTCCCTCCTTTGCTCCCTAAGCTTTTTATCCAGGGCAGAGTGAGAACGGCTCGGTACTGGCTTATAATGTTTCAAAACATTCAGAGCCAAAATATCTGTCTTATCGGTCCCTAGCAAGCAGCCACTTCGGCATGATTTTCACTGCAAGAGGTTTCCTTTCCACAATGGCACATTTGTGCACATGACTACACACTTAAAAGGCATGAAAACATCATCATCTGCGCTTAGGAAAACACACACACACACACACACTTGAAGGTGGGGGAATATTGAGCGAATCCAGATTGCAAATCTTTGTGTTCACACTTTGAAGCATAGAAATGCTGTGCAGCATACCAAATAACTGATACTGTCTGCAGCACAGTTAGACCTCAGCTCCATCTAAAAGGCAGCGCCTCCCTTAGTTTTAAGTCTGGAGTGAGATTGAGTGAAACTCTGATGGGAGCACTTCATACAGCTGGCGGTGGAGGATTACTCACTAAGGTGGATGTGCCTATAACCTGCAAGATGCGCAAGTCGAGTGGACTCGCTGCACCGCACAGGTAAACAAACGGCCATCAGGAAGCATCCACGGGACGGATGAGAGATGGGAGCATCACAGAATATTCACACATGAAATCATTACTCAACATAAACATCAGGGGAGTTTTCATGTGTTTTTTCATAACATTAAAATCAATATAATCATTTCATGCGAATCATATTTAAATAAAGTCAGTCAGGAAATCATTCTGCCTTGTAAGTCCAGCACAGTTTCACTATATCATTAAGCTTCACCAGCTCCAACCACAATCTGACACCAACTTACACCTGAACCCGTCGCTTGTAAGATGTCAAATTTAGGCAAGTTTACGTGTTCCTTCCTCTCTCTGCTGTCAGTCAGCTGTCATTTCACTTCCATGTAGCGGTGTGACCCACATAGACCCCACGTCCAGCTTCAATCACCACAGCCAGGTCAGAAGCTTCGCTCTCACCCAAATGACACATCCTCACGATTGTTTCCTCACAACTAACACTAATCAGTGTCTGCTTCACATCCGGAGCTCCTTATTTTCAGGGCCACTTTCATTAGGAATAGTCTTCCACTCAATTTCTCCCGCATTATTATTAATAATTATTATTTTATTTATAAAGCACCTTCAATCAAAGTGCTCTATAGACAGTTAAAACAAATAATCACAGACATAAAACATAGACTTAAACAACGAACACAGAAATAAAACAGTTTATACACTTAAACACAATTATCAAAAGTGTCACTTGTTTTAAATAGTTTTCAATTTATTTTTATTAGTTATTTATTATTGTTAATGTATTTCCTGTATTCTCAGGTCCTTACATGTCTGTGCCCAAGACTCCACTTTATGAATGCGGGTCCAAACCAGTCCTACCAGTGTTACTGATAAGTGGACGACCCACATTGTGCCGTGCTTACCCTTCACTGTGCTGCAGAATGGACACCATCATCTCCACAGCCAGGGCTCCGGCAATCATGGCAAGGCCCGGTCGGCTGACTGTACACTGCTGATCCAGGGTCCGATCCCTGGTGGACTATTTACGAGAGAATACAACAATGGATAAAAGGTTATCTCCCATCAGATGGGTTTGACACGACAGAAAATGTTTTCATTTTGATGATACTCCAAGATGTACAATCTATTTGACAAAGACAGACTAAGAAGGCTTTCATTAATGCTAAAGCACTTTCAGAAATGGGACCCTTAAAGCAGCTCTGTCATTGACCAGCAACCTCTCGCTCAGTGCCAGCGGAGGCTCCAGTCCACCTGCGACCCTCTCTAAAAGGATAAGAGGCCATAGCTAATGGATGGATGGACCATTAGTGTCCGGATGTTAAACTATGGACAACATAAACTGGATCAAGAAGCCAGTGGAAGGAAAGGTGAATCTGAAATCCGTACAGATGTGTCATGAGCGGTGTTACAAACATCTGAAGTGTAACCATTACAGCACAATGAATGAAAACCTGGTACAAATTTACTTTGTATAAACTTTGCATAACTTTGTATACATTCATTCAAACTCATGTCTACACTGACATTTTAGTACGAGCAGCCTGTGCCTCTAATTTATCTCTTAGCATTATCATAATATCTGACAACGAGCTGGGCACTTTGTGTTCACAGGAGAATTTAATGGAGCAACTTTCCAACAATCCAGCTGTGGCCTTTAGTAGCTGGTGAATGGCGTTGCTACATAAATCAAATCAAAAGGTTGCGAGGCACAAAAAGACCAAAAAAAAAAAAAAAGAAAGCATGTCAGGAGACACAGGCACAATGGAGAGAGGTGTGATTTATGGACATCTCACTTCTTTTTCATGAATAAACATAGGCTTTTGAATATGACACATGTCCACACATGTGAAAATGTTACCTTAAACAAAGAATTTAAAAATTAAATCGGAACCATTAAAACTTGAAATTTAAACGAGCATAAGTAGATGTTTATGATGATTTGGGAGCGACAGAAAAACCTTTAAACGTCGACATTTTGTTGGCAGCTGTTCATGGTAACTCATCATGCAGTATTCAGCGTCTCTGATAGATGTTCAGTACCCAGTCTGATGCGAAGCACGTTTATGCTTGTGTGTGTTTGTAAAAGCTGCCTGCTGAGAGCGACATTTCCAAGAGTCACCACTTCGGCAGTCAGCTGATCAAGTGACAATTTAAAAATCTAAAATGAATGCAAAAGAACCCTGACACAGTATAATAGTTTTTTGTGTCAACACTATGGATAAACAGATGCCATGGATCTTTTGCTAAATACACTGCAAATATGATAGAAACGTTTTAGTACTGTAACAAATGAGTGCATGCAACATTTATGAGTTTTTTTAAAAAAAAAAAAAAAATCACATATTTCATCAGACTTCATCGTACCAAATAAAACAGAAGATAAGACAATATATTGCAAGATTTCTTTATGCAATAATCAGCCTTTGTCACACTTTTGGTGATCACCCTACATCGTACGCCTGCTATCTGTGTTTTACTCACATCTCCTGGCGCCACAACATCATTGCAGAAGTAGCAGCCCAGCTTGTGCCCTGGGATGTTGGAGAACAGGGAAGATCCTGTGACGGAGGGCGCAGGGCCGGCAGGCGTGGAGGGTGAAGAGGAAGCAGAGGAACAGGACGGTGAGGACTCTGCCTCCGTGGCAACGCTCTGACTGACGGCAGGATTCTTCAGGCCGTGGCGCATCACAACAAATGTGTCGAAGCCAAGAGCAGCATTCACCACGAGCTGACAAATGAAAGATAACAATTATTGAATAATGGTAACAAAGCAGCAGTGATAAAAGATTTGGCTGTTAACATTTTCCACTTCTACTGAAGACACACACACACACACACACACCACATTTCAGACAAATCTAATTAACTAAATGGCTTGTTTGACGTAAACAATAATATCACAATGAGTTGAACCATTCGTGCAAGCAATGGCACAAAAAATTAATGGGCACTTACAATGTTAAAAGCATTGAAACGACTGGAAATACATTGTGATAGCAATTAGCAGTGAAGGCTGAAAACAGCCCTGCAGCCCAAATGGACAAATAACATCTACGAGGAAAACCTAATCAGCAACCCCCCAAAAAAACACTTTACTGCACATGGCAATATATGAGGGCATTACAGGTTCCTGACAAAATAGCCAATAAATCTAATGCTGCCTGGATGCTAATAAAATAAAATAAAAGAATAGTAAACAGAAAATTTGGACTAGAAGAGAAGAAAAAGATCTTTGGAGTTTCAGGTTCTAGCTTAAAATATGTGCGAAAAAAACACTATACCGAACTATACCTCCTTCAGTCTTGGTATTAACACGGTTCCGGGGTGATCCAATCATAAGTGGCCAGCAGCTTAAAATAAGGTGTAATAAAAGTGTGAACACCACATCTGTGACCACTTTCAAGTGTTGTCTGTTCATGTTTAAGGAGAGGCTTTGGCCTGTCATTGTAGCAGCTTACTCATGTCATAATAAATCCAAATAATAATTAACAAATTAAATAATGAATATTAGAACATTTTGCATAATTCTGTGATTTTACACTGGCAGGTGGTTCATTAGCGATGTGTTCATGTTGATCTAAGTCAAGTAGACATGAGGCGTTCACTATATTTCCTCAGTAATGGCCAATATTTCTAGGCAGCCTCTTCATCTTCATTACTGTAATGTCCTAAAAACTGTTCTTCCATTTCAGCCTAAGCTAGCCATTTATGGTCTCCTCTCCTAAGTTTCGTCAAAAACGCAAATAAGCGCACGTCTATATCGCCATTCCAGCCGACCAAGAAGTGTATGTGTGTTATGTCATTACTGCGTGTTAGCTTAGCAATATCAACTGTAGTAAAGTTCTCTAACCTGCTACCTAGGTAGAATCAGATATGTTGCCTTCAAGAGGTTTGCTGGTCTGGCCAAAAATGGCAGAAGTGAATGGTGAATTGTAATTTAACCATATTCCTAAAGGCCTCATCCTTTTGCCTTTGCATTTCCTACATTAAACTCATTTGCTCGCTAAACTGTATCAGTGCCTTCTGTAAACCAACAACTGCCTAACAAAAAACTCAAGATGCTTGAACACCTCGTATTTTGTGAACACAACTTCACATGTCAAAACCACTAAGTTTGACCTTAAGGCATCATTAGTCACATTACACGCCATGTTGTCATTGCCTTGACGATGGGCTTACGTGAAGTTAGACTGCTGAGCTTCTGCAAGGAGGGGTGGGTTTATTTGGCCAGTACCAACAGTCTTTCTCAATTAGTGACGCCACCTTTAAATATTACTCTACCACAGCCATTCAATAAACTAAATACTAAAATGAAAAAAGTTTTGGTCAATCATTAAAGTGCAGGGAAACTGACACAAATATTAGCGCCATAAAGGTAAGCAATAGCTGGCCTTCGATGTTTTATAGTGTTGTAAATTTGAGTGCCACTTGTAAATTGTACAGCTGTTGTAGCACATCTGAAACACAACCATGTCAACATTCCTGAGCGTGGCCATATTTAGCTACATATTCCATCTATCTATATATCATCACATTAGCATAACCACTTTTCCCAAGGCATCATCTGGTTAGAGTATCAGAATGAAAATATGTTCACAGCCTGTCAGACCTTTCGTTGGACTGTCACGGAAAACATTAACACTCACAGCTTGTGTCAACAGAGTGGATGGCTGCAGTCAGGGAATCATAAACGTGGCATTTGACTGACTGAGTGTAACAACTACAAGGGTTGTTTTTGTCCTGTTTTCATTACTTTTTTTAAATTAGCATTTTGCTATTATGAATGTGGGCTCTGATTTTGCACCATACACAGAAAAAAAAAAATCTGATGATAGTGTGATGCCTCCAAAAAGCTGCATCATTGCAGAAAAGACTTTGGAGCCAGAGTCTGACCATACAGTCCGGGGGTGGAGTCACAAAGAGCCATCCCCTCATAGACTCACTCATGTTTTCGTTTAATTAATACTACGCTCTGATCAACCTCCAAGGAAGTAGGAAAGTTACAAGTTACAAGGAAATGTTGGATTATACACTGTACTTAATTTTAAAACTTTAAAGTTTGTTTTTACAACTCTCACAGCCCCATGGAACCACTTTACAGAGCGGTTGGCATGACAACTGGTGGTCGCCATTATTTCACATCCTCTTTCTATAGCATCAAATTGCCAACTAAAATGATCCAAATATCCAAATTTGTGATGTCACTTCAAAATGCTTCAACATTATATTAACTACCTAAAATAGCTGAAATTATCCTTGTTTTTTTTTTTTTTGGTTTATAAAAAAAATCATGCCAAAGAATCGTGATCTCAATTCTAAGCAAAAAAATTGTGATTCACATTTTTTCCAGAATCGTGCAGCCCTACTGTGGAGGTGAAATGGCTGTTTGGCTGTGGTATGTTGTGTATGGTGACTTTGTGTATTGATTGCTGTGTATTGGGTGCGTGCTGTTCACGCCATGAGCTGTGCATTGTGTTTTTATTGTTGTCACGTTACAGTTTCGATCTTTAGTATCTGATTTAGTGAGATTTTGAACACTGACATTTGGTGGTGCTATTGATATGATAATAATTGTCGTCTGATTGGCATTGTTTGTGTGATGGCATTATTCAGCTGCAATCTTGTCGTCAGGTGCAATTTTCAGGTCACTTTTGTTTGTTGTTAGGTGCTGTGGTCCCCTCTCTCACTCGCTACTGTATTTTTTTGTGAGGGGATTGATTATGGTATTTCTGTATTTCATTATAAGAGTTTCCTGCATTGCCCCATCAGAATTTCCAAACCAAAATCGCCACTGATTCAGATCAAGAACATAGAATTCATTGTTGCAAAGTATTACTTTTTAATGTGTGACGTCATCAATTAGTCGACGTCAACTGGACTTTCACCAAATTAGTTGTCTTTAAAAAATCCAATCGTTCAACCCCTTACAAAGATGTTTTCAGTTAGAAGTGTGAAACTATTACCCATGAAACAACATTAGCACTCATTTGTGGTTATGTTTCCAGCTAGCTGGTGAGTAACAATTTAATATTTTTCTCTGTTTCAGTCTTTCTCAGCTCCCAAAGAAATATCTTCTGTATGTGCCGGGTGTTTGACAGTGGATTTATCAGAACATTTGTATGAAACAGTTGTCTGCTATGGCAAGAAACAGGGTTAATCAGAGCAGTGACAACGTGTGTGAGAAAGCAAAGATCTAAAAGCAGCTCCGGCAGAATAATAATTTTCAGTGCATACTTCATTGCAGGTGTCCACTTTCACAATGCATGTCATTATGCCATTCATTCATTCTTTCTTTCTATGCAAAATATTATAAGTGGCGCTTTAATAGAACCCCACCTGCGGCCCAACCAGTTCATTGTACATGCTGTACCCCTCCTTCCTACCTTCCTCTTGCTGGCAGCAATCACTGTAGGCAGCCAGCGGCTCTCCCTCGTATCCATCAATAAAAAGACCACATCATGCTCTGAAATGAGCCTCTCCAACTGCTCAACATCCTTCTGGGCTTGGGAAAGAGTAGCCTGAGAGAAATTGACAGGGTGGCCAGGCATCGGGATGCTCATATTGTAACCCTCTGCGTTCTGCAAGAGGAAAGAAAAGAGGAGGAAGAGAGGGACCATGTCAAACAAACCAATACATTTTAACAGTTTTATGTTTCCTGTTTTAGAAAATGCATGAGTTCACATTTTAATTGAACCACTTCATCATTTTTTTTGTGTGTGTTTTTGCATGTGAATTTGAATTTGAAAAGAGGCAGAGAAAGAATAAGGACAGGAAGTAGCATTAGAGGCTGAGTACCCCATTGAATATAAAATTGCAAAATCTATTCAAAACCAGTCTTTTCAACAATTACAGATTTGCCAGAATTTTTCAAAAATCTCAAATTAAAATGTTTGGCATCAAACACAGAGGAACATTTTTTTTAGTTGACTCATTGACTCACAGTGCATCTGTCATTTCAGGACATTTACATCTTCATCACATAATATAACATTCTTTATTTTATATTTATTTTTATTCTAGTATATATCATATATGACATACACTTGCCAGTTCATGAGGTACACTAGTGACAATGAAAACATTCTTATTTTTCTTTCTTAATTTTAGCTTCACAAAGGTCATGGTATTCAGGATTTGTTTAAATAACTGAGAGTTGAACTTTTCATTATGGAGGTTGCGATTTGTAGTACTATTGAATTATATCAAGGACACATGTTTCTACTGTTTTAACTGCATCCTCTAAAATGATCATACAGTTGAATTACCAGTTTTCTGACACTGTTTCAAAAATAAATTGAACATTGCAGCAATCATAAAGCACATCTGTGCTTTTTCTCAGTGGCCACGAACTATTTTTTCTATTATTTTATGCATTTTTCTGGATTTTTTGCTCTGCTTGCTGCTGACTGACAGACATATTGGGAACAAAATATAGACGTGTAGATTTGTCTGTCCTCTATAAATCAACTCCACAAAAACAAAGTCCTAAATCTTTATTTTTTATATTGCCAAAAAGTCCTTCCAAACACAGCAGGGTAAAATGAAAAGCGGCGCCTCTGGGGCTTCAATGACTTGATGCATTTCACTGTCCACTCCCAAACTTGAATTACTGTGTTTGTCTCCAGGGACTGGGTACTCCATGAGGCAAATGGAAATGTCAAGATTGATTTCATAATCAAGAGAAGGAGAGAAAAGGGTAAAGATGAGGTGTGAGATTTTAACAAGAAATGCCATTTTTACTGAATGCATCTTGGCCTTCAAGAGTGGGAGCTGCTAATCAAATCTTGAATTTACATTTCACTTGGATGTAAGTGTTGCTAGGCAGTTGGGGGTGGGGGGTGGGGGGTTCAAGCTGCTGAGCTGCTAATCACAGTTCAGTTCCTACTTTGTGCATTCATAGCAGAAAGCAGAGAAATATGAAAACAACAAGAACAGAAGAAATTCCATAAAAGGTAAACAGCATTTCATGACCATCTGAGCTCTGGATGTTGACAAAACTTAACCAGTACTACAAACTACTCTGTAAATGCCAGATGATACTATTTGTCCACAGTCAAAATATGAAATCCGCCTCTGACATTTTCAACACTGTGACCTTGTCTGAACCGCATCCTCTCAGTTTGATTAATGCATTTCTTTGCTCCCCAGCTCTCTGTGCTCACAGTTCTTTCAATCTTTCACAGTGGCACCTGATGCCCCTGTGTTTGTAGTACATGTAGGGAATGTGGAAGAGAAGCAGGCGCACATCCACACAGAGAGAAATGGGTGTATGGATGTTTAGGGGGAAGACAAACAAACTCTTTAGACAAGTCATGACAGTGCAGAGTCTTCCGAGTGCAACCTCTCTGTATGTTATCCCCAAGTGAATAAGAGGGAAAGAAAAAATTAGAAAGGCAAGAGGGGAAGACTTATAAATCAAGTCCATGACAGGAAAGTTGTGTGTGTGTGTGTGTGTGTGTGTGTGTGTGTGTGTTTTAATGACGACACCACAGGTCTTGTCGCCTGTAACACCGTTAACCAGGCCTGTTCTCATTTTAGGAACACCCTATTAAGAGGTGTCGTGATCGCAAGCCTTGCAAGGTCAATACCTTCGAAATGAGGATTAGATCCTTCAGACAGAGAGCGAATCAGACTGTTAGATGAGACAGATGAGGAGACGGGTGAGCTGGGGACTGTGAGACGGCCTGCTGCTAGTTTAATCGAAGCTCACAAGCTGAAAAGAAGCTGAGGGGCTGCAAAGATTTCACCGCACCAGCTGGGATGTGTCCTCCTATCACAGGACTCTTGTTATGCATATTGGCAAGAATATCGGATATATGACAAAAGAAATGAATGTTCACTTGACCGCAGGTAACGGTTCATCACAAAACTTTAACAACTTCACAAATAACATCTTAGTCCTCATGTATCATTGGGGACATTTTCGTCCATTTGAGCAAATTTTTCCTCTGCGTCTGGCTCATTGTGGCTGTGTCAGTGCATGTGGCACACACAAAGTCTCTATCTACACAATGTTTGAAATTTAAAAAATCAATAAATAATCTAGTCAACAGAACGCTGTGAAAAATATTTACTACCCAAAATGTCCATGACCAAAAAACTGGTAAAAAAAAATAACTAAAAATATTTTTTTCTCTGCATAAATCTTTTATTCCATTTCAGCACTTTACAAAGATACCAAAAAATCTTTGGTAATCATTTTGAGGATTTTAACGCTTTAAATGCTAGTTTTGTTACTTAAACTACCCGTTCGGGAAAAAAATGATGTTCCATAAATCTAATGTTGGGAAGCTGGGACATTTTTATCAAATCAGTCTTAGATTATCTAAAATATTGATGTGACTGCATTCTTAGTTTACAAGCATTGCAAGACGATGTACAATGATCACACTATGAATAAGCTCCTGAGAAATAAATATCTGCAGATGGAGTGTTATTATTTGACTCACCACACCGGGAAAGATTTTGGTGAGTCGGTCAACAGCCGCCATGGCTTTGGACTTGCCTCCTCCAAGACAGTCCTCAAACTCATAGAGTGGCTGTCGCACTGGATTAGAATAGGAGATCTTTGCATTGTCGACAAAGGTGATGCGTCTCACCCCCCATCCCTGCAGAACAAAGGCGAAACACAATGAATCTTCTTTCAACCGCATTATTTGGAGACACTTAACAGCTGTTTAACGGCATGAACAATGTGAGCTGCACTTTGGAAGCGGCTCCAGTGACAGTGAGTGGGATGTTAGTGCTCCCGTGTGCATTTCAAAATTAATACTTGCACCTATTCAACTTTACCTCGGATACGACGGATGCAAGTGATACAAGGGTATTATTATAGTTCCAGTTTTTCGTTAATGTCACTCTCTTGTAATACATAGTCTGGTCAATACTATCAATTACACCAAGGCCTTTTTTTATTCAGTGACTGACAGACTGTTTGAGAAAGTGTGCTATGCACAAGTAAATCACAGCTAAAATAGAGAAGCAGAGATGTGAATTCAAATGGACATTATACCTGCAGGCAACACTGGAGCGCTCATTTGTTTAGTTTGGCAATTAGCTCTGTATCACAATCAAAGAAAAACACTAACTAATTTGTTCTACTCATTCAAAATAATAATCATTCTAGGGTAGTTACACTCAAAAGAATCTAACTTTTTTGTTTAAATTTTTAATTAATGACTTCATAAGTAGCAGGTCATGGTATCTGGAAAATATTTAAAATTTAAAAGGCTACCAGATGAAAATCAACCTTTTCTCAAGTTAATAATTTGAAGACATCTAAAGTCACTGCCTCTGACAAGGTTGCTGCAGCCTCCTAACAAGCACCAGCTTGGTCAGGGGTTTTACGTAGATAGATGTGGTCTGTATGTGCTCCAAATACTAAAGTTCGCAACACACGCAAAGCAAGACATGGACACATTTACAGTAAACAGTTAATTTCACGGTATGCTTTCAGACAGTGAAAAGTGGAGCTCAAGGGAGGTTCAGCAACAATGAGCGAGGTGGAGACAAGACTGAAATAAATCCTTGGTAGATTAAAAGCAGATCTGTTTGGGTGAAGGTTATCTGCGCTGCCTGGTATAAAAAGGTGCAGACTATATAGAGCAGAAAACAGTTATCAGTGAAATTGACCTTGGATGGTTTTTTTTTGTTTGTTTGTTTTTTTTTTACAGCTGTGGTGCACTGACAGTCAAGTGAGTTACTATGCTGTTCTCTGACATCCCTTCAATCCTAGCCTCAGCCAGGAGAGGGTACCGCTCCTCTGGAAGACCCTCTGCCTAGTTCCCGTGGCCAAGAGGTTGTCTCCATCTGGCCTTGGTGATTACCGTCCAGTGGACCTTGCATCCCGTGTGGTGAAGGTTCTGGAGAGGTTGTGTTGACCCACAGGTGAGATCATCCTTATCTTCACATTCTTTGATTTCTCCATTGGCTTCAACATCAACAGCCTTGGTCGATGGGTGGAAAGGGGGTGGTCAATGGGTTGTTGCCTGTCTGGTGTGGTGGTGAGTGGGTGTGGGAGCCCTACAGGGCACTGGACTTTCTCCATTCCTGTTCACATTATACACCACTGACTTTCAGCTCAACACAGAGTTATGTCACTTACAGAAATTTTCCGATGACTCTGCAGTTATAGGGTGAGTGAATGGTGGATGAGAGGAGCAGTATAAAGAGCTGGTGGACAGATTTGTTGGGTGGGCTGGAAGGAATCACCTCCTGCTTAACATGGACAAGACCAAAGAGATGGCGACTGACTGCAGGAGGAAGGGTTGCAACTGAGCATCCTTGGTGAGGATGGGAGGTGGTGGTGGAGTACAAAAACCTGGGAGTGACCATCGACAACAGATTGAAGTGGAGGACCTACAGCTGTGTACAAGAAGGGCTGTAGCAGACTGTGTGTAGTAAGATGCTGGAGATCTGTTACCACCTGTGACCAGCTCCCTTTTCTCTGCTCTGGTCTGCTGGGGGAGCAGCATTGCAGCCAGTGATGTCAACAGACTGAATAACCTAATCAGGAAGGCTGTCTCTGTCATTGGCTGCAAACAGGAAACTTGGTGGTGGTAGAGAGGAGGACAATAAACCAACTGTTATCAGTCATGGATAACCCCGACCACGCTCTCCACTACACAACAGACAGACAACGGAGCACTTTCTCCAAGAGACTCTGACAACTTCGTTGTCTCAAGGAACGCTACAGGAAATCTTTCCTGTTCAGCCATGAGATTGTACAACTCCTCATACGATCTATGTGTGACAGATGACACTGGGCTGGACTTAATGTTAATGCACATTTTGCACATGGTTGTTTGGTTCATTAATTCATTTTATTATTCTTGTAAATATTGTGTATACAGATTTTTTGGTTTGCTATTTCATTTTTGTGGCTTGTTTTAGTCTGTAAGGTATGCTGAGTTCCTGCACAGTGAAATTATTATAAAGTATCTGTCTATCTGTCTGTCTCTGGGGTTAGGGTAACGATAACCCTAACCCCAGAGACAGACAGATAACCCTAACCCTATCCATCAAGAATTCTATCCAAACTGCACACTACCAGGAACTGGCAGGCGGAGTATTGTGAGAGTGCTGGTGGCAGGCTGGAAAAGTTACATATTACAATTAAATCTAGACACTCTACTGGTAGGATTTTGACATAGTGTCATTCGCAGTTAACTGCATAGTTCAAGCCTGCTCGCTTGGTAGTAGATGTTGGGAGACTTTTGTACAGAACAGAGTATTCTTGTTGGATAACAATATCCTTGTGTAAAAAAACATCAATCTTGTGTAACAGTTTCAGCAACTGCAAGAGCAAAGCACTGACCCTTCTGACTGTGGAGGCATAGAACTGCTGTCTGCAGTCAAATAAGATACTGTTTGAGCCCCAGCAAATGTAGTGACAGAACATAGACGTAAAAACAGATGTTCTATACCAAGGTGGTTATCTCAATATGGCACATTTAAACTTTCACAATGTTAACTTCCAGCAACTTTCATCTCTCTGTCAATCAGTCCATTTGTTTTTTCATCCTCACCATGAGAGTCCTGGCCACATTGCAGCCCAGCGTCCCAGCGCCCAGGAGGAGACACTTTGTGTTGACCACTTTGTCCAAGTCCAAGGAGGGAACCAGCCTCCATCTCATCAGCTTCAGGTTCAGGTCCACTGAGGACTCTGCAAGCCTGGGGGCAAACCATCGACATCATATGAAGACCTCAGCGGTCGTTTGATGAGATGCACAGCTGGAATGTGTGTGTGTGTGTGTGTGTGTGTAGCTCATGATTATCACACAAATAAGTGCAATTAATAAATGCAGTTGTCTTTTTTGACTGTGTGATTCTCACAGACAGATACGTGTTTATTTTTTAACAAATCTGAATGGCTGCATTTTTCTGGCAGCGTAATTTCACCATACATAAAATTCAGTACCTAGAGACAGCCAATCCTCCAGTAAGATATGATATTTCTGGTTTTATTCAGGTGAATGAGACAGTTATACCTTGTCATGAGCCTTGTTACGTTCACACATACACTTCAACACATCTGAATGATGTATGTTACCTTTTAGGGTCCATGCACTCACTGAGGTTGACCATCCTGGGTCCCATGGCCCCTTTTGGGTTCTTCTCCCAACCTACACTCTTTGGGCACACTATAAAAGGAAGACAGATTTACAGTTCAAAAAGACAATAAAAATCACCTGACTGCTTGCGTGGGGTTTTAACTGAACCACTTCCATATGAGTTTTTTATATAAATTTGTCCTGGGGAAAAAAATAGTGGAAGAAGAGATAATCCCAACAACAAATCATTATCTCAGTGATAAACTTATCTTCCAAGATTACCAGTAAATATTGTAAACTTCTTCAACCTCGTGCTCTCTGAATAAATCAAAAACCAGCACTTTTATTTAATTTACATTCAAATCATATTAAACTGTCTTAGTATAGTAGTTCTGGCTTGTCCCGTCACAGACAGTGGTGCAGGAATGTTCAGCGGATAACAGATTCATTTGCGGCACTCCCACACAGTTGTGATGTTACACTGGACGCCGCAGCTGCCTTCCTCGTTTACTCTTTTGGCAGCTAGATGCACACATCCTGCAGCGCAGTCAATGGGAAACTTCGGTTTAACGCATTTTAATAAATCACTCTGTTATGGGATACATTTATCTTTCCCTTTTCATGGAGATGGAGGCTTATCAAAGCCTAGTGTATCTGAAAAGTTGGGCCTCTGTGAATTTGTCAAAACAATACCAACTGTGTCCATGCAAAACCAAACTCAATAGCTGAATCAATTTGCGTTGCATTAATACGTCCCGTGCGAGTTAACTGGAAGCCACGACGAAGCTGACGAGCTAGATTGAGGTAAACAAAGATATCCCATCTGAACTCGACAGAAACCGTCACAGATCACAGCCCCTTTCCCAGCCTGCTATTACCATTTAAATTACTTTCATTCCTTATTCAGCAGGTGAAGGAATAATAGAGACAATTTGTGGGATTAGTGCGGCTTGAAGAGGAAGAAGATAGACTGCGGGCTCATATCAGTCACAATAAACACGCAAGTTCACACAAGGTCAGAGACACGCACAAGGTCACACACGTATGCATTAACATACAGAGGGAAGCCAGGACACACGTTCATGTTTCACAACACACATAAGAGAAAAGCTTCACCTGAGTTGTGTGGGAGTTCAGGTAGTTTGACCTGGAAGATGACACTGTGGTGAATGGAGCGGCTTCCCTGCAGAGTTCTGTCCCTGAAACACAGCACCTCCACTGTGTCCAGCTTAGAGCCCCTGACACGCACAAACACACAAATAAAAGACAGACAATTAGAAAAACACATCAAGCGCAGGCGCACAGGAGGTTAGAAGTGTGAAGGTGAAATAAAAACCCTTGCCCAACAGTCACAGGAAAATTAAAGTGTAACAACTCATCTCCCTCTGACTTAAGAAACAGCTCACACATGACCAACACATTTCACCTAATTTGGTGCTGAACCGCCAGTTTACACAATCAGACTCCAGTGAAACGAGTGAATAAGGGAGACATCGCGGCTGCACTGTAATTCTATCTTTACCCATCCAAGTCAGTGTCAACAGTTTATGTTTCACACTGAGAGAAAGCGTGGTGAAGCACAAGACTGATGAGGTTTGTGTTAGATAAAAAAAAAAAAAAAAAACGAAAGACAGAGCGTGACGTTGAACTATTCGCCGCTGATAAGCCCCTGGCATCGCAGGACGTTATTGCTAAACTCAACTGGGAGTTCCTTCTTTATGCAATAAAAATCTTTTTGAAATAACCGAACAAGTGCCAGAGAAAATAAGCACTGAAGGGAGAATGGTGACCTAAAATAACCGTTTCAGCTAATGGAGCTATAATTACAGGCGGGGGTAATTTTACTGACATTCTCCGGTGATGAAACACAGTGATAGGCTGCAACAGTGTTTTACTCACTTCTGTGACATTACTGAGATCAATGTGCAGAGATTAGCTAATAAAAGCTGATTATCATGTCTAGTGTTATGCTCTGTTAATATTTGCATTACAATACAACACTGATTTAAATTCATATGGAAACAATGTTTAACATTTATTCTTGTGCTTTTTTTCTGCATGTATCATTTTTATTTCATCACTGTGTACACAACTTTAGTTTGGGACAAATGAAACGAAGGAGGACAGGCAACAGTGTCTGAAACACAGTAAAGCAGAAATTAAGTTTTACTATAAAAAGATTTTACTTTGACAGATACTTATTTTTTGGTCACTTCACTAACACCTGACACAACAAAACCCAGGTATTCTCCCCCTTCTTTTCTTCACTTTAACTTTTCAGCAGTAACAAGAACCTGCAAATTCCGTGTTCACTGTGAATGCACCATTAGCGGAGAGTAAACAAGATATTTAGGAAGCTGTACCAGACACCACCACCCCATAGCAATGACAATCCTTGATGGCAGCAGCCATCCCCAGCAGGATGCAGCCTGACACAGACACACACACACACAAAACTGTTTAGAAACATAAACATGAAGAACAGCACAAGGTGTTGACCTGGCCTCCAAATTCACTAGATCCCAAACTGACTAAGTATCTTTGGTATATTCCACAGAGGCCCCTCCCCTCAACCCATAGGACCTACTAACCACCAAAACCAAAAACCACTAACAACATTCTGTTGCCAGACACAAAGGACACCCTCGGAATGCCCATG